>NC_066243.1:4950555-5285012 GCF_024542735.1 Bombus huntii
TCGCGTAGAATCACCCCCTTTCCGCTTGTACCACCAATTACCAACCACCCTGTATATACGAACGTTTTACCTATAAGATGGAAGATTTAATTCTCTTGCTTCGGAGCTCCACACGCCATATCGTCGCAATTCTTCATCGCCTTCATACTCTTCGTTCAAAGTATTATTAGATTCACTTATATCACTTTTTTCTAACGTCAACCTTGCTTTCCTCAAGACAGAAGTATGTAATCTCTCAAGAAAATTTAAACTTTTTCTTAAACCTCTAGTCTTTAATACATCTTCAATATACTTCCTAGGAATTAAAGAAAAAAGAAAGAATTAACCTATTCATTAAACGTAAAAGGATTTTTTAATACTTTAACATAATATTCACCTGTAAGCTTGCCGATCGAATTCAACTAAGTAAAAGTCAAATCTATCGTTTTTATCATCGTCTGCACATGTAAATGACGATTCAGGAGTAGAAGGCCAGGATTGTACGAAAGATAAACCAGAAGAATTATTACTATTATTGCTATCTGAAGGGCTGGAATTTTCATCTTGTTGGTTTGAAGTATCAAATCGTACCAAAGTTTGCTTCCACTCTAAATGATCGGTCACATCGGAAGATCGTGAACTAAAACGAAAAAAAGAGTAAATTTCCTTGTTTAATATCGTATTTTGTTATGATAATATCATTATTTCTGACACCTTATTCCAGAATCTCCAGTATCATCGTGTTTTTTCTTTGTATGCGACATCATTAATAATTTTCCCAGTATTTGTAATTTGAGTCGATGATGCTTAGTCATATTATACCAAAGACACATTGCCTTCACTCTACCAATAAATTCTGTACTTTTGTATAAAGGATAATGTGCAGCAAAGGCTTGTGACGAAGGATAAAGTGCTTCTGCTACCTCTAGCCTAGACAGTAATCCTTCTACTTGCTGTAAAGCTTCACCTTGTGCTCGTGCACATGCTCTACAATACATCGAAAGACAACCTGGACAAATACCTAATTCTATATTTGGACTAGATCCTACATTTACTATTCGATCAATACGCGTGGTATTAATATTAATCCAAGGCGTATTATCATTCTTTACACTCGCAATAGGATCATATCTAAAAATTAACATTATTTTATTTAAATTCTTTTCCGATTTTATAACTGTAGGAATCTATTAAATTCTTACATAATTTACCTATACTCCATTATTTCTTTAAGTAAACCTTCTACAGCCTCACGTTGCTTGCACAAGTACTCATCTTGAGCCATTGGACTCCGATCAGCATGGTGAGCTTGTAGTTCTAGCCATATTAGATCTTTCAATTCGTTTTGCCATCGCGTTTCTTCATGACTGATTTGCCGACGGCAATTACGTTCCGTACTTCCCTACAAAATATAAACAAAACTTTAGTATGTGCAAATTTTTGATATAAATGTATTTTTTATGAGATTATTCGTAATAGAATATTCTCATACCAATCTAATTAAAAAAGAAAATGTATCATGAAATAATTCCCGTTCTTTAAGACTCAACGTTTTTGGTGATTGCGCGATCGATTCCCTATCACCAGTAATTGGAATTTTCTCGGTAAGTTTAACTTTAGGCTTTCTCTCTTCTACATCAACAGGTTTGGATCGCAAGCTACGGAATCTATTTCGAGTTTCAATCTATAAAAATTTTCAATTAGTTTTACATCTGGAAATTCGCCAAACAATTTTCTACAATTCAAATTATTTATTATTATTTTATACCTTCATATGATTAGGAGTAGATACTTGATGAGGATCAAATTTCTCGTTATAATTATAAGCTGCCTCCATATCCAGTTTTAAATCTCTTTCAGTTCCACGTAACACTTTCAATGTCCTTTTGCATTTTCGATTTCCTTCCTTCGCTATATCTTGGTTCACCTCGTTTTCACAATCCTTATCTGCTTTGTCACACATTTCGTTAAAAATAATGTTGTCCAGAGTATTGCGCCTGCGGATCGCTGCTTTCGATGGTATGTCTTTTTCTAACGATTTCGTTTCCCTTAAAATTAATTAAATTTATGTGTACGATTAAATATATGACAAAATACGGTATTCAAAAAGATATGTATAATATATTTTTTAACATATATGAATACGTGTATGAAATTGTAAAGGAATATATTTTTATCTTTTAATATTTAATAAAACTTCATATATGTAATTTAACATTTACGAAAAAATTGTTTAAGATCGCTTAAAAAACTCGTTCTTTCATTTTATTTGATAAACAGAAATAATTTATAATATACTCTTCTGGAATACGCTGATTTATATTTGCAATGTATCATGAACACTTGTAATAGCATATTAATTTTGATATACATTATATACAAAATATTGGTGACTCATTGAGTACCATTTTAGTCAAATTCTTCATTTTGATTCACTTAAGATGGATACAAGGTATGATGGATTTTCTTAAATTCATACTAACTGTTAATAAACTGCTTTAAAAACTTAAAGATACCAATTACAACAATTCTTTTTATTTTATCTTTACGAATGATTTAAAAAAACTTATGGAATATTGGAGAAACTGTAATTATACTGTATTATTATGTATTACTGCATTATATTGCATTTATTTAGTTAAGCCCCATTTAACTATCTCCGTTAAAAAAACAATCCTTTTAAAAAATGTATTAAATGTTGTCTCTTAAATAATTATATTAAATATTGTGCCTTCTACATAGCTATCTATCCTTTACCATTATACCTTTTGCAATAAGACAACATGTTTATTATTATTTGTCTACATTAATAAAAATTAATGAAATAAAAATTCTATTTTATCCTATTTTATTATTTGTATAAAATATATAATCTTACATATACATTGATAAAATTATATTATAAAGATCGATCATAATATTTTTATCATTATAACATTATGATTTATCGTAAATATATTTTTATTAATGATATCTACTTTCATAATAATATCTTGATATAATTTTACACATACATTTACAATTTACAAATTATAAAACAATTGTTGCAAATTAGATTAAAGATCATATGTATATGTAAATACGTGTAAATGTACGGTTTCATAAATGTTTTTCTCAGGCTATTGTTTTTATTGTATTTCCAAATTTTCTATTAATTAGAAAAACAATTATTAAAATTTAACATTAAACATGTAGAGATATATTGGGAAAAATGAAGGAACGCTTCAACTGTTTCGCGTATAAGAAAAGTAAACGCTAATTAACTTACCCTCCGCTAAGTTTTTGTCTCATGTATCGCTTCTTTCGATTAAGTCGAGTTCTCGGTGGTGTCTGTCCATAAATATCGCACATTGCTTGAATCGAGTCATCGAATTCACTTGTCGAACAGCTTGAACCTTTTTTCCTGAAAAAGGCATGAACTACTAAAATAGATCAAATAAAAATAAAATTCGGAGGAGATACATCAAATTTTTAAACATTACAAACTAAAACTTACTTGTATCGTCAAATAACATTACCATACATATAAAATAATATTACTGAAAAAGTTCAATGATAAACATATAGCGCTAAAAATATCCTTCAAATACTTGCAGCCAGGTTTGTATATAAAAAATATTCATTGAAATATTTAACAATTTAAATATCTTTAATTTTATAATTATATCGGTTTATCGACGTATGTGCATGAAATGATACGTATATAGAATGCACGTACATATATGTACTTAGAATTACGATATATAGCATGTGTAATATCATAATAGTATTAAATTATTATTATTAAAAACGTTCATTACATGTGGGAAAAATAATAAAATAATCATATTAAAATATTAATTATATGCGGAAGTAAATCAATGAATCATTTTTATTCTTAGTACTTTTTATTTTTTTTATTCTATGTACTTGTCAAATTGTTTTGAACAATTAAATAAATTATAATCTAATTATATACAAAAATGATACAACCAAAACCAGATATTAATAAAAACTTATCATGTATTTTAAGAAACTGTACCTGTACTATTATTAATTTTGTTTCAAATAAGTGTTAATAAACAACTATTTGATTAAATACATGAGTATATGAAATGAGTGACCAATTTTACGTTACATGTAATAATTTTACAATGTTGCATATGACAGACATAAATATTAAAATTATGAGTATAGTAAACGGAATTATATGCATCGCATCACACTAAACAGATATCTATTTTGATAAACGAAATAGGCGCTTGCTTTTCTGTACAACATTTTTATACAACGTTGACACTTTGCCACGAAGTGCCAATGCATGAAATATACTATCCACATATTGATAAATGTCGTCACTCCAAGATCGACACTCGTTTCGCATGGGTAATAAACTTATTCATTGTATTTTACTATATTGTTTGTTATAGTAATGTACCAGCGATCCTGTTTTAAGTACTAAAAGTCGAAAAAATGTTGAATGACATGTAAACAAAACGTAGACATTGCTCCAATCAAAATTCTTACCGGTGGTATTTTTGTATTACTGTTACTGTAAGTTGTTCGAATCACGTGGCAAAACGAACATCTGACAAACTTACCTAACATAGCCATTATCATCGTCTGATGAACCTGAGAATGAATTTTCTGTAACATGACTTTGTATATCATAACGAAACATTCTCCTCAGATGACAAACACATCGCACTCAAGGCACCGTTGTAATCGTCCACTGAATAGTAATGGGCGATAGAGTATCGATGTTTCGAATATCGATACTTTTCAATTCAAGTATCGATGTTGAATATAACGATATACTCTAATATCGATACTGTCCAATGAAATAGTTCACTTCTATCTTCCTCAGTTCTGAGCAAACTAACCAAAAAATATTTAACAGTAAGTGCAACACCCGTTTCATCTAAACGAAATCGATTAAATATATGAAGAATATCTACAATTATTGCTACTTTTAAGTTCGCTATCCAATGAAGAATGGTATGCTAAATAAGACATTCTATAGTTTATGTTTAATGTTCTATACATATTTATGTTTATTGTACATTTAAAACATTCCATTTAAACAAACGGTGCAATTTTGCTCCTTTTTTATGACGTGGTTTCTTTTTTTAGCATTTTTATTCAAATATATTAATAATTCTCATACTACATTATTAAATTCTCAAATATATTAATAATATCACATACATTAACACTCTGAGGCCTGAGACGCGAATTCGCATCTTTCATACTTCATACGGTATCTTATAAAAATTTTTCTACTGTTAAATAAAACAGTAAAAAAAGCAGTGAATGCTATAAACAAAAAGTTATGAAAGTATTTCTACAATACTAAAATGCTTATACAATACTACAATACTATACAATACAATGCTTAAATAATACAAAATCGTTATCTATATATTACATATAACATTGATTGCTTTGAATCTTTTTCAATCGCTCCAAAAACATCAAAGAAATCAGGCTATGTGCTCGTCAAAGCAGCCTGTCCCCGGAGTGGTAACATTTCCACCTGAATTTATTTGTATTAAACAGATTCAAATTGTTTCTCATAGGCCATAAAATAAAATTTATATATTCATAAAGTTAATAAATATTGTAGATATAATTAGAAATTATCTAAAGTCAGAAGACATGGATCACAAATAAAGAAAAATACATGGAAATAAATAAATGTTAAAAAAAATGTTATACTTTATCACAAATTACATTTTTAGACAATTGGACTTTGTGTTAATGGCAACCAGGAAATTTATTCCATCAACCTGTTTCAACAAAAAAGTTAAGGTTTTAACAACATCATTGTACAGATGAAGTTATAAAAATATAATTTAAATGTACTTTAGCTTTTTTTGGAAATTCATTATCTTCTTCTTATCTTCATCATTCATTATCTTATCTTCTTCTAATTGCACCGTTGTATCTGACACTGCAGTGATGCGCATATACATTTTAAAATTCCTGGAGACTATTCTTATCTGACTTAACAACTAATTAACTTTTTGTACACTGAAAATAAAAATTATGTTGTTACTTAGAATTAATGATATAAAAAATATCGTTTTTAATGTAAAGGCTAATGAATGCTTATCAAGAGATTTTACGCACAACTGCTAAATGATGATAAATCTGGATCTTTTTCCATAGTATTAGGATTCAAATTTTCCTTACTTTGTATTTTATCTGGAAACTGGAAAGTATGCAAAACAAATTATAATTCAAATCTAGAGCTTCCTAAATATAAAATAAAAAAACAAAATTGATTATTGTTTAATTAAAGCATCAGGAACAATAGTCTTGATTCATTACTATCAGTCTTTTATTGACAGCTTACTTCGCTTTCATTTTATCAATCCTATTTCACACTAATATCTTTTGCCTTAATTTCGCTATTTTCTTTTCTAATCCTATACTCTTTTACAACCATAAATAAGTTTAGAAACTCAAAGAAATAACTCTACGCTACTGGTTGTTATAAATGAATAAAATTTAAAAAATTATCATTTTTATATTTAATTAAACTTCTTACTTTGACATAAAATTATTTTCTTCTATATTCTTTAGATCTTGCAACATTTTTTAGTTTAGGTATGACATTTCCCAAAGCTAATAGGTTTTGGTTGTTGCTGCCACTTTCCTTAAGTATATTTGCAAATATATATGCTCTCTTACCATTTTCTGGGCCAAGTCTAGAAAATGGAGTATTTTATATTGGTTTATGTACAGAGTGAATATTTAATAATCCTTGCTTTGCTATGCATTAATTGCAATTGCCGTCTGTTTCACCACTCCCAGTTTGTAATCTAATATGGTAACATTGTACCGTACAAAAAAGAAAACAATATATAATGTATAGTTATATTATGTTACTTGTTAAAGTAGTTCGTATTTACTTCATATTTCCAGGTTCAGGAGTTTAGGCCATGCATTGACAGGCCAGTCATAAACCAGCCATAAACTTAAGTGTTCAAGTTCAAAGCAATAAGCAGTAAGTACAAAGTCAACATGTTTATATAAACCATTACAGAAATAATTTTTAATCCATATTAGGAACTTCTTTAAAAAGTGTTCTCATGGAACAGATATTTTAGAATATGTATAATAAAATATCTGTTTAGATCGTGTACTAAAAAAGATTCTATAAGATAAATAAAAGTACAAAAACTATTAGCTATATATTTAAGAATCATCGAAATTGGTGAAAGCATAGTTAATTACAAGTCCGCCGTTTCTCATTATGTACGTGCCACAACGAAGTAATTAAACAGATTTACCAAAGTTAATAAATGTTTAAAAAAATTATATTTTTAAAAAATAAACATCTCTTAACAGATGGTCCAAGTATCAGTGGTTTTACATATATGATCTCTTACAGAAAAAGAAAAGACTGCATAACTTACATAATTATTACATAAGATAGTAATTGGTTTTATTTGCCAGTCTTGGCCATGCAGAAACAACCGGATACCCATAAGAAAATCGAAATCAAGCTGCGTTAGGCACAGTTAGCCCATAATGGGTGATCAGGTGCTGTTGACATGAGAAAGAGAAAATAGAGAGTGAGATATGAGAATTTGAAAAAAGAAGAATAAAGGAATGAGAAACAGAAAAAGGGACCAAAAAGCCAAAGAAACATTTTCTATTGGGCAATATAGGCCAGTTAACATCTTGACAATAAGAGAAAACTTAAACCTATAATGAATATAGACTATAATGGACAGGAAGATATATCAATAGATCAATATATTTGACAATATATACAATATATTTGACATAATAGATTCAAAAGAAAACTGGGTAATATCTGCAAAATTTATCTCATCCAAGGAAATTCAAAATATTAACAGTAAATAAGACCACTTTAAACGGAGAAGGAGGAAAGATTATAAAAGAATTATCTTTCGTTTCTAAAAAACTCTGTCCTAATTTAGGTAAAACCGTAGAAATAACTACTCTCCGCGATTTCGATAAGTTTTGGATACATTATGGAAGTCGATATTTTGAACAACTTTTTCCTATACTGAACTAATATAGAGCTGGACGGGTTTAATTTCTGAGATACTCATGAAAAATAACCGGTGCGGCTACAGTGAATTCAGTCTGTAAGTGTGCGTTTGTGGTAACATATACGTCGGTATTTGTTGCCGGACGTCTTACGGCGGACGGGTAAAATGACCTCTAAACAAATCTATTTCTTATCTTTTGTTTGTGGTTTACATAGGTTTCGGATAGAGGTCAATTTTTCCGGTTAGCGCATAAAGCAACGCGTAAGCCAAACCTAGTTTTTATCTTTTATCGCAACATTGTAATCTAGAGTCTATTATAGCAGTAATTAAACAATTGTAGTTATTCAATCCGATTGTAATTGTTCGACATTGGTGATAGCGAGCTCTGGTTCGAGGCGACAGTCTGTCGCCCAACGTAGCCGCGGCCAAGGGATGAACGCTTTGTCTAACAAAGGTATGGAGTAATCCTATAGCTCTCCTTAAAAGAAATATTCGTGGCGACACGCGACAGTAAACATTCCAACGGTTTCTATCCCGTGGCTCGCCACACGCAGACCCTATTCTTCGAGTAAGATGATTGGCTCGAGGCCCGTTATAAATCTTAAGATTTAGTCAACTAAAGTCCTTCAAACAGATAAACGGTCTTTGTCCCAACTACGGGAAAATAGGGGAGACCTATTTTTCAACGAGCGGCGTCTCCCACTAGCAACTTTCCCTCGAGGGCGGCTAGCATCTTTTTCTAACTACCGGTATGGAGATTGACCAATTAGCGGCAACGCCAATTTCCCTTACTTTCTGAACGAAGGCTTTTCTCGACGAATCCGATGATCTCGTGTCCTTAGACACACCCCAATATAGTTTTCCTCTGTGGCATCATCGGGACGGGAAAGTCACTCTCGCTCGCGATCTCATCGATTAAAGAGTAACATCTTCGCGATCAGTGATTATTTCACGTTTTAACCAGACTTAGACTTTGTGAGTACGTTCTGTTGTCATCCCGTTGGCCGAGACCATCGTCACTAGTGTCGCGAGTGCCGAACCGCCATGATCAATTGTCAAGACTGTAATAATTCTATCATTGCAATAAACTACGCCCGTGTGTACCGTACCAATGGCTAATTCTCGAGAAGATTCATTTGACGCCCACAACCCTACTCCCAGTGCAAATCCGACATATATTATTATATAGGTAACTTCTTCCGGCTGCCATGCCATAAGCCGGCATATCTCAGAAACTAAACGAGTCCAGCCCTTATATGTACAGTACAAAATTGTTCGTAATGTCGAGTTTTACGATATAATTATAACAAATTATTTGTTTAAGAAAATATTTGTGCTTGTAGAATTTTTATGGAAAGAAACATTGCCTTTAGAAACTTCTTTAAAAAGTGTTCTCATGGAACAGATATTTTAAAAAACTGAATAACAAAAGTTCCATATAAACAAGTTATTTCATAATGTTCTGACCTTCTTAACTGTTGATTTCAAAAAGAAACACGAAATAGCTTTAAACTATGAATTACCTACAAGAATGTTACAAATAAATAATGAGGTGATATGTCGTGATAGGGTCGGAAGGAAAACTCAGATATATTCAACGATAAATGTTTATTCACCGTAATGTCAATGAGTACACTTGACGCAGGACTCGCGATTATATTCGGTTCGCGAATGCGCGGTTACAAGTTAGAGCTTGGATAGCTATGATTCGAGATGCGCTGCGAGTGCGGACAATGATTGGACGAGATGTCGAGAGCTTAGGTAATTATTCGACTCGAACCGTGTAAGTGTAACGATCGTTGTGTGTTGACTCGCTGTAATAGACAGACTTTTTTGTCGCGATGCTGGTGCGGAGGAAGATTGCGTTGGGATGTGTCTAAGGATGGGAAGGCATCGGATTCGTTGAGAAAAGCTTTGGTTCGGAAAGTGAGGGAAATGTACGCTAATGTTTATTGGCTAATTCGTGTTGGTCGTTGGAAAAGGATGCTAGCTGCCCTTGAGAGGGTGTTGCTAGCGGGAAGCATCGTACGTGAGAGATAGCGGATTTCTCGTGTGTCCCCGTGGTAGGTGGTCGACTTCGAGACTGATAAACAACGACTGTTTGTCTCTTTGGAGGACCTTAGCTAAAATAAATTCTAAGATTTATAGCGGTCCTTAGGCTAGCTGGAAATATTCGGTACGAATGTATCGACATCTGGCAATCATCCTGTCCGCAGGTATAGGGTCTTTGTGTCGTGCGTCATGCGGCGTAAACAGTTTACTGTCAAGTGCCGCCACAATACATATTCAAAATATCAATTTAACCGCAATACTAATTAACTAATAATAATACTATTTAACTTTCACTTATGGCATGCTGTATATAAATACATAAATGTCATGTATAACGTCCTGACTTGCCTAACTGTTGATTTCAAAGAAAAACACAAAATAGGTTTAAACTGTGAATTACCTACGAGAATATTACAAATAAATAGTAACACTATCTTTTTAATGGTATTACAACAATATTAAATAATTATTTTAAATTAAATTGATATTTTAAACATGTTATTTATTTTCAATATTCACGTGGATAATTTACGGTTCAAAACTAGTTTGTTTTTCTCTGTAAAATCAACGGATAGGAAGGTCAGTATGTTATTGAATATTATTATGCTTAATAAAAAAAAAATTAAATGGTATTATAATACGTAAATGTATGTTCATGTATTCTATTTATTAAATGTCTTTTATTAAAGAAATATATGAATAATACGATATTATATTGTTAAATAACACCAATGTTTAATAGTTTAGTACTTTTATTTATCTTATAGAACCTTTTCTAATACGAAATATAATATAATAATATTAAAATATCTGTTTTACAATATGTGTTCCATAAGAACCATGTTTAAAGAAGTTCTAAATGCGGATAAAAAATTATTTCTATAATGGTTACAGGAAAAGTCGAATTTCGTACTCACTTTGTATGTATTGCTTCGAACTAGTATTTTAACTTCAGGCTTGTACTAATAGATGGGTCTTGTCCACAGTCGTATATAAAGGTCTGAAAACTCCGGTGTTGGTGATAAGGCTCTTAAATATCGGGTGTTGTGTTTTACAAATCGGCTACTATGGCGCCTGAATCTTTACTTTCTTATTCAATGAGGACGTTAAGGGAAAATTTATACAACTGTATAATTAATATAATTAATATAGTTATATAAATTACTCTTTCTATTTATGAGAGAATTCAGAAATATTTAGACCACAAATAGAACTTACAAGTTGATTTGCAATTTACGAATTTACAATTATCGGATATAAGATCAACTAAGATGAATTTATATTTAAATATATAAGTATTTACTAGGTCGAGGATATACGGAAACCCCAGAACCAACTCTCAGGGAAGGACGCTTACCGATTGGGCAGCGGGTCTCGGGCTCCTGCTGGCAAACAGCGTGGCTCGGCGAGCACCTGCGTGACGTGGAGAGGATCCTCCGTAGTCGACGTCACGTGGACTACCCCGGAGCTGTTCAGGCGAATCCACGACTGGAGAGTGGCCGAAGGGGTGGAAACCCCTCTATCCGACCACCTCTACACATACTGATGGAGGAGGCCGAAGACAACGCCCGGCGACGACAAGGAGAGAACCGTTGCCGCCCACCACCGAGATGGCGTCTCACGGAGAAGGACAAGGACATGCTACGGGCGGCGGCCATCGTTTCCGCCTGGAACTGGGACGCCCGACGGACAATCACGCAGGGAAGCGTCGACGAGGAGGCGGACGAGCTCCGAAGATACATGAGCGCGGCGTGCGA
This sequence comes from Bombus huntii, assembly GCF_024542735.1. Lineage (NCBI taxonomy): Eukaryota > Metazoa > Arthropoda > Insecta > Hymenoptera > Apidae > Bombus > Bombus huntii. Next base: position 4,962,353 of record NC_066243.1, read on the forward strand.
CGCCTCGATGCCGCGCTCCGTTCCGGGGGGTAGACGCGAACGCAGAGAGTCTTGGTGGACTCCGGAGATCGCGGAGATGCGAGAGAGCTGCATTCGAGCCCGCAGAAAATTCCTGAGGGCTCGTCGTCGCAAGCTGACACGCGACGAAGAGGAGATCTCCAGCTGCTACGAGGCGTACAGAGAGTCGAGACGCACTCTCCAGCGGGAGATCAAGATCGCGAAAACTCGGTCCTCGACGGAGCTGATCGAAGCGAACATGGATCCGCTGTTGCTGGCCAACGTCATCGGGACCCTGTTCCCGCCGGAAGACAGGGACGCGAGGCAATCAGCGCCATTCTCGTCCTCCTCCGACGACGAGGAGGCGGTGACGACGACGATGGGATGGAGCGAGGAGCTGCGAGTCACCGAAGAGGAGCTCTTCGAAGCTACAAGGAGGATGGCATCCCGCGACGTGGCACCGGGTCCAGATGGAATCCCAGGCCGAGTTTGGGTGGAGTCAATCGACATCATGGCTCCCCGCCTGCGACATTTGTTCACCAGATGCCTAGAGGAGGGCGTCTACCCCCGGTCATGGCGGACGGCGAGATTGGTCCTGTTGGGGAAAGAGGGTCGTCCGCCGGACTCGCCGTCCGCGTACAGGCTGATATGCATGCTCGACGAGGTGGGCAAGTTATTCGAAAGGATTATCGCCGCCCGGCTGCAGGCCCATATGTCGGAGAGGATGACCGGATGGCACGACAGCCAGTACGGATTTCGCCGAGGCCGCTCGACGGTGGACGCGGTGAGAAGGCTGAGGATCATGGCCGAAGACACGGTCTCCCGAGAAGGAGTGGCGTTGGCGGTATCTCTGAACGTCACGAACGCCTTCAACTCCGTCCCCTGGGCCAGGATTCGAGAGGCCCTGCGACACTTCGAGGTTCCGGCGTACCTCGTCGGGGTCATCCGGGCGTACCTGACCGACAGGTGGATCGTCTACACCGGGAAGAACGAAGAAGAGAGAAGACGGGTCGAGCGCGGCGTTCCGCAGGGTTCGATACAGGGACCCATACTATCGGTCACGGCCTACGACTCCGTCCTCCGATGTCCTATGCCCCCGGGCGCAGGCATGGTGTGTTGCGCCGACGATACTCTGGTTCTGGCCGGGGGACGGTGGCGGCACGAGACGGCGAATCTTACGGAGGACGCCGTGGTACGCGCCATTCGGAGGCTCAGCCTGAGTGTCACCGGCCAAATCCGAGGCCCTTTGGTTCTTCGACCACCGCCGCAGAGGAACACCTCCTCCCGAACTGTCCGCGACCATCAGCGAAGAAGAGGAGAAGAGAGAGGCGAGACGCCAAATGAAGTACCTGGGTCTCACCATCGACAGCAGATGGACGTTCGGACCACACTTCGAGCTCCTGGTCCCGAGGGTGACGGCCGCAGCCAACACCTTGTGCGGCCTCCTAGCGAACATCGGCGAAGCAGGATCGGGAGTCCGCCGACTCTACGAGGGAGTGGTCCGGTCCCGAGTCCTGTACGGGGCTCCCGTTTGGGCCTAAAACCTGATGGCTAGTCGCCGCAGTCTCATCCTGCTGCGGAGGCTGCAGAGGACGACCGCCGTCCGCATAGCGAGAGGATACAGGACGACATCCTACGCGTCGGCGACCGTGCTGGCGGCGTCCCCCCCGTTCGAGCTGTAAGCCCTCGCGCTCCGACGGGTGTACGAACACCTGAGGGGCCCGAGCTCGGACGGACGTACGACGACGCCATCGTCCACCAGCCAGTCGGCCCTAAACGTCCGGGAGGAGGCGAAGATGGAGATAAGGGAGCGATGGCGCTCTCAGCTGATCGAGGAAGACGCTGTGCGGCCACATCGGGCTGTTCGTGCCGTGCTTCCCAGCTGGGAAGCCTGGAGAGATCGAGGCGGGGTGTCGCTGACCTTCAGGATGACGCAGGTGCTCACCGGTCACGGAGTTTTCGGCGAGTATCTGCTCAGGATTCGGAGAGAGGTGACGTCCATCTGTCACCACTGCGAGGAAGAGGACACGGCGCAACACACGCTGCAGTTTTGCCCAGCGCGGGCAGAACCGCGGCGCGTCCTACGGCTCGACATCGGCGAGAGCTTAGCCCCCGAAGCGGTCGTCGAGGCCATGCTCAGAGGGCGCCAGAAGCTCGTCGCTGTCCGCTCCTACTGCGAGCAAGTGATGCTAGCGAAGGAGCGGGCGGAAAGAAATCGGGAACGAACGCGCGATCCGTCAAGGACGTCGCAGCATCAGAGGAACACCACACGCCACAGGGGCGCGGCGCCGCCGCTGCCGCCGCCGCCGCCACCTTAGGAGCGTTACACACCAGGAACGCGGCGTTAGGGCGTGTGGTCCCCCCTAACGGCCCAACCAAGACTAGGACGCCTCCCTTCAAGAACGACAGGGAGATAGACGACAGGGGGCACCCCGGTAGTAATTCGCAAGAGAGTCCGGCTGCACCTCGACCAAAGCGTCAGGACAGACCACCGTGGAGTTTTAGTCGGTAAGAGTCCGACACTACCCGCCAGCTGTGCTGACAGCGGCGGGTGTCCATGAGGATTTCTCCACGTAAAAAAAAAAAAAAAGAGAAAAAAAGGTCGAGGATATACGGAACAGAGATTAGGACAAAGGATCGATTTGAAAGAACGGGAAGTGGCGAGGACGAGCAACCGAATAGGAAAAGCGGATCAATGTGAATGATATTAAGTTGACAAACATGTAAATATATGGATAGTGTAGAAATAAATAAATAAGTATAAATAGCTTTTAGAACATTTAACACGTCTCTCCTTTTACATCCTTAGGATAATAATACTCTCAATATCTTATTTCTACAGTAATAAGAAAAAAATTATATTAAAACAATGTAAATTATGGCAATTCGAAGTTATAAAAAAGTACTTTTATTTACTCCGAAATACAGAAAGAGATCGGATTCAAATAAGTATTATCCAATGTTTTATGTGTCTAAAAGTAATTAAGATCAGTTAAATTAAAAAAGAATGAAATAGGGTCAGAATATGTCTAACATGTATGATATGATTCTTTTATTTAAACAATATTTAACTTTTTCAGCAAAGTACAAGTGATTTTCATATATCCTCACACCAACAAATATTTTTCCAAGTAAAATACAATGTCTATGCGTCCTTGTGGTCATATCTTATATGTTTTATGTATATTGTTTCAATTAATCAATAATACTGTTACAAAGATTTTTTCTCAATATAAAAATGGAACATTCGCATTTTGAACATTGTTGAAAATTTAGGAAATACCATCAAGCATTGGAAGTTATAAAAATTTGTTAATAACTAGAAATGCATATTCTTCTACCATGTTTTTACTCGCTTGGACATGTCGAAAAGAAAAATTATAACACCATGAAAATTTTAACATGATATGCATCTTTAAATTAATTTTCCATAACCTCATGAAAGTATATAATAATATTTACATATGTAAAATGATGTCATTAAATTTTATGTCAGTTCAAATATTTGATATAGCAATTTACATATTAAATAATAATATGCGGAAATACATTAAAGATGATTTTATATTCATTACCTTCATAAGGAATATGAAAATCATTTAATGATCCACGTTAGGGTTATTCGTGGTCTTTTCATGTCAATAAACACAATAAACAAAATACTGTAGTTTTAAATATACATAGTTGTATTTAAGTACATTACAGACATGTATGTATATAGAAAAAATTTTTGTTTTGCAATCCAATAGTTTTATAAATCTTACAAGAAAACGAAAAACCCCAACGTAAATAAAAAATCATTTTACAAATGTTTTTTGGAATGTTTCAAGAGTAGCTTTCTCACCAAACGTTTAACGACAAAAATATCCAGACGAGTTATTATGAAAATGGTATTTGTCTGTCTTTGAACTTTAGAGCGTTACATTGTACAAAATATGTATGTAGTTATTGCCATGTACATTCGACTTGTTTTGAGAGTACAAATACACGACGACTATAAAATCCTTTGCTTCAATTTTCATTTAATATTGTTTCAATAATAATAACGCTACTAGATTGTAAATATTAATAATATTTATAATATAATATAATAATAATAATAATAATAATAATAATATAACACTACTAATTTGTAAATTGTAGTATTAAATATTATCAAAAAATATCTATTGTTATTTTTCCTGTACTTTTCCTTTCGTGTTTACTGCAACATGTAATGATGATAATGCACAAAAGTATGAATTCCGATACAATGATCAGTTTTTAAACTTTCCCATCATTTTTCCTACTTCGTTATTGCAAAAAGTGTGTCACTTCACAACATCGCTCTTTGTTTGCATTCCGTCAAAAAATTGGCAGCATTTATAGGCTATATTTTCCCTCATTACAGTTTAATTAAATTTCATTGTCGCACCATATAATTTTCTTTAAAAAGAGAATTGTTTTAAAATTTCTATGTGGCGTACCAGACAGCCACATATTATAGTTCTCCTATCATCCAACCTTTCGTACGTATTATTTTTTATTATAACACTCTCGCTCACATTCACTCTTTCATACTTTCAAGAATCTTGATAACTATCCTTTTTATAGGAACCGCGCAATTACCTTATGTTGAAGGTATGCAATACAAAGAGACGCGCGATATTCCTACATTTGTATATATTATATTACTGATTATTAATATCTAGTATTTCAATATACGTATATCAATAAAGGCCACGAGTGTGTTCAATATAAAATTACTAAACAGTAGTTGAAATTCGTTCGTACTAAAATAGTATGTATAATTTTGCAAAGTTTATATGACGTGCTTACATGTCTATATTTATTGTGAAGACGGATATCGTTGATTTCGTGTTACATAAATTAAGCGGTCGCTTGTACATTACAAACCTATTTCAGGTTAATATTTAGAGATTACTTATAACTCACTAAAAAATAATGGTGACTCTTCCACACTGTTTTAAAATATTAATTCATCTACTCGGATTATATTTGTTACCGTAAATAGCAAAATGATACATCGGAATAAAACTGGAACCGATATGTATACATCAGTGTATAGCGACCGCTATTGACAAAAGTAATCTTAATTCATCAGCAAAAATAAGTGATGACGCAAATAAAAATACAATGTATTTCTCGGGCAAATCCTTATCAAGGACGGATAAAACGCAACATGATAAGAACCGCGACAAGAAAGTAATCAGTGAAAAGAAGTCACATATGTGGCGTTACGCTTAGTGACCGACAGTAATACTTGGAAAAAAAATACTGATGCGCCGGCACTCAAAATCTTGTGTATAATGCTTGGACAAAAAATAAAACAGTATTCACAAATTATGTAACACATTTTCTTGATATTTTAGCAAAAAGAGATATCGTTAGAAAAAAAACAACATTAGCTAATAATATAGCTAAAATAACAAAGTTAGTATGAATTAACGTTAAATATTTTATAGCTAAAACAGCAAGAAAATCTATACTTATTATGAAAAAATATATAAACATTTTGCTTTACGAAAAACTGCTTAACAGTGATCAACGTGGAAGCATACATGGAAGACGGCGCAAGTTGGTCGCTCGTCGCGTTCCTTGCCAATTGTGAGCTTTTTATTTTCTTTTGTCTTGAATTAACCGTACTCAGAGTATAGAATCGACTTTGAAAAATAGTAATACATATCATAAACTTTAGATCGCTAGAAATTGGGAGCGACTTATACCTCGAAACATCTCCAAAAAAATATTATAAAATAATATATTTGAAGTTTTACAAATTGTCTTTGTATAGATCAATCAGAGAACCTGTGTACGCTTCTCATATACATATGTAAAAGACGTGATTACTGAGTGTTCCATGTGTACACGATATTGAAAGAGAATTCAAAGGCAGGGTGAAATGGGCAGGCAAATAGGCAAATGCATATATAATTTACATGTTCTCAAATTGATCAACACGACGTTTAGTATTGCCTTTACGAATTTCACGAAGCGTTTTGTATTTATCGCGACCTTGTTTGACGTTTTCCCTATGGATTTTATCCATAACAGTTTCTTTTGACTCGTCGCGTGACTGTGCAAGATCTTGTTTCAATGCCTGAAATATATAATCATTATTCAAATACGTCCACAAAAATTACTCGGGGTGCAAAAAATTTATATACAAGCAAAGATCACTACCTTAAGTTGATCATGAAGGCGTTCGTTTCTTTCTGCCAAGGTACGTCGCTCCTCAACAGGATCAATTATCGATTCATCAGTTGCAAGATCTTTAGTAACATCACCATGAGAAACTTCGTCTTCTCCTTCCTCTTCACCTTCTTCATTTTCTTCAACATGATGATGATGCGGTGTTGTACTAGCTTGATATGCTCGATCGGCTTCTTCCTGCCTTAATCTATAGATACAGGTGTAGAATAGAATAGAGTTGACTTTTTTCTCATATTTTAAATAGCGAACAGTTGCATAACAAAAATTACATACTTAGCAGCTTCAAATACTTCTTCTAGCCTCCTTGCTTCGGCATCCTTCGCCACTACCTCAGATTGTATACGTTGTATTTCTTCTTGCTTAGCTCGTATTTCTTGCTCAAGTTTAGCACGCTCAGCTGCTTCCATCTCATGTGAAAGTTCAAGTTTTTCCATCATAGCCGTAAGTTCCTTCATATAAAAATAAAACACATAGAGACATATATTGTAGGAAAATTATATTTTATACTAAACTACGTACTTTCTGACGATCCTCTAATTCCTCCTTCGCAGCTTGTAACTGTCTAAGATGTTCTTCTAAACGTCGGATCATTTCTTGAGCTTCGTTTAATTCAGCTTGCCGCCTGTCCATTTCTTCTGCCATATTTCGAAGTCGTTCTTCATATTCTTGTTGTTTTCTCTCAGCACGTTCTCTTGCAGCTATTTCTAACTGTAACTTTTCTCTCTGTTGTTGTTTTGCAATTTTCTCTTCCCTTGCTTGCGCCTTTAAATTATAAATGTTTATTTTATGATTATAAACCCAATTCATTATCTATGAGATGATTAATTTTAAGATTCAGAAATAGCAAAGAAAATAAGCATTAAAAATGCATTATAAGCGAATACTTGCACAGAAACATACCTTCATTTGCTGTACATCAATTGTATCTGGTTTACGTCTACGCATGTAGAGTTCGTGATTGCCCATACACAGTGCTAAAATTCGTTTATTGATCTTAACCCTAGTTGCAAAAAAGACGAAATCGGGTGCCTTCTTATCAATTGGTTTAATTATAAATTTCTTCTCGTTAAATGAGATATTTCTTATCTCAGACCATGGAAAACCAATTTTTGGTGTCAATTTGTCATCTTTTTCGTAGATGTTCAAACCCAAAGCATCAACACCGAGCCACAGGTCTGTACCTTTTTTATTACGAATTTCGAAGTAATTCACTCCGTACATCTCCAAATCCTATGGAACAAAGAAACGCATATATCCAATATATTGATCAAATATTAAATTAATAAGAAGAAACTATTAAATCATTACCTGCGCGATTTTTAGGTATTCCATCATAGCATCTTCACGTAACATGCCACGATGTTCTTGCCACCAATTAGTGATGGAACTTTCCCATTCCTCTTTGCTCATTTTATGTTGATCCACAACTCGTTGCGGTAACAAGCGGTCATTTATTAAAAAGCCAGCAGTATGTGTACCTTTCTGAAAATCTCCATGTTTCGCTTGGACTGCGTAAGACGCTAACAATACAGATGTTTCTGGAGGACAGTAGATTTCATCCGTCAGAATAGCGTTCTTCACCTAAATGTAGTCCACACAATATAATAATACATATATTAGGTTCAACTTTTCAATTTCAATTGTCATGTTATCATGTATAAATAATGCAAATATATCATATTCATATTGTGATCATATAGTATTCAGTATTGTTTTTCTAAACTCTGACCAATTTTCTGATTATTTTGTCGATTAAGATCTATTTATATATCATCATTGTTGGAAGATGGAATTTTCAATATCTTTCTTGTTTGAAAAATTCTATCTTTGTATCAGATCGATGTTTAGTACAATTAAAAATCTCATTTTCATTGCAATCTTTAGTCCGATTTAAAACATATATGATGGTAATAAGCGTAAGCAGTGAGAATTCATGATAATGATAGTGATAGTGATAAATTTTAGTCAACAAAAAAGTATGGTAACTAATCAGATTTACATAGAACTATACTGAATGTGCCCATGTATAATGCATTATATGATACGATTGCGTTCGCTTTGATCTATTTCGTAGATTATCTGAATGATAATATGCACTTATGTACTCAACCTTGTTACATTGTAATACAATTCTACTTATAATACCGAACAGTTTGCCCTCTATAACTAAAACTTGAAAGTAGTACATACACACACACTCCTATGTATACATGCGACATACATAAGTACGCACATACATACAAAGCACATTTTGTATATTTACTTGTATAAAATTCGGTTTAAGTTCTATATTAATTAAGCATCTTTTTACTTCTTTTGATGAATACTACGTTCAGCCATACCTGAAGATAAAAGAGACGCAACGTGATATCTTGAATCAATTCCTCGGCAACGTCTTCGGGATAAAACTTGGCGCGAAATTTGAATTGCAGGGGAGTCTCTTTCTTGACTTCCTGGTTCATCACCTAAAACGTTCGTGAATCAATTAGGAACAAATATAAGAAAAAATTTCCACAAGAAACATAAACGTAGAAAATTCGATAAATAAATAACAAACTGAAATCACCCCATCGTTTGAAAACGTGCAATGCAGTGTGTTTCTCATCGGTATACATGATGGAATATAGTGACGTTGCATGCGACATAAAGGATGATAAAAATCCTATGATTAGAATACGGATTTTTATGCTTTTATGGGAGACTTAAAGATACAAAAATGTGTAGAAAATACAATACATAACATGTAAAAATCCATAAAATAATATACGGTCATTCTATAAGTAACATCGTGTTTATATATAATAAACATTTTTAAAAATGTACAAATTTTATTATATTCATTAATAAATAATGTACATATATCTACTGTTTTCTCGAACTACGTCTGACATTTTTTAATTGCTCTTTGGGAAAATTTTATGATATCGACACAAAATATTTAGTAGCTGTCTCAAAGTTAAATTTATTTATTTTGCATTGACCCGACGAAATAGAATTCCTTCCAATCGAAAAGCACATATTTAAATTCGTTAACAGTTACAATTTTCTTTTATATTGGTAATTCAAAATGAAACATAAGAAACGACGTTACTTATGGAATGGAATAAATGTTTACCCAGGTCCTTCCCTTTTATTATATTTACGAAGATATGTGTTTACATAAATATCCATAGTCTACTTATGACATAATTATAATAGATGACGAAAACGGTAACATAATAGCACGGCAAGTGGTTGATACTATCTTTTTATCGTATTACAGGTAAGCAGTGTGACTTGTGACAAAATAATACTCTCACTTTTGAGATCGATATATTTATTTATTATGGTCCGAAATAGGTAACTCTTATCCGAAATACATATGTGTATTCTCTTGTTAATTTAACGACCTTGTATGAAGAACATATGTGATATATGTGAAATTTCTTTTTTATTACTCGTTCAAAAATACAAACGCGATAGAGATTGTTGGAGATATTTCATTAATGGAGAATGGTCATAACGTTGGCGCTTTGATTGACACGATTATCTGTAGCCGGATAGGTATGTGAATATCTTATCTCAACATGTAAAAGAAAAATAAGAATTGTACAATGAAAGGCAATGAGTAACACATATGCTTCTCGAACTGCCAACTGACATTAAATATTAACAAAAACTAGAAAATGTACAACATTGTTCGCGTGAATTTCAGTTATTCGTCCTTAACTAATCATAGAATTCGTTATCCGTATTGTTCGATTCGTTACATTTTCTGGTTCTAAGTATGTTAGGCTCTGTATAAGTACTATGTTTATTTATATTTTAACTAGGGCCCATTATTTTGATTAATGTGATTAATTAATGTGCGAACATCGTAATTGTTTTAAAAATACATTCTTACTGAATATTTGCGTTATTAAAAACAAGTGAAAGTATAAGTAACAAATTTACAAATGATACGTACATACGATGAAATACGTCAGAATAAATACCTTTAACTTTGACAAGATTCCTCACAGACTTTCAAGGTAACAAATGTCATTTAATCAAAGTGTCTCCGTTACAATTTATGCTACATATGTGCATTTCTTACAATGAGTACCATTCGATTATATGTAGGTGGAACGTTTATGAAACACAATAGCATGTCTGAATAAAATAAAACAAACGCTTTTACTTTAAATTGAAGAAATGATTTAAAAAGAAAACAAACAAAATACAATGACTTTTAATTATAAGAATAAGTAACTGATGCTGTTAAATAATATATTTGAATATTTGTAGCTCATAATACAAAATATTGCAGACTTATTATAATTATGTACTTCAATATCAACTAAAATGCGAAAGAAGAAAAGAAAAGGAAATGAATAATTGTATTTAAAATGAAAAACTTAAGCACAAATTGAAAATGAGACAATCCTGTTAAAAGCGTTGTTAATGAATGTCGTTTAAAATCGTTAAGTAATATTATCCACATCTTTGTATTGCCGATGAAAATCAAGTTTGATTAAAATAATTATTGTAATACTTGACAAATTCACTTTGAAGTGGGATTTATCTGTCAATAATCAATAAGCACGAAGACACTCGTTATTTAACTAGTAAAGCGGAAACAGTTAGCTACAATTAAAGGAAGTAATGGAACAGGTAAATCTATACCAATATTGATATTATATTAATTTTTAATAAAAATGTACATTTTAATATCAACATTAAATTCATTGTATCTACAACTTATAAAAAGGGTTGCACGTTTTAATTAAAATTAAAAAATCCAATAAACAGATACAATGATGTTAGAATATTAAAACGATTCTCATTCAATATTGTTATTTGACGTCCGTAATTTTTACAAACAAATTTTACGACGACTATACAAACATTTTATAAAGGTAAAACATTGTCGCAAACTTTAAGATCCGTTATAGATGCGATAATGTACAATTATATCTGTGATATCTATAAATCCTTTAGATATTTATATTCTACAGATACATTGCTAGTATATCTTTTCTTTTTCATTTTTATACAGACATATTTTACTTTTTTTCGGATACATTTGATATAAAAGATATATTTATTACTCTACGTTTCCATTAAAAGATCTGTCAAATAGTGGAATCATCCACTTGTATGTCTACTTTTAACGCAAAATGTAACAAATTGCTTCTTTGAATTTCAAAAACCAAATAAATTGAAGCTGTATTTTTGGATTTAAACAATTTTAAAGATTTAAAAAAAGAGAATAAAAATTCATGAATGTTGCGTATCTATGAAAATTTGAGTAAACCTGACAAATAATTAGGAAATTATTGAAATCTTTAAGAATTATTATATTACTTGAAACAATATCTAGTACACGTATTATATTTATTATTACACATATTATATTCCGTACATAGTTTCGTTCGAATAGAATAGAATGCACTTTACCAGTCGATCGTTAATTTTGATCTGATCGAAACATTAAAATTGTTCTATTTCGAAACTCGCATTAGTATGTAAATGAGGAATAATTATAGGAGTTGGCAGTAAAGCGAGTAAACAGACACGGTCTCCAGTCATGCTCGACTCTCGTAACTGCTCGTAACACACGCTCGAGCGTTGGGAATGCGGAACCGCATCCGCTTGGGGCTTATGTTAGACAGTTCATATACGGAAGTGTCAATCGAATCTGTAGACACGGTCGCCTTGACCGCGGCTGACGTCGCAGTTCAATGCCGGTGTAACGCGACTTTTTTATTATTATTATTAATATTGCTGCGCGGTTGCATAATTTCACGGATAGGAACAAGGAACTGGCAAACAACAGGAGGAAGAAAAAGAAACAACATGATGGACATTGAGAAGTGCGTGGAAATTGCAGGTATAAGCGTGCAGCAAACTTTGAGAGGAATTATCGATGATAACATGTTAATTCTTTAAATCAGTGATGGCCCCTGCTGTGCTGATAAGAAGTAAGTAGTGAAATTGGAAATAACGGTAAAATATAAAAATAGAAAACACGAATATTAGAGTTAATATAGAGGAAACTGTATTTCGTTATATATATTAATTAACGATTTCTTATTATTGTATGGTGCACTACTATAATGCTATAAGTGTTTAACGAAATTATACCAACTGTTATACTTTTATCTTTGCCATTAGTTATTTACTTTATCGACTAATAACTGAATAGAAAATTTCTTTTCATTCCTGATTTCATTAGGTTGGTAAAAAAGAAACGAATTAAGCCTTTCCTTACGAGGTATGACTATGGAAAATTCAATCGAATTGAAATATAAATGTAATTTTGCAAGTTTTTATTCGTTTCTACATGTTGCTACATTTTCAAACGCTTTGAGAATTTTTCGAAACGTCTTGGAAAAATTTTGTTATGAAAGTAGTGTTGTTACAACTATGTTACAATAATCGAGATTTCTATATAATTCGATAATCCAAAAATTTCTTCATACTGCGATTAGTTTATAAATTAATAGGAAAAACACGCAAGTTGCAATTATTATGAACGTTATTATGAATATCTCTTTATGAAAGTATAAATGGAACAATGATTATAGATGCGGATACCGATTAACTATTTATTTTCCACCAACCCAATAATTACATCTACCGTAGTTAATCATTAAATGCATTTCCTTATAATATTGTGACACATCATTTACTTCTGCACAGCTTTACCGTTGCTCTTGAAACATATGATCATAGAGTTATGGCAGTGTTATATCTAGAAACTATTTATTAAAATATTTAATACTGATTTCATAACACATATATGTATTTAAAAGATATTCCTTTCTCTGTGAGAGTCGCGTGTGTATTGTTAATTTAGTAAGAACAAAGTAAGGAAAATGTAATGTAAATGTTGTGTAACGTTATTAAAAAATATAAAGATATAGTAATACATATAAAAAAACATACATATTAAATTATTGGAACATCAGAAATGTACGAAAATATTAGATACTCTAAAATCAGCAGTAAATGAAAAACTCTACTAATTAAACAAACAAACTAAATGAAAAGAAGAAAATGTCCACGATTTAAGAAATATAGTTCATCATGGTACTGTAAATAGTTCAATTTCAACTAATTTGATAAAATTGTAGATATCTAGATGGAGAGAAAAATGCAGTGAAGAAGCATCGAACAAATTCATAGAATCCCTTTCATAACTACAATTTTACGAAGCGAATTTAATAATGCAAATTGACTGAACTAAGATTGCAAATGAAATATTACATTAACGGAGTATTGGTATCCTTGATGAACTAAGGAAATAAAAACTAGCAGAAATTTAATTTAAAAAGTGTTTCCCAATACACTCGACTTCTTCGTAATGGCAATTTAAAGCTTTATAGATAATGATTATCGTTAAAAATGCATTTATTAAACACCAATATTATCATAGTCATATATTTACTTAAGTTAGAAGAAAATTCTAATTAATACAATAAATATTAAATGACGATATTAGAAAAGACATATTTAAAAAATTCACTCAAAATTTATATACATGTATACATATGTGCTGATTGTACTCCTTGAAAGATTGAAATTTACATAGCACTGTAATTTTTTTAACTATTAATATGATATGAATTGCACAATAGTTTATTCTATAGAAAATATGTAGCTAAATATTTCTTTTTTATAAATCAATGTTATTAACTACATTCTCGCTGTATTCAATGAATTCATTAGCAAAATAATCGGAACATAACTCTGCATATGTCTATAATGTTTGCAACTCTTAAGAGATGGAAATATAAGACTACAAAAATATAAAAGTAACATAATAACTATCAATGATCGTAAAAGAAACAACCATTTTTCGTTTAAGAAGAAAAGAATTCAACTACACTGATAGTTTAGTTCTAGCGATTATAAAAGATCTATGGTAATATCCTTGCAATGTGTAATGTAATAATTTTTCATTTATTGTCACATTCAGAATAACAGACGATTACTAAAACTATTTAAACGTTTTAACATACAATGAATGTAGAGCGACAAGATTAAACATTATCGGGTCCTATATTTATACATACAAGATAACTATAGTAAATGTGCAAATCATTTTGAATTGCTATAATGAAAATAAATTAATTTTGATAAAGACAAAAAATGCATTTAAAGATTAACAAAGAGTGTTAATTATTTAATAAGACTTACTAATTATATTAATTATCCCTGTTGGAATTAAATAACATAGATAGAATAAATAATAAAACTGGGCGATAATTATAATCACTCAAGATAGTTTGTTCGAATGAAAAGTAAGAAGCACGTGTTAATTCTTAAGAAAATGAACGTTCGTCGAGTAATTTGCCACAGCAATTGTCAATTGGTAGGCCATGGTCATTTAGTTTCCGTTCGATGACACTAACAAACTCTCGAAGTGAATGCGTGATGGGAAAAGCAGCAAATTGCAGTGTTTAACCTGCATTAGTATATATACACATAAGGCGTTTCTTTAAGCGCCGAGATATCGATCCTCGATCAATTATTATCAACTGTTTCTATAAATTCATATGAATCTATGAAGTAAATGTATGTGCCTGCAATTGATCAATTTGTTTCAATCCACGATTAATTTTGTTAGTTTACCGTTGAACAAGTCTCACATACATATCGATATCGATATGTATCTCTTAACAAGGAAAAATTTACTTTTTACTTTACTCGTCATACATGTATAAACTCTGTAACGTACATCATACACAAACGCAGTCTTTTATACGCGAAAAATAGGAGCAATTAAATCTTACTCGGTTAAAATAATGCGAGTACAATTTGGCAAAGCAGAGTTTGCCTCGGGGAATAAAATAAATGGATTAAATAAGCAGGGATTGTTTGTTAATATCGAGCAATCTCCCGAAAACGTGTTACACTGGAAAATCTTTTCTCCATTCCAAAATGCTAGGACGTTAATGTTTTTATGTTATTGCGTAATGCGGAAGTTGGGTGAAACAGCAGGTTATCATTTAGTTCGAGGATTTTAATCTAGGCGCTGGGACAATTATCTTTCGGTTCGCGTCTACGGGTTTAGAAAACTTTAATTGCGGTCTTACGTGCCAGAATTTTCGAAGGCCACACGGAACCACCTGCAATTATTTGCCAATATTGTCAAATACTGCTCTTGTCTTGCGATTTCGCTGACGTCGAAAATGAAATCGATAAAGGACAGTTCGAGATTGTTTGATAATTAGAACGGAATAATAAGACATCGATTTAACTTACCGTTAGTCATCTTCAATTATTATAAATAAGATATTTCCTATAGTTGCTTAATAATGTTTCTTGCTCACGTAAAATTACATATCTCGTTAATTTCAATTTTACGATTCGAATGACCTTTAATTTCAGTTTTTACAGTTTCATTTGTAGGAACACAAAGAACAAAAAACTTTCACAAATGACAATTTTACCTTCGTCCTAAATCGATTCATTATCGACAAAATAGGTATGTATTGTCATTAGAACAACTAAAAAATTACTAAATGTTTTTTATATATAATTAACAAATCAAACTTTGTGAAAAGATGTTTGCACGAGGCGTCAGGGAAACCGTCATCATTAATCAAGATACTAACTTAATCCTAGAACTATAGAGTGGCTCACACAAGTATTGCAACATCCATAGAAACCTTTGTGTGTGTTTCTATAACTAACAATAAGTGTTCAGATACTTTGGACAGTCACGTGGTATTACAATTGTAAGTATGTTTCTCCTCTATTTAGTGTTCCAACATTATATTATTATTATTCGAATCATTTAAATGTAAATCCATAATTATCTCAATGTGAATTTATAATCGTTTCAATATAAATTCATAATCATTTCAATGTGAATTCAGAATCATTTAAATGTAAATTCATAATCGTTCAATCTTTAATTTGAAGCAAGCTGTACGCTAACTACGAAAAGTAACTGTATAACAGTGTCGTTATAAATTGTTTCGATGTACGCGTATGCTTTCCAAAACATGCCTCTCCGATCTGAAGCGAAATATGCTACTGTACGATAGACGTTAGGAACGTGCTGCAAGGACATCGATAAATCACACTAGTCATGATTTAAAAACGTTATGCTGTAGTACCGTGAAATTATAACAAAAGTACGTGTAAATAACCAATTACTCCATGTCATTACAATATACGGTAAATGACAATACGTGAATGATGCTGCTCCTCTGCAGTCGTCCTATCGAGTATAAGTGTACAAACAAATTAGAAACAACGAACGTTGTAAAGCGTAAGGGTACCGATTAAAAACAGGAAACCGACGTTCCACTAATGATTACACTGGTTAACAGCTGGAATCTATTCTAGGTCTAGTTCTAATTTTGGCGTACCTTGTTATGTCTCTAATCGAGGAATTTAAGCGATAAACGATATAAATGTCGAAAAATAAAGAAACTCCTGTTGCTCATTTCGGACAAAATAAAACATAATTTGGAATTTTATTCTTCAAATTCAAACAAGATTTATTACACCGCAACTGCTTGAAAAATAAAAAACTCCTTGCAAATCTGAAGCATTCAATTCTTTACATGAAAAACTAACTTTCATATTCGTACATATTAGTGATGCTTTATTATTTATCTCATAGCAAAGATCACACACCTATATTTTAATTCCGTTGAATTCCGTATTTAAAGATTCCCCGATATTAATAAAAAATTGCGTCACCCAAGTATGACGCTGTGAATCAATTTTATTATTTCACTACATAGTTAAACGCGAATCGCTTGAGGACTTATCACGACGATCACGATTGAGTAACATTTATGATTGTTCGTGCATCGTATAAGTATAAATGTAAAACGAGTGATCTTGAACTTATAATTAACAGTGCCCTCGTACGAGTATAATTCGAAAACATAATGTGCAACATGATTTATCACGCTGATTAAACTCGTGGTAACT
This sequence comes from Bombus huntii, assembly GCF_024542735.1. Lineage (NCBI taxonomy): Eukaryota > Metazoa > Arthropoda > Insecta > Hymenoptera > Apidae > Bombus > Bombus huntii. The sequence goes on from NC_066243.1 coordinate 4,979,483, forward strand.
TACCCTAGACAAGAACGGAAGTAGTCCACTCTTCCAGTTGTTAGTATTGCGGTTGGCATGCGTTCAAAGAATGAAAATACGATAAAGTTTAAGTATACGAACAAGCTGATTGAATTATCGGTCACATGCTTGTCTTTAAAATTAATGTGTAACACATATCAACCTCGTCGCATAAATAAATGAAACAATGGTTAAACGAGTAAATAGAAGATCATAGAAGAACACATTAATTTCAAAGATTGTCCGTGCGCTTGGAATCATCCCTGTGGAGGATAAAACACCAAAGCTGCCTGCTACATATATTTATTAACCACCTAATGCACATACCCGTGATATATATGTACATACATACAGCATCGTGAGTAATTACAGACTCAAACATATTTTCTGCATTATCTCTTCAATATTTTTAGGAAACCACTAATCATGCCTAGATATGTTAAGTGAAATTGTCTTTGTAAAAGGAAAATTCAACGCTAAAGGATATACTAGGAGATGGTACATGGCAAATTATTGCCTTTCGTAACTAAAATAGAAAAAGAAAAAACAATTTTTCAACGAGACAATGCACCTATTTATACAGCCGCCGCTATAAAAATTCGGTTTCAAGATTTCGGACTAGAATTATCATCTATGGCCAGTATTGAGTTCTGATCTGAATACGATCGAGAACCTATGGAGAATTCCAGCGAGAAAAGTTTACGACTAGGACAAGCTACCTCTAGAAAATATCGTGGAACTTAAAAAAAGAATAAAATCTGCGTGGGCTGATATTCAAGGCGTTACTTTAAATAAGTTAAAGGATAGAGTACTTAATAGATTAATAGAAATAATAAAAAAATAAACAAAAATCCACTAAATACCGAACGAAGACGTAACAAAATTAACAGTAAGTTTATATTTCTTCTCAGCTAAAAACACAGTTTTAAGAGAAAATTTCATTTTTCCCAGACTTCGAGAGGAGAAATTGTTTGTTTGTTGTATCTTCAATTTGCGTTTTAACATGAAAAATCTAAAAATGGAATGGAGTTTATAATTATCCACGGCACTGTACATTACGGGCATATCTCGCAAATTTGCTCATTTTAACCACTCATCTTTAGGAATTTAGACTATGACATCTTATACTAAAATATACAGCCTACTATTTTAACAATTTCTAAAGTAATAAAACTTATCCTAAATCTCCAGTTTCATCGTGTGTTCTCTATTACTCGATATCAATGAACACCTATTAAGTAAACATTCATCACCTATTAGGTAAACGTGTAACTCTTTTTCAGAACGGAATTTCTTGTAATGGAAAAGTTTCATCATGCATTTTCCATTATTTTTACAGATCCGTACATGGAATATACATAATGCTATGTTATATATCTTATGAAGATATAAATTAAATATAAGTTAAACTAAAAGAGGCTTACGTTAAGGTTAAGGAATTATGCTGAGATTCTTTGATCTTGCCATCAAATGATCAGATTTCTAGGAAAAATAATACCTCAATTATTAATGTTTCGCAAACAAAATGTTGACGAAATTAATTCGTCAATAACCTGAAAGTGAAGAAAAACAGTTTAAATTTTAGACCGCTGTTGTGTAGCACAGAGCTACTAAGCTGATATACAAGGTGGTCTAAAAATCTACACAATCCTTCAGACACTTGCGATAGTCGAGAAAAAATGTTTCGAACAAATGTTTATCAGCTTTCGATCTACTACAAATGGCAATATTATGAATTACAAAAAAAATTTCACTTCGATGAAAAATCAGGTCACCTTTATATTTTTAAATGGAACAATGCATTTCTTTATACTCCGTTCGATGCATTTTTTAATTCTCTACAGGAAGGCATTGAGGTACTTGAGTTGAAAAATGATTATTTTTAAAAATATGTTAGCTTTAATGTCGTAAAATTTGTCGTATAAAAGAGCAGGAAAACAAGTACTACTTTATCTTTCGTTGACTTTTATACGATGAGTTTTACAATATTAAAGCTAAAATATCTTGTAAACTAATCATTTTTCAACCCAAGTATCTTAATATTTTCTTGCAGGGAATTGAAGAATAATAGTATATAAAAAGATCTATTATTCCATTAAAAAAATAGAGTTCTGGACTTCTCATGAGAGCAAAATCTTTTTTAAGTCCTTAACATTGCAATTCGTAGTCGACCGAAAGCTGATTAACTTTTGTTCGAAACATCTTTTTGCCCCATTGTTATCGGAAGAGCCTGAAAGATCGTGAGGACTGATTTTTAGACCACCCTGTATATATACATCTTCTTAAAACTGTACTTAAAAATGTTTTAAGTCACTGCATAAATTTAGTAATGCGTTAGGCTTCAGTTTAGTTTAATTTCCATCAAAATAATAAATTGTTTACGTATATATTTCACGTGAACGTTTCATTATATACCTACTTATTATTTATAATTATATTTACGCTTTTCATGTATCTAATTTTCTTTTGCAATTCTTCATTAAGTTGACTGGCCGTGGTGAGATATAACCACTGACGCAAATTGAAAATAAGCAGAAAGCAGAATATGCGTATCGAACAAGAAAATGTATTACTATATATCACAGGTCAGTTTTTTATTTAGAATTAAATTTTTATATATATCAACCGATTTAGTGGCTTTAATAAATTTTCAATAATCAACGTTCCTGCCAAAAGAGTGCAAACAATGAAAACAATATTTAACGAACGAATGTTTCTATAACGATGAAAAAGACTGCTGTTTTGATGTAAGTCACGACATTAAGGAATGCTGATACGATACTTTAGGGCAGGGAAGAAGATTGAAACACAAGACATGTGCATAATCTCACGTTACAGATGAGGTATATCTATTATTAAATGTGTAATAAATTTTTCTTGAAGGCATAAGACGAAACACAGAAAATATTAAGAATAATGATACAACTATAAATATCATGTCTACATGTCTAATTCTTTCTGTGATACGACTAATTCGATACTTTGACTTTTCATTTTTCGTCTGTTTCCTTTCTTTTTTTTTTTTTTTTTTTTTTTTTGGCGCAATTTCGCGTCTCGACATTGCCGTACATAAATAAAGCTATGACCAGCAAGTTTTATCCTTATAATTCTATACCTTTCTAGTCTCTCCTACACTGATTTTCTTTGTTCAAATAACGTTAGAGATCAACAAGATTTCGAAAACTGTTTATTCTTATGGAATTAAATAAATGAGCAGCTTGCATAAATGTCTAAGTAGATATTCCCAGTGTAATGCAATTGCGAAATACGCGACATTTTTCCCGTTGATTCATACTCTGCTCGTTGTTACTATTTATAAGAGATGAGTCAATAACAGGAACACAAAGAAAGGATATTTTCACTGGGTAAAATGAATAAAAGTGATAAAGAAGCAACATTTTCGTGGGAAATTGTAATAATTATAATAAATACATTTTATGTACGTTTTTGAAAGAATCTAGTTCGAACCTCATGTCACATATTCTAGGATATATGTATTATCTATGCATGCCTATAAAAGTAGGCAAAAAAATATTTCTGATAGATTAAATGGGAAAGAAGTTAGATTAATCGCAGTCTGTGCAAGAATATACGTATGTAATAATAGAGTGATAATACAGAATAGTCGATATGTGGAAATTCTGGACTATCAAAAATGTCCTTCCAGTGCAGACCGGTCCCATAGTATAAGTAGCAGCAAAGAAGATAAAAAAAAAAAATGTATCGAAGAAACGCGAATGAGGTTGGCTGCACAGTTGCGGATGGAACAATGTTTGCCAATCTAATGGAACCTGCATCGTATTACGTAATGATCGACAGTAAGAGAACGCGCGCACCTGTGTTGCCTTTTTGATTCGTGGCCTGTTGCGGAGCACCGGATAAAGGATAAAGTTAATTTCCACGGAATTTTTCGTCAGCAATTTGCCAGCTCTTCGAACTTTTCAAGCCTCTTGAAAAGTTTCAATCATAACATCTAGTCGAAGATTTATCATTAAAAATGAGCAGGAAGTGTCCAAAGCATATGTCATTGCCTAATTTCGTTTAAATATTTCCAACTAAAGTATAAAGTTAAATATTACAACACATTAATATGATACATATTAATTTTAATATTAATTAATATCATACATATTGTCATGATACTGATTACAATCTGCAAATGCAACGATATGATCAAAACACATATTCAGAATTATTAATTGGTAAGTATTATTTAGGGAGTAATTGTAAAAAATTGCACGGAATTTGAGGATAAACATTATTCAAGATACGAATCTAAGAAGTCGGGTTTAAAGGATTTTTCTTTCACCAGGTGCAATTGTAAAGCATGGAAGAAATTGTTACGTAATCACTGCAGACATGTAAATTCATATTTTCGTGGATGTAGTTGAGAAATGAAACTTTGACTATTACTTCATCTATTAAATATTCTAGAGAATACTATGTTTTGGATATTTCATATATTTTTGCAATCTACAAATTTGCTACAGCTGTACGAAAATTTGCAATCAAATAATTACTGTAGGAGTCCCATATACTACGCTTCTCATGAAACGAGTATTAATAGCAATCGATTAAAAATTCACCCGAGTATTCGATTCATGACAGATAAGTTCCCAAGTTACGACTCCAAGAATGACACATTTCCACATAAATTGCAGTCATTTGACCCAAATGATATATACCCATTATAAATCCAAGATAAATGTTTGATTGATGGCTTAATATTTTGTTTTTTGATTATGTCGTGTTCTGTTAGAACAAAGTCTTGTAAATTTTATTCCGTAGATTCGAAACATTGAGTAAGTGAAAATATCAAGTGTTACAATGGAACATGTTATCTGTGTTCATATATTATTGACTTTAATCTTTTATTCGTTATCTATTACAAAAAATGTTCTACTTATAAATACATTTCTATCTATTATGTATATACTGTGGTAATTTATTTAAAATACCTCCGTTACATAATCGCACAACGTAATATCGTAACCACGCTAAATGTTATTTAAAGGCATTTTAGAACTATTTAAATATTTTCATCGAATTCTTATGAAAATGAAACTTGATCTTTTGCGGGCGAAAGAAACTGAAATTTCGTTTCCAAAACAAATATACTTAAATATGCATTTTTCTGATGATAATAATTTGTTATATTCTCTACTTTATTTTTCATATGTGAATATAAAAGCTTAAAAAAAGATATAGAACATTTTATATATGTATGTATAAGGTACAGATGATCTTGTGCGTGTAACTTAAATAATTTTTGCTTAAATATTAATCTTTTGAAAAACATTGACATATACATTTATTTATTTAGACTTATTTGCTAATTGTTTTAACTTATTTCAAAAGAAATAAATATTATTCCATGTAAATTTCTCAAATTAGATAAAATCCTCTCATGAATAGTTGACCTTAACACTAACCTTACCAGGCCTGGTCAAATGCACGGTTTTAAAATTTAATTTAAAATTGAACATTCATTGTTATTTCTTTTGTTCATCTAACTTTATATAAATTCTTATATTATTTGATTAATCAGTTTCTCAATTTTTATTAATATAAGAATAAATTATTTCTTTCTTTATCAACGTCCCACATCATGTGTTAATGAAGCATTTTAATTAAACTGCTAAAAAGATGCCTGATATAATACAAACAGGTCACATAATTTATTTTTAGATCCGTTATATAATTTTTCAAAATATGATGCAATTAATCATTCTCTAGAAATAATTACAAGTACTATTATGAACTATTGTCTGTAAAATAGTTTAATATTATTGTGGAAATACATATATTCTACGATTATATATTGTGGCATATATATAGAAAAATTATTTACAACTTGTTTATTAAAACATATGTATGAATTTAACACAATATCCCTGAAAAATTGCAATACTCTTTTGTTTTTTCTTCAAAAATTAAAAAATACATTGTGCTATACGACCAAAATCACAATATTTCTCGTTCATTTCTGTGTTTTAATACACAGCTTAAATCTATAATTTACAAAAGAGAAATAGAATGAAGATAATTAAGAATACAATGTACTGAAAGCGATCCTCACATAAGTACAGTTTTATTTTAAGAATATAGCTAATGATGCCTGTTGATAAAATAAGGCATTAACATCACTCATCCCATGAAATAATACGTGCAAAGTAATTCAAATAAGAATGCCGCATGCGACGCTCATGATTCATCGTATTCTTGTCTCATACGCAGAGTTCCTATATCAAGGGGTTAACGAGAATCAGAGAGAAAGCATAGTTTGTTGCCCGTACGATGGGCAAATCTGAATGGATGGTAACAAAATGCATAGACATCACGCGAATCAACTAACCTTCAGGCTTAACGCATACTAAGCAGGAATCAAATTTGTCTTTTATTAAATTTTTTTCGAGATCCAACGTCTAACTAGTAATTTATCGTAAGATCATTTAGCGTAATTGAATCTCCGTTAGAATCTCGGAAAATCTCAGACCATTTAAACGACTGAATCTACTAAAGCAATTTTGCTAATTTTTAAAAGTTGGAATGTAGCATTAAAACAGATAAAATAAACATGTACCTATGTATGTGTGTTATCAATTGCGATTTTTGAAGAAAAATTTGAATTTATCAATATCTCAATTATTTTTACCGATAGAAAAAATGGTTTCAAAACGAAACTAATTCTTCAGAAGAACGAACATTGTGATATAGTATGTATAATTGGTTCAAAATTTCTCGAGTTCTCACGCTTATCGATATTTTTTTAAATGTCTTTACAAGTTATTTTTACTTTTATAAAAAAAAGCTATTAAGATATTTGTGTTTGAAAACAAATAGTTTAAAACGTATTTTAATCGTATATATTTAACACGTGCCACCGAAATTTTTAATGAATCAATTATGTGTATAACGTGGAACTTGTTGAATATAAGAATTGGAAATTTTTAGGTGGTTTTGTAGCTCTAAGATACGATGTATTTATTTGCTAGGTGACCTGATATTTCTGCATAATACTGTACATGTATGTACAAAAAGACAGACGAGATATTTGGTGCATAGATACAAAAGTGTTAACAAAGTTGAGGAAAATTACAGCATTTACGAAACGATTGTGCGTTGGTGGACAAGCTCTTGTTTGTCTAACAAATAACCGAGAGCAGTAGCACGCTTGGCAAGGCCAAGAAATGATAAAGATGACTAGTCTCTGGGATAAAGTGAACGAGTGGACGGTTTTCTTGTTTCCTTAAATGGTGTCGACGTAATGACTCATCCATCCAGCGTTATTTTCATGCAATTGACGTAACATACTCGCGGTTGGACCGTTTTAACAAAACCAACAGCGCACCTCGTTCGAGCACAATGCACGCACAACCTGTGTGCGCTCTGTCCTTCTCCTTTTTTCACTTTTATCACGCCTATAAAACACTAGCTGATAAGCTGGCTAAGCTACTTTGCTAAAGAACAGTCGCCGATATCTCTTCGTTTTGTAGTACAGCTCTTTGCTTTACGGAACTCTTAAGGGCAACGTCATCGATATAACGTGTCGAAACGCACAGATAACTCAAACTCTCCTGACGGACTTGTGCTTCGCCCGATAACGATCTTGCCTTCTGCATGATATATTTACGCGAAGATGATTACATCGTAGATGGCGATCGAACCGTGGCTGACTCGAGCGTAAATAAATAAATACACCGGCTCGCGCCGGTATTCGAACGCTTGTAGACATTGACTTTTATGAGTAGTATTACCTATGTACGTTATACTTACATGTTTGAAAATTTCATTGACACTGTCAATCACTATCTTGATTATGTTGGTCAGTTGTTCGAAGTAAATCTGAAGGAATCATCCGGTTTTTCTTGAACCACTCAAATATTAAAAACAAAAAAAAAATGAATGATGCGAAAAAATGCACGACATTCTGATGGACCTATTATGCTCTTGCGTATTTGACCTTGCAGTAACCTTGAAATCTTTTATTAAAAACAGAAGATTTTTAAATAGATAACTGCATTTTTTATTGCATATCCTTGTAGCTAACAGTCTGACGTTTTCCAAGCACTACCAACTCTTACTCTTGTCACCATCCTTATAACTAACTCATACTTGAAACTTTATGATTTGACTACACTTTAAACTTCTTAATAAACTAACTTTAAAATTCAGCCTGTTGTCGGCATTAGCGTTGCCCGATGTACACTACGGGGACGTATAAAGACGTTATTCGTGATGTTACTAAGTGCCAGTGTTGATCAAAATTTTACTCGAATAACAGTAAACGAATAAAAATAAAGAATCAAATGTTATTCATCACTGATGAATAAATATCCAATCGAACAAGTACTTATCTGAATAAGAAATTAATCGTGCAGGAATTTGCCTAAATAAAAATTTGATCGAATAATTTATTCAGATAGAATTATATATTATATACATATTAATATTAATATTTTATATTATATTATATATATTATTATAATTATATTATTTTCGCTATATTAATTATATATTCTTATTATTATATTATACTTTATTTTAATATAATATTTATATGGTACATCAAGGGTAGATATGGTACTGAACGTGAGAAATATTTTCAGGCTACATTGTTGTAATATTTTATATGTTTTTGTAACTAACTTTTTTCAAATGACAGATTAGAAAGTGTATCGTTTCTTGTAAATTATTATTTGATAAATTAATAGTGAGAATTGTACCGGTACCTATATATACTTATACACAATTAAACAGAACAATTATTCGTATTATGCGAACAATTGTGCAATCATTAATCATAATAAATATAGAAAATAATTGTTACGAGTAACAAATAATTATTCCACTGATACGAATTTATTCCATTAATTATCTTGGATAAATATTTATTCGAAACAATTCGAATAATGCCCAACTCTACTACATATTCGTATGGCAGTGTAGATGGACAAGCGCGCAATTTTCTAACGTTTCCGAAGCAGTCAGTACGAACAAATACTTTTAGGTAATACCTAAGTATTCCCTAAGGAATACACAAGTTTGTATTTTCTTGAAAATATTTGACTGTCAGCTACAAAAATATGTAATACAAAATGGAAGTCTCTATTTAAAAATTATAACGTTACCTTCGTAGCAGGTTTCAAGATCATCATAAGGTCAAACACACAAGATACATAGTATATCTCCGTGGATATCGTGCAATTTTTGTCTGAAACATTTTTTTGTATCATTCATGTTTTTCGAGACATTTAAGCGGCCCGAGATAAACCGGACACACTCTATATAGAAGTAGAAATGACGAGATATGCATGTACATATTTAGTAAAAGTATATGTACATTTCCCAGAAATCATAAAAGCGTTGAAACATATTTTTAAAGTATTTGTATTTAGAAATTAGTGCACAAGATGAAGGCGAAGAAAGGCAAATTTTTTCAGTAAATATGTAGATTACTGCAACTGCGATAGAAGATGTAAAAGAGCAATTGAAGGTGCAAAAATCCAAGTCCACCTTTTACAAAAATTTGACTCCTTGAAGTTTTATATATTTTTATATACTGATCGATCGACGCAAGAATCGGACAAGTCCAATGCATTCATAACAATTTTTGGACTTACACAATGTGACCTTTGGAAAGAAGAATCAGCTATGTCCTGGACTTGTCCGGCTTTTGTTCTAATATATAGCGTTAATGATGGCATTAATGTAGCGTTAATCTGTCAGCCAGTGTTTCAAACGTTTAGTAAAAATATCCTGTTAATCGCGTGTCTTTTTTCTCGTCGATTCAAAACAAAATATTTCACTTCAAATTCTCAGCATTTTGGTCCAAAAACTTAACCTAAATCTAAATGTTGGGAAAGATAGGTACATTTTCCAAAAATGTACGAAGTACCATTTCTTATATCATTTGCCATACTAATGCCTCGCTAAGTCCGAAATATTAGTGTAATAGCTTCAACAAGTTGTACTTAATTCAGTTTCATTCAAATTTCTCACAACATTAAAAATCTGCACTTGCCCGATTTTTGTACCAAGGTCTTCAATTACGAATGTCGCTATCAGAATCGTTTCGTGTCAAGGAGACGCTAAAAAAAACGAAAGTACTCTTGTATCGCGTGTCCGTAGTCCAAGAATTATTATTTCCATAAGATCTCGAACAACATGAATAATCGCGAATGACGCATTGTTTCATTTAATAATAAATAGATACATATAATCCTGCATGTACCGAGAAAATCCATATGATACTTACTGAAAGATGAGATTTTATATCAACAGAAGATTGTAGCGTGATGTGCTCTGTTTCATTAACGGTGCTAATTCTCTCATTAAGCTGTTATTTCTGACAGATTGTGAGGACTTAATTATTAAGATATGTATAATTAACAGATTTGTAAATCAACCAACAGATGTTGAATTAACAAAAGGCTATTTCCAACAAGATGAAGTAATCACACGTGCGTATCTATAGTATAAGACACGCTTCTAATAATAGAAATTGACAATTTTCTTCGTCACTTAATTTTTTTCTTTCTTTTCTTTTCTTTTCTTTTTTTTTTTTTTTTTTTTTTTTTTTTTTTTTTTTTTTTTTTTTTTTTTTTTTTTTTTTTTTTTTTTTTTTTTTTTTTGTAGCTCGTAAATAGTCGTTCTTTCTGAAAACGAATCCTCATACGTAAAACCATTAGTCTGCACTTTTGATTTATTTTCTCATAAACAGTTATCTTCTTATCGGTTGTATCACCATCGCTGGAATACCTTGTAATCTCCCAAAATTGCACCGTTCACCACTGAAATTTTCTTCCAATTCTTTCACTATCCAATTCTTTAAGTTTACCGTAAAATTGATAATTTCTATCGTTATATAATAACCAGTTGCTTGAACGCTATAGACGATTATTTTTAATAATTTCTTTAAAAAAAACTTGTTTCGCAAGATACAAAGTCCACACATACGTAGATGTAAATATTCAGAAATAAATATTACGAATTAGAATACATAGTTAATGAACGAATGTTCAGAATCGATAACGAGAGACTCACTCTACAGTTCAGTCTCCCACTATATAAATAATTTTTTCAAGCATTAAACATTCAAAAATGTAAAATCTTCCAATACATAAATATAAAATAAAGTTGCGACTCTTTCAAAATTTGTTATTTCTTTTGGCAACGAATTGTTTCATTACTGTATGCCTATGGTTGTTGCTTGCTTGATGCATATGAAAATATTCTAATAAATAAATATAACATGAAGTTTTTACTTTTTCCAAGTTTCTTAATTCTTCTAGCAACGACTAGTTTCATTACTGTCTACATATGGTCATTGTACATATGAAATGATGATTATTTAAACTTTCAATTTTACGAACCATATTAGATTAACCTTTATAATTTATTAATTTTTATTTATTTCACCTATTAAACTTTATACTATCGTCGATAAAATATCATAATAAAGGAAAGGCAAGTTTGCTATAAACTAGGTATATTCGATGTTAAAAAGATTTATAACGTAGATATGAAAATCTTATTAGCTATTATGAATAATCAAAATATTCGTTTAATTTTCTTGCATGACGAAACGTGTCATGAAAGCTGTTGAAAAAATAAATTTGTCGTTTGGAAGAAGTTAGAGAAAACCTGATTAAATGTCTGATACATAGATTATTAAAACACTGTAACAATTTCGTTTGGAGAATTTTTAAATTCTAGAATTGATAAGTTTGATAAATCTAGGATAATAAAACTAGTTAAATTTATTTTGTTTGAAATACATGGTGTTCTTGAAGAAACTACCTGCTATTAAAGTTTCATTTAAAAAAGACATTTTGTATACACCAACCCAACAAATGTAATTTATTCCATTTCGAAATTACCTTCTCGCAATTTGTTGGACGTCTTTTTTAAGAGCAACTTACAAAAAGACGATAATCATCAATGCTTGTCTAATATAGCAAGGAGAACCAGTCTTCTTGTTTACATAACAGTTTCTTCCATTCATTTCTCGAATAACACAATGTATCTTAACAGAATTGCACTACTTGTACGTACGAATTCCTTGTATCTTCACAGGCTGTTATTTTTTCTTTTAGATAAATACGAAGGCATGATGAATTCCTATACCAATTTTAACGTTACTCAGACGTTTCTATGAAGAAAACAGCGAAAAGTATCAACTTAAAAAATTGGTAAAATTGCTATATATGATAATTTATGCATAAAATTCTTCCAATCTATTTCTTTCTCCTGTATCAGAATGTGGTAATATTTCGAATCAAATCTTGTACAAATACACACACACACGCACGCACGCACGCACGCACGCACGCACGCACGCACGCACAAGAAGATGTTTAGCTAAGGAAGATGTTTTATTCTATTACCACTTTTCCTGTTTAAGATAGTTTTCAACTATTTCCAGACTGCAAATTTTTATGCAAATTTATATTTTCACAATTGAAGAAACATAGAACTTAATTAGAGATTCGTTGTATCTATTAAAAATTATAATCCTTATTGTATATGTATACCTGTACATGTATGCATATATTTTTTATATAAATTTTATTATGTAAATTGTGCATTACGTGCGCTCACACGTACTTACATGTATATACTTCGTTTCTGTACAATTGTATTGTATCGTACAGCGTCTAGATTTCGTAAGATACGATGGTACATGCTGTTGTATTGGTTGGACTTGACAAGGGAACCGATACATGTCGATTTCGAACTTTGCACAAGTGTTCGTTAGACGTTTCTAGAAATATAGGCATAATTCGTTCGTGCCTGTTTTTTACTTCAAAGAAATCAACCCTTTTATTCAAACCAGACCACCTCTGTAGGTGCTTCTAAGTCGTAAATGACAAAAGATATCTAAAAATGATTGAAATAAACGTTATACCGTGTCTTGGCGCGAAAAATTTGTTGAAAAAAAATCATTTCTTCTACGAAAATTCGATGAATAAGTATGGTATAGTATTGTATGTATTATATTGTGTATCTATATGTATACGTAATATAAAATAAAATTTCACTGCAAGCGTCTGTATATTACAGCTAATCTCGAGAACTACTAAACGCATTTTTATGCAGTTCTCACCATTTATCGAATAAGATTTAGGCGTGTGAAACGTTAACATATGACAAAGGAAGTAGAAATCTAAAATATGAGTCAGAGACTAGAGATGGCGTGAACTGTTACTTGTGAATCACGACTCGATCACGTTCGTCTGCAATCAAGGGGATTTTTTACAGCAATTTGTAATTTTTCTTGATCGCTTCTCATTGATAAAGGGCATAACTGTTCTTCGCACGAATCACGTAACTTGTATATTTTATATTAACGATATCAAGCGAATATTACGATTTTAAAATAGAGAGGAAGAATTAATGTTTTATTCTTTAAGACACTAATATAAAATGAAGAAAGGAAAATTGAATTACTTTTCGTTTTTAATACTGAATAAAGTAAATTTACGATATATAAAGAAAACTTAAGGCAATTTTAAATTAACGTTATATGCAGATATCTCTATGCAAGCTATATGCAAGTATTCTGTAAAAAATAATTCAATCAGGATCGAGAATTGCGATCACCCTGAGCAAATTCATTCGAGATAGAAAAAAACTTCATTCATCATGGTCGTGAATGAAGTTAGGTCACGACCATGATTCTGATTCTACGATTACTATGATAGATCTCCCGTTAGTGATCTTACACGCCATCTCTAGTGGCAATCGTTTCACGGACTATAGAATGCCTAGCAACCCAATAGAAATTCAGAAAACTGTCAACTATGTTACTAGAAAAGATTATATAATATATAATGTTGCGGGAAAAACCTGAGTATGTAAGTACCAACTAGTATTTGTACATAAATCGTGTTTATTGTATAGTTTTATACATTAATATATTGTATAGCATGCGTATAAATGGCGAATATTTGTTACATATTCAGGAGGCTAAACAGGTTAAACGAGATCAAGTGCTTGTAACCTCATAGCGGACCCAACAAAGATTAAACATCTATTTATTTATTTATATATATATATATATATATATATATATATATATATATTTATTTATTTATTTATTTATTTATTAAGTTTCATTCAATTTGTGCCTTCTTACATCCTTACATTTCGCATGAATGTATAAAAATTCGTAGTCTGATTATTTCCAACACTGTACTACTTTAAATAAATATCATTTTCTTCTTCAAATCTTCTTCCACAATAAAAATGCCTTAAAAAATGAAACAATTCTAGAGGCAGTTGAAGAAGAAAGTGGAAATTTGTGGTTTATGTTTTATATAGCTTTAACCGCAAGAAGTCTTTAACGGCACAAGCTGTTTCCTTTCAATACTGTTTTTAGCTCTCCTCTTTTTTTTTCTTTTTCTTTAAGCAACAGAATCGAAAAAATATGCATATTCGATCAATACAAATCCCAGAAAAAAATATATTCTCCGTGTAACTTCTACATACATTTTCCAATTAGTTTGAAATTTTATCCATATAACCATGGCAGTCTTATTATAGCGCTAATGAAATTTCAAAATGCTTTCCACACACACACGATATGTATGTATATGTATACAGCTACGTATAAAAGTCTTCTACATTTTCTAGCGAGCCACTATAGCTATAAACAGTCTGTCATCAAACAAATTTGAGAAGCGACGACCTATTTGCCTTTCCTACCGTTTCTCTCGATCCGAACCCCCCATTTCTACACCGAAGAATCTCGGAACGTGAGAAAAGCAAGTCCCTCTTCCCGTGGCTTACCAGGTCATCTTCAAACTCGTCGTCGTCCGTGTCCGAGTCGGAGCGACCTCTCAGCTTTCGAACTTTCTTTTTCACCTCTTTCTTCACCACCCTCGTTATTGCATTTTCCGGCTGCGGGCAATCGTTCATAGGTTGTTAAAGAAAAAGTCTACCAAAACAACCAATCTAACCGGACATCGACTAGCCGCCTCCATACTAGGATATCACCTAGCGGTTAAGATAAGTTAGCGATACATTCGTCGTTGGTCCTTTTAGTACCCGGTATACTACTTGCCAGAAATACACAGAGCAGATAGACCGGCTTCGTTTCTATATTTTATTACATTCATTTTATTGCAATGCACTAACGTTTCCGGCCGTAGATCTAGATTCGACCTTTCACTTATATTCCAAGCTTTGTACTGCAAAAATATTAAAGAAAGATATATTTTGAAGAACTTTCCTTGGGTATTATATCAATTTTATTGATAATGAAGAGAAATCAGATTTAGAGAACTTCGATATCGAACGAAAAATTCCATTGTATGGAATGCGTACAATATAAGAATAGCGTTGAGAATGTGTTCTCGACCATTTGCTCTTCTTTCACTTTTTACAGTTAGTTTCGCCGGATCTGTGAATCGAAAAATATAACTGCTTCGTTTAAGGAAAATCGTTATCTTTGATAACTGCAGGCTTCTGCTGATTGAAAAGTAATTGTTATGCTTGGAATTGGTTAAGAAGAAGTCTATAATTTTACTTTGAGAAATCGGTTTAAAAAAGCGAAAAGAAAATTGCAAGTTTGATCGTAAATGTCATTTAAATTTTTAATTATAAGTAATTAATAAGAAACTATGTATGTATTTTGTAATTTATTAAATTATAAGATAATTATAATTCCAATAAGATATTTATAATTCTAGTGAAATGTTTTCAGCTGAAATTTTATATTTGTAATTACAAACGATAGGATTGCTTCAGTACTCTATGCTCTGTATTTATCGAGTATTTCTGGCATTTCTTATAAATTAAAATAGAGTATTGAGCCTTAGGAGGAACAAATTCAAACATAATATTGTTTGCGAGAGATATAATCTTTAACAATACTCTTTTTGGAATACCTAATTTAGAAAACAATGAATATCTAATTTAAAAACATTTCTCCAAACGTTACTTGGAAAAAAGCGTCACACCTAAAAGATAGGTCACGAGCTTTCTCTTATGATACTGGAAACTGATGCCTAGATTTCTCATTTTCATCGTTTATTGCACGAACTTAATTATCTAAGTACACCAGTAATATTCGATGTAGATTAAGGTACTATACCATAAAGTTGTTTAAAGAATGTATTAATTTACTTGATATTGAAATAATTAATAAAATGAACTTTTTTCTCTCAAATCACGAACTGCATTTAAACATGTGTTAAAAGTAACACTTTTCAGAAATACAATTCGAGTAATAAATTAAGAAGTACTCAATTGATTAGATTAGATAAGAGGGAGAGTATTCGTTCATTGCTTTTTTAAAAAGTGACTATAAGTAAGAAAAGTATTTCAGAATTGTAGATAAACATGAATCAACCCAAATATTGAAAGTTAAGTTTAAAGAAATTTTTAACGGAAAAAATATTCACTATATCCTCAAAAATGTATCAAAATCAGTATAGAAGTTCTTATTTGGAAACTTATATAATTAACATGCACGTACTGTATTTTTTTACTATATGAATAAATTTACAATTATTTAATAATGCAGACAACGAATTTAAAATGAGATATAAAAATATTAGTGAAAAATTTATAATTTGTTAGTTGTAAGTAATTTGTTAGTTATAAATAAAAGCTGATTTCACAAAACATTATCTCTTTATCAAAGCCTATTATATCTTCTTACGTTCAACTGAACTTCAACAGCAATATCTATTAAACGTACAGTAGTTGCTGAAATTTTTTAACTTTGTTCTACAATATCTTTTTAAAATGCTTTCAAAATTCTTTGCAAAATCTATATTAATGATTTATATTTACATTCCTAATACGAAAATTCCAATTAATGATGCTACCCTACAATTTTACAAGACTGTTTGCAAAATTCCACATATTATATAATCCGATAATTTTAAAGATAAAAAAGGCAAGGCCGATCCTTTAGGTATGACACAAGTTTAGTTCGCCTCAATTTTATAAAGTGAAGAAGAAATTTTCAAACAATGAATTTTAGAATTTTTCTGCAAATAATTTTCAAGAAAATCAACTTAATTACAACAGAAATGAAGTGTAATAACAGAGTACCAATACTTATTTTTGTATCTGGATCTCCTAGATTCAATTTTTCATTAATTGACACTGATTCAAATGTAAAAATGTATCGCTTCTTTCATTTTCTACGTAATGAAAATAACAGAATAATACAATCTATTATATTATGATTTCTACGAAATTTGGCCTAAAATAGCAATGCAACTTCCACTCTATTTATTGTTTAGGCCAACATACATACTACGATAAAAATACTTGTTATTATCTGCAACTGCAGATAATATAATTACGTCATCTAATTTTCACATCTGTCCTGCAGAAATAAATAGAAGCTAAACATATATCTTTACAGAAACTTCTATCCTAATTAGAGATGCCTAAGTTCTAGTAATTATTTTTAATCTCTAATTAATCGTATTAATGGAAATGTAAATACATAATTACGTGTACTTTTAAAACATTATATGCTGAAGTAGCATGCTTTACAATTTGAATAAAGTTTATAAATTTGTGATTAAGAGAGTAAAATTGTAATTTCCTTCTAGTTGCACTACGAAATAATGTAATAATTTATTAACGTTTCTTTATCAAAACATAGATATGTAACCATTAGTATTTGAACTTTAACATAAATTTATCCTTCACATAACAATAGCACGAAAATGCCGTTTTTCTTCGAAAACTCAACACTTATGTAATTACATATAATTAATCATACTTAATTAAGTCTAAAATTAGAGAATATCTTTCAAATAAAAGATTTTAGAATATTTCGATAGAACAAATGATAAATGATAATTCCATATAAGTGAAACATGTTTCAAATGGATTGTTCAATCTCGATTGCTTCCTACAAGATCATTATCCGTTAAGTTAGTTAAGTTAAGTTTTCTATATGTAGTTAAATCGAATTTCACCTGGCGATCACAAGTCGTTTTGATTTCCACGAGTTTCTCATTTTCCCCATTGGAAAATATGTTCGTGCGTCTTATTCTAAGAATGAGAACATGGAAAGGGCAAAAAAGAAACGACGACCAGATGAGCCGCAGTCGCCTAAAATTGGTCACGTTTAGTCGGCTCGCAGAAATGTTGAAACCCGTGGAAGAAAAGACGACAAGGAGACAATAAAGGTACATATACGCGAACGCGACTGTGTCAAGGTGAAGGCGCGTCTACACCAACCGCTTGGTGAAAGCAAATGGAACATCCACTTGGTCGTAACTCGTAACTGTACTTGAAATCACGCGTCGGAAGTCCGTGATTCCGGGCTGAACTCCGTTTAAAAAAAAAACCCAATCGAGAATATCATGGCAAGTATATTTTTGAAAGGAATAATCGGAATTGTTTCTCGTGATTATTTAATTTCTCCTATATTTGTCGTGTCTGCCTGTTATATTTTCAAAGCTAATAGTTAAAACGTAAATCATCAAACATGCCAGATTAAAAAAAATTGTTTCCATCTCATACCTAAAAGAATCTGAATCAAGAATATCGTGTTAAGTACGATATCTTTAAAAGAAATGATCAAAATAATCATTTTTCATGGTTATCTTCCATGCATTTTTAAAATTATCTATAATAATAATTAAGACGTAAATGGTAAAAAATTAATGATTTATAATTTCGTACAAACAGCTAGGATTAGAATTGGAAAAAATTATTTCTATTTATATTAACTTAACGAATAGGTGTAATATAAATTTAATTGCAAAAAGTAATTTTGTTGTTAAAATTATTACTATATTTTGCTACTATAGTTTTTTGAACAATTGTTCATGTATAGATGCAAGATTACAAATGCATTAGAAAAGTTATTCCGAAGATGTAAATTTTAGGCAAATGAATAATTAATTAATTGTGATATGATAAATATAAATTATTTTTTAGGAAGAATAAAATGCCGGTTGAATATAAGATAAGAATGGATGCTGTAACCTGTAACTGTGAGAGAAGAATCGAGCGTAAAATTGAACGTGTGGTTGATCGTTGAACGTAACGAATTTACGAAAGTCGATGACATCAGCATTCGCCGTCACATCTCTCCCTAAGTTACTTTTTTTGTCAAAATGACACATGTAAATGCCTAAATTCAATCGACCAGTCATTCATTCCAGAATAAATAATTTAATTTTAACATTTACATAATAGTATAAGTACTTTTTCACTTTTAACTCCTAAAAATTGTTAAATAATTTTATAAAGCCGTTATATTGAATGATCAGTGATAAATTATATATTACATATTTTGCTTCACGTGTCTTACAAAAATTTATCTCGTGAAAGCAATTGTTCACTATTTCTAAATTATGATAAGTAATAGTATATTATCCATATACCACTAATGTATTTTATCTATAGAAAGTAGTAAATATGTAAGTACTTAATAAATAGTTTAATATTGACTATTGATTAAATACAGAGCCTATTTCACACCGAAGCAACTACAGAAGCTTTTAGATATTTGCAGATACATGTAGCTCAATTTCATATACGAAAAAGAGCCATCATGTACGATTAAAGGAATTATATAGCGCAATAAACAACCAGTCATCCTACCTTTTTATACAATTTTATCCACGTCAGATCGCCCTTATTGTCGGTATACTGGAGTCCGAAAAACCACACCTCACGCAACCCGATCGTTTTCACAACTTGGTCAAAGAGTTGCTTCCCGGTAGTCGTCTGCTGGATCGCGAACTCCAGTTCAGCGTCCATTGTCGTCACCCTGACATTCATCTTTACATATAAAATAAGAAACAAGAATCAAAAATAAGAAATTCATTGAAGTAAATTGAGATGTCACCCGGTAGAGGGAAGGACGCCACTTCTAACCCTTTTCCTACATGTGTATATAATCTCAGATCCTTCTCTCAAAAAAGAAGAAATAATTTATGAACACATGAAATATTACAATTCTAACCTATATCCTTCTGCTTTTGAAAATATTACTAAAGAAAGAATTTGAAAGGGACAAAATAGCTTACAGATGAACGCTTACCATTTTAGCACCGGCAACCATGGCTGTGAACTGCGATGATACGAGAACGTAAACGCGAATTCAACTGAGATCCGTTAAAACGATCAAAATTGATAAGTGACTGAGTATTGTGGCACCGAACGTGAATAATCTCAACAATACAACACTGGAAATTTGTAGATGTATTGGTCAAGACGAATGAACACTCGATACCACAAGATTTAACCGTCTGTCTGTCGAACTATCGACTTATGCCGGTCTCAAAATCTTAAGTCTCAAGTCATACAATGGGCTACTATGCTATGGGGCAAGTGCAGCCGGCAGCGTCTTTCCCCCCACTCCTTCCCTTTATAAGCTATGCATTGTTGTTCTTCTCTTTCCGAAACATAGCCAGAGCTCGTAAGAGCAAGAAAGAAGAACGAATGTGATCACGTGAGGAACACGATGCGCATAGCCAGAGCCAATCAGCGTTTAGTTAAAATACCGGGTGTACGGAAGGAAGTAATTTTTCGAGAACGGTTTACGTTTACCGACATGATCGGTCTTCTTCAAAATGAAACGTTCTAAAATAATCGAAGCATCTTTTGTGTAATAGTTACTTATATCGTGTCCTAATCATTTGTTCTTGTAAAATAGTTTTATCGCCGTAACTCGTTAAACGATGATTTCTTTGTTCAAAAATACCATAATGGAAGCATACCGTCATCACAATTTGAAGGGTACGTATGAAACTTTTGTTTCTTTTTTTTATTCTCTAAAATTATTCAAGACTAATACGAAATATGTTAAGGAATGAAGATTAGAAACTTATTAAAACTTATTAAAATTATCAATAATATCAATAGGGATAACTTGATCAATCTATCATATAACTTAAAGCTTGTTACTACTGAACTTGTTAATTATTATAATAATACTGTTTCACCTAGAATACTACTATATTGTATGTAAGAAAAATGTGCTCATTATCATTAACGTTTAATAATGTCTTTTTATTGCTAGAGACTGTACAAGAGTATACTACACATTTTTACCAATATAAAATTTAAAGTGAAGCTAATTTTAAAGAATATATTTTTTTTATAAAATATACCTACCGTTTTCGGCATTTTGGTAGCTTCCTTTGGTCGTCTTCCCGTGTCAAACAATGAAAATATCAATCTGTAACAAAAATGAATTATAATTAATAAAACATTATATTATTAATAAATTCTGTAATATCTGTATACATTAAATACTATAATACACATAAAATGAAAAAATGGAAATAAAACTTCCTCCAAATATTACAAACTATCCAGAAATGTTATGTTTAACAAGAATTCGCGAATATTATTAACATTTTTTAAATATTACTTTCAATGAGTTAGTACTTTTTCAATAATACATTGTAATATATTCCACAATCCTATAAAAAATGCGGAAAAGTATTTAAGAAATATTTAATAATGTTATAATACTAACTAACAATAATTAATGATAATAGAAAGAAGCAACATCATTGCTAATTAATATTATTGTGTAGTGACGGATCAACTTGAAATTACTGCAAGATCATTGTTAAAAAAACAAGTACATGTACATAGCGTGTTCATAGTCGAGAACTGCATACAAGTCTCCATATTGGAAGAAGAGACAGGTTATAATGTAAATCCGCGTGACCGACATCCGTCCGCAATAAGGAGTAAGGAGTGCCTGCGCACTGTGTCTAGCATTCCCCTTTTATCTAGGACCACTACGTCCATTGAACTGTTGGTATCTTCTAACTTTTTGTCAATGGCGGTAAAAAAGCTCAGCGGGACGTATCCGTCCAACTTTTCACGTAGCATGGAGATAGAAAGTATCTATTAATAAAGTCTCCATTTCCGACTACATACTGCGTCCGAAGTCCAAAATACTCGTCGCAAAATCTCTATGTTTACGTGAATGGCTAAAGCATGTTTTTCACGGCGTAAATTTCAAATTTTTATTTCAATTTATGGTACGATTTCACGCAAAAACGCTCAAATATATACATGTTTTAAACCTGAAATGTACTAGAAGATAAAAACAAATATTTCAAATAACGTAAATACATACAGAAGGTGTTACACGTTAGAAATTTCCACATAATCGAAGGAATGTTATGATGAAAAAGGATTCATGTTTCGAAATCTCTTCCAAGGTCATTCATTGACGCCAAATACATACATGCTATTTCAACGGTAATTTACATATCGATTATATACCTTTATTATATAATAGTACACGTTTTGCTATAATTTACGTAAAATCGAATAATATGTGTGTGTGTGTGTGTGCGCGCGCGCGCGTGTGTGTGTTATTATAATGTACACGTTAAACTATTTCGGATATTTTAATTACCGAAATATTCAATAAAAGAAAAAGATAATTATGGAAAAAGACGAGACACCTTCATTATGCATACACAATAGGTATATAGTATATAGTATATAGCGTGAAATATTGTAAGCTAATTGCTGAGATTGACTAGAAATGCGTAGGATTAACAGAAATGTAAGCTTGTAATCCTGTCATCCTGTCTCTGTCGTCTCGTTTTGCTTTAAAGGAAAAGACGATTGCTAAACAGTTCACGAGAGACCGGGCATTTCACATTACATTTATAGTATCATTCGTGTCTAGATAGCTGTAACATTAAATTATCTCAACATTTTATTCTACATATATAACAATTAATTATCTATCTACATTTACAGAATCTTTTTTTCATGGATGTGTTTACTGCATGGCCCTTTGTACGAAAAAGATATTGGAATGTAGCATGTCACCTTCAATGACTAAAATTATGAAGCAAATATATTTATAAATCTATTGTATGAATAGAACACATAAAATCAAAATGTCAATAGAAAAAAAGAATGTATTCTCATTAGAAATTTCTTAAGGATATTATGGTATTATGAGATGACATTATAACTTAAAGAAATAACCTGTATCTAGGTTAGTAATAGCAAGGTAGTTCTCAAGGAAAAAATAGGAACTAGGAAATAGGAAATTTGATAAAAACGTCTAACAATATTGAAACGAGTAATATTTCGAAGATAGTTAAAAAAATATTTGTTCTGAGATTTATACATATAAAATGTGTAACTGCTTAATACCGAGTTCCAATTCAATATGTACAACTTACATTATTGTAATTATAAGATATAAATTCTATGACACATGTGCCACACATTCACAGTAGGCCGGTGGCACTTGCACTTGCACTATATCCGTTAGAGAAAACGACAGGAAATTGTATGATCCACACCCAAAAATCCCGTCACGTTCGGACAATACTGACACCTCACTGATAATATGGCTGCCGCCTGCCCACCCGCTCGCACAATTTTCTTCGGGAGAAGGGATAAATCATGAACTACGTATATAAGATAGATGAGTCTACCATAGAATTGTAAAGTACGTTTAAAGATAGAGCCAACAAATATGTTCAATTTTTTTTTACTTATTTTCTTCTAAACTTCTTCATTATTGTTTCATATATGGTATTTATTTTTATTTCTATCTTTTATTCAATTACTTATAATTGAATATATTGTAACTTTCAGCTTTACTTTCCAGCATTTTTGTTTTTATTAGAATTCACTATAATTTAGAGTACTATCAGAGAAGTGCTATGTGTAATCTGTAAAATTAGATTATAACGTTATATGTACGTATGTAAATGTTATAAAATACATAGTGTGCTGAAAAATTGTATAACAATTATCAGAACTTGTTGTATATCAGAATTGTATATCAGGCAAATATTTTTATATAAGTTTCGTTATTATTTTGTAGATCTCAAGTTTTGTTTTGGATCTGTATGTTTAATCTTGATATTATCAAGATTGTGATCTTATAGTAGTCAAAGTTCATAGCAAGGAAAGGTTTTTTACACTATAAGTAAATTGTAATCGCGACTGTAATATATGTACATACAGAAGATTTTGTCTTTTTTCTAATACCTATATTTAAGTACGCAAATACACTCTATTTAGGAGAAATGTAAGTAACGGTAAAATTACGATACGAATATGTATTTTACTATAAAAATAAATTCTTATCGACATATAAGTGAAATTTGCTGCGTTTCAGTTTCTTGTACATTCCTTCATTTTTAATTTGTTACTTCTTGACTCGTTAAATATTATCACATACTAAACTACTAAATTTCTTCCGTTTCTCTTAACCTAACTTGATAAAATTTTACTTATGACAGGACAAACAGGTATAATAAAAATTTGTTACATGACATTGTGTTCAGTGTAATAATATCTGCACAGTCATCCTTAACGTAAATTAAATTATTTTTAATTTCTTTAACGATAGTAGGCTGAAATATTTGCTTGAATTTAATTTTACATATTATTCAATTTTTTCATGCTCTGTATTCTAAATTAGAAATTTAAATAACAATATAACTAGTCAGTGTATGACTCTTTCTATATCAAAACAATTTTATTATTAATAAATTGTATTTCAAAGTCTTAAATATAAGAGAATTATAAAGAATGTTATTTTTAGGCCATACCACAAGTTTTTCATAAATAGCATGTCCCATCCACACTTCTGATGCTTTCAGTATGAGAGAAATAGAAAAATATGGTTAGTTATTGATACATGTTTTCATTAAAAAATTATTATAAATATTAATTATTATTT
Organism: Bombus huntii; assembly: GCF_024542735.1. Taxonomy (NCBI): domain Eukaryota; kingdom Metazoa; phylum Arthropoda; class Insecta; order Hymenoptera; family Apidae; genus Bombus; species Bombus huntii. The sequence continues at coordinate 5,004,162 of NC_066243.1, forward strand.
TTACTATTTTAATATATAATACTATAAAAGTATGTACATATATATAAGCATGTATATTATTTATTTGAAATCTATCAAGTTAAGTTTTAGCCATTCCTTTCATGACTAACCCTTAAGCTAATAATATATAACTAAACAAAATAAACCAAATCATAGCATATATTGTAAATAATTTCACTTTTTTTATATTAGATATCATTTGACTAAATCATAATTGTAGATTTATTTAGTTTCAATTTACTTCTTGCTTGTATTTCATATATATAATTTCTAATGTATTATCATGGAGTTCTTAACAACCGTAGTATTAAGAAATTAGTTCAATAAAAGCACAATAACAATTGAATGACTCGACTATAATGTTATATTTGGTTGGCATGTATCTTGAATTTTAAAAAGAACATGTGTAAAATAATTAAGTGTCTAATTATTCATATTATAAAGAAATATATACAGACATTGAATAAATACAAGATTATTATATTATGTTATATATGTTATATATTATGATTATATTTTATGTTATTATTTGTGCAGGCAAATTGGAATAAAAAACGACGCATGGCCTGTGAGCCTGTTATAAAAGGGCAAAAATCTTTACTTAAAAAAGGAGATATGTTTTGTTGGGGTAATACTAGACACGGAGAATTAGGTTTAGGTGGTATAGAGGATGAAATTATTTTAGTTCCATGTCAAGTTGATTTTAAAAAAGCTTCAGAAATTCAGCAAAGTAAGTTCAACTATAATCACATGTTCATGCATACATGTATTTGTGTATATAGATTTTCATTTAATTGTTTATACCTTTAAAAAATTTCTTTCTGTAGTTGCTTGTGGTGAAAATTATACAGTGGTTATTACTCATGATGGTAAAATATATTCATGTGGAAATAATGACTATGGACAACTTGGTCATGAACGAGGAAGGAAAAGATTACGTAAGTATGTTAATAGATAACATAAATTAGTAAATTAGATTTATATGAGATTACATATCTAATTTTATATTTAGAATTAATACTTGGAGTAGATGCATTTGTATTTAAAAAAGTAGCTTGTGGAGCATATCATACCATAGCAGTAAACGAATGGGGTCAATTGTTTAGTTGGGGATCTAATTCAGAAGGTCAACTAGGTAATGATATTTATTATTATAAACATTATATTTCAAAGTTTCCAATTACTATTCTTTTAAGAACTTACATTTTATCTTTATTATAGGTTTAAATTCCAAAAATTTTATGGAATGTTCACCACGTATGGTAAAGACTCTAGGTACAAGTATTATAGTACAAGTAGCTTGTGGTATGAAACATGCTCTTGCATTAACAAATAATGGAGAATTATATAGCTGGGGTTCTAATAGTGAAGGGCAACTTGGTTTAGGTATTGATATTAGATGTGAAATAAAACCTAAACTTATCAATACTTTAGCTGGTGTTCCTATTGCTTTTATTGCCTGTGGAGGATATCATAGCATAGCTATATCAAAATCAGGTATTATAATAAGAGTTACGAAATAAATTATTTTCATAACTAGAGAAATAACTAAATTTTTCTGTAGGAGCTATATTTGGATGGGGGAAAAATACATTTGGGCAGTTAGGGCTAAATGATACACAAAATAGAAATTTACCACATCAATTGCAAACATTACGAAATGCAAAAATATGTTATGCGGCTTGCGGAGAAGAATTTTCTGTATTTTTAACAGTTGTAAGTATTTTTATTTGTACATTAAATAGCTTTATCAATAATGTTATGTAAAACTTATATTAGGATGGTGGAGTATTTACATGTGGTGCGGGAATGTATGGTCAATTAGGACATGGGAGTAATAATAATGAAATTTTACCTCGTCAAGTTATGGAACTTATGGGTAGCACAGTTACACAGGTATATTACACAAAATATAGATTGGTGCATCATTTGTTTATTAACGTGTGTTTATGCTATATTAAATATTTTATTTTGAGATCTCATGCGGCAAAAGACATACCTTGGCATTGGTACCATCACAAGGTAGAGTTTATGCATGGGGCTTGGGTGGTGCAGGCCAATTAGGTAACAATTCTACTCGAAGCATACCAACTCCACAAGTAGTACGTGGTCCATGGGTTGCACCAAATGGCTCTTCGATGATGGACCTTGATAAGCAATTCAGTTCTTGTACAGTTGGCTATGTCGTTAAACATATTTTCACTGGTGGAGATCATTGTTTTGCTACAGTAGTTACACAAAATGTAGATATTCTTTAATTATTATTCTTATTATGTACTCATACAACTTAATAATAGTATTTATGTTATTATATAAATATAAATATCATATGTTTAATTGTTTTCAGGATAATATAAAACCAGATGACTGTAGAACATTGGAAAGCTCCTCTCAAATTCTTACGATAACTGAAGAACAATTAATGGCATGTCAACGAGTTCCACCATATTCATCTATTGATCATGAACTTATGACGTGAGTAGAAAAGTTAGTACCTAAGGCTGTTATAGAAGTATATAATATAACGAACTTTTTACTGGTTATCTAAAAGAAATCTAAAAAAGTTAAAATTCATTCTTTTTCCAATTGACAATTCATCACATCTTGCTTCTTTTATAAACAATCAATAATGACATTCATACAATTTTGTGAATTAATATACTTATAGATATCTAGAAACGGTATTTAAAAGTCTATCCTGTGTAAATGGATCATTCTTATTTAAAAACGATGCTCGTTATGGATGTTCAAGTAAGCATCATGGAGTGGATCTTGATCAAGCAACTAAATTATTCGGAATTATTAGAGAATTGGATAACAGCACAATTCAAGAATTGGTATATAAAAAAAATAAATTTTACGAACCTTAGATATTATCATACATAAAATTACAATAAATGTATTATTCTTTCTTTAGATATTTACTTGCATATCAGACAGCTTGATTTCTTCCTTTGTTAACTTGCCACCTAAAATAATTTCTCCGGAATGTTTAAGAATCTATTTAATATTACCCCTGTATCATGGTTTCGTAAATCCACTTAATTGTAATTTATTACATAAGCCATTCTGCAAAGCTATTTTAGCATTACATCCAGAAGTCCTTGAAATTGTTAGAAATTGGTGGCTTGAAGCACCGCCTCATTATTTTGAGAGATTAGTTAGAGTTCATAAATCAGTTGTTCTGCATTATGTAAAACAATCTAAACCAAATAAGGTAATACTCACGAATACTTATTTTATCATTTAAAGAAATATATAATATGCTTAAAATTTTATATATTTTGAATATTTTTATATAGGGTATATTATGGGATGTGACGTTGCAAGTTATATTAGATTCTTTATACTTGCTAAATAAATTGAACAATGAAGATTCTGAAGGCAATAAAGTACCTTATTCTACATTTCATTTGCCAGAATTAGTAGAGCTTATAGACATAAGGGCCGATTACATAAAGTGGATTTCAGAGAAAGAATCTTTTTCAGCACGTTATGTAATATAATGACTGTTTGATTTATTAAACTTTTTAAAAGCTATTAAAAATATAGTAATTAAACATTTACATTTTTAATTAAATTTTTTTCAGTATCAGAAGGTGTTTTGTAATTATCCATTCCTTCTTGACGCAAATGCTAAAATTATATTGCTTGAAACGGATCAAGCTATTCAGGTAAAGCATGAACTTGTATTATATCCATATAAGTACGTTTATATATTTTCTATATTATGTTTGTCATATTATATATATATTATGTTATGTTTGTATATATATGTATGTATACATATGTTATGTGCATAGATGCAATCAGCAATGAATGAGGCAGCAACCCGAGCTGTAATGAATCAAATATTTCTTGATCCATTTTCTGTAGACTCACGACATCATAATCAGTTTGTAATATTAAACGTTTCACGGGAAAATATAGTTGCTGATACTTTACGAGAATTGGGACACTATAACTCTAGTGACTTAAAAAAGCCTCTTCGAGTGAGTATTATAATTATACTTTAAATATTTTATTTATAAGAGATTAGCTGTCCACCCACAGGTTCGACTGCACAGCATTTGAATTTATGTTTATTACCTTTTTGTTTAAACACTTCTATTATATTTAAGAGTTGCATTTCGAAAATCGCTCAAACACTGTCTCTTTATTTTTAATGAGAAGTTTATATGCGGAATTTCATTTTTCGAACTTTAGTGGACATAGAAATACGGTTATCACGTAAAAAAAGTTTTTTCTCATTTTTACCCCTTCAATGTCGATATTTCCAAATATACTTTCATATACTTCGTCATAAAAGCAGTATACTGTCTAAATTTCACGTTTCTAGGTACAGTTGTTTGGGCTGGGTGTTGATGAGTAGATCAGTCACTTTTGTATTATATGTATAATACAAATTTATATATATATAGATAGATAATTGAAATGCATTATTTTATAAAGGTAAAATTTCACGGCGAGGAAGCAGAAGATGCAGGTGGAGTTAAAAAGGAGTTTTTTATGTTATTACTGAGAGAAATTCTAGATCCCAAATATGGCATGTTCAAACAATATGAAGAAACTAGAGTTATTTGGTTCAGTGAAGATTCATTTGAGGATGAAAAGATGTATTTTTTAATTGGAATCCTTTGTGGACTAGTTATTTATAATTTTATAATTATTGATTTACCATTTCCATTAGCTCTATATAAGAAATTGTTACGTGAACCAGTTGCCTTAAATGATATCAAAGATATGTCACCAGTTTTTGCCAAGTAAATTGCGCATTATATATATTTTTTGAACAGATATATTACTATACAATGCAAAATAGTATACAATGTTCAATAATCGTTTAGGAGTATGCAAAATATACTTGATTACGAAGAAGCAGATTTTGAAGAAGTTTTTGGTTTACACTTCGAAGTGGTCAGGGAAGTGTTTGGAGAAAAAAAGATATATGAACTTACACCAAATGGTAGTAAAGTTCCTGTTACATTGAAAAATAAGTATGCACATATCTTTTAAAATCCCTTTTTGGCATTTTTATTTTAAACTTTGTATTTTAACAGAATTATTTTTACAGGAAACAATTTGTTGATTTATATGTAGATTATACATTAAACAAATCTGTGGAAAATCATTTTTATGCTTTTAATCAAGGTTTTCATAAAGTTTGTGGCGGTCGTGTATTGGAATTATTTCACAGTTATGAACTTATGGCCGTTGTAGTAGGAAATGAAGATTACGATTGGGAGGAATTAGAAAGGAATGCAAGTTATAAAGAAGGATATACAAAAGATGATCCTACGATTGCGCTATTTTGGCAAGTGTTTCGCGAACTTACATTAGAAGAAAAGAAAAAGTTTTTATTATTTTTAACAGGAAGTGATAGAATACCTATACAAGGCATGAGAGCGATTAGGGTAAGTCGGTTAAAATTTATTCTGATAGTATTATAGCCTTTAGTGCAATCTATATTTTTCTATTTTACAATATTTTAATATCTTTTTATTTTAGATTACAATACAACCAATGAGTGATGAACGTTTACTACCCGTTGCTCATACATGTTTTAATTTACTTGATTTACCACGATATCAAACCCGAGAAAGGTTACGATATAAACTATTACAAGCAATTCAGCAAACCCATGGCTTTTCTTTAGTATAAATTTACTACTTTAATCATGCGATACGTGCATAATATTCTATCGGCTATAAATCTAAGTATTCAATTACATTAAAAAGTAAAAGCTACATCATTCTGTATTTTTTAGAGGCTATATATTTGAGTATCGAATAAGATATTTACATCATTGTTGTTCTATTTTTCTACAATTTATTTATCTATGTTGTCTAGTCGAATATTGAAAGAATTGTACATATAAAATTCAAATCATCAGTACAACATACAGTAATTCAGAAGGGAAACACAAAAATTGTATTATGCACGTTATTCTGATGAATCATTATTTACAATTTTAAACTTTAATCTTATAATTTCATTAATGACTTATTTAAAAGAACAAAACTTGTACTTTTTAAATTACTACATTACGTTTGGATCCCAAAAGTAAGAAAACTCAGGGAAAATTATTAATAAATAAATCAAAGATAATGATTGTTAGTGTATTAATTTTTGAAGAACTACTACATATTATACGATTAAGTTATTTTAATACGTTAATTAGTTGACAAAAAATAAATCTGTACTTGGATAACTCAATGATCATTGACATTTATTTAAGTAACTTATTTGCTTCTTTTTTAATAAGAAGGTAATAAATAGAAATATGATTCATTCTAGAATTGGACATTATTCTATAAATCATATGAGACAATTTATACATAATGTTAATAAATAAACATATTTTGTATGATTATTCATAAAGAAAACTATTGCGTTATATTCAAATTGTATCGTGAAATAAATGTTTTTAAAAAGACAAAAGTTTAATAGTTAAATCTGTAAATATCTTTTATTTATACACATCAATATATTACATTATTAAAAAGTTTTGTTAATTAGTCAATAGACACATGGTCAATTTTTTTTAACTTTTTTGATATTCGATATTCGATATTAATGATTTATTCATAAAAATTTGTCGTATTTTATTCGATGTTTATTCGAACATAGATATTCGTTAGTCGTTGAAAAATCTGCATTAATCGACATTTTTCATTATGGTAGCAATATTCCATCGGAACACATATTTGAATTAATTGTGATTCTTTCACGAGATATACGTTGTTCCGTCAAAAAAATTAACTTTCACTTATATGTCGATGTTTATTTATATTTATTACGTAAAAAGGATATGTTTTTAAAGCTAAACTATTGTTTTAATTTTTACGCGCAAATGAGAGTCGAGGCGAGAAAAAGCAAGTGTTGCATCAGTCTCAATGTATACAAAAATATTTATGTTAAAATTCAAAATGCGAACAGGAAGCGTTTCAAGAACCTGGAAAAAGTAACTTGTGTATCTCGTGAAAGTACTAATTTGGACTAAGAACTGGAAGAGCGGAACACGCATTTTGTCATGCGTGTACAGTCCTAAGTCCTATATACATATTATATATATATATATATATATATATATATATATATATAAAGAAATTTGAACCGAAATATATACGTTAATGTTCTTTCCGTTTGTAATTTAAAAATTTGTAGTATTTCAGGTTTTCAAATATTTGATCTCGAAATTGCGGTTTTTACAAATGTCGTGAAAAATCGAGCTCAGGATGATATTACGAGAAAAGTAAACATCTCTTGAATAAATTTGCTAATTATGATAAGAAGGGGTGAAGTATTGAGTGCCTGGCGGGGCTCGATAACCAGGATAGGTACTGTTCAAAGCGTGTTGAGCGAAAAATCCGCTATAGTCCTTGTGCACTCTGCGAGGTCTAACAGCAGGACCTTTCGCTAATTCCATCCTAGCTCTGTTTTCGGCTTCCGTTTGAGCTCTCACCGATGCTGGCGGCCACTTCAAGTCTCCTCTCATGTTTCCGCTTACTGGAGCCTTTGTCGCGGCAGGTTGTGCTTGGTAAACTGGCGCTGGTGCCTGAAATAATATTTCGTTATTTATAAATATCAGGATACAGCTTAGGCCACTAATGCTATAATTTCTAATCTAGGTTATATACGAGGCTACATACGTGGATTACATGATTTGCATGATATGTTTTTCAAGCTGAGACCAGCATTTAATACAGTCGATAATGATGCTTTTAACTTTTAATGTATCTAAAGTATAGTAAATAAACACATTTAAAATGTTCATGCGTGAGAACTGTTTGCGCTACCTCTTGTGGACATATCTCTACCAAAGAATGTGAGTCTTCTTTTAGATGAGGGCCTTCTCATAAACAATATTTTCAGTTTCACCATTAGGCGCTAGTAGGTAAAGACTGTAGTTGGAATTCACGTGTGAATATGTTATGTATAATTGACTATGCGAGTACGGATTCCGCAGATCAACGTCAGCTACTTTCAGAGTTTAACTCTGCGATTGGAGTTAAGTCTCTCATTGCAAAGCAAACTCTGATAGAAACTTGGGGACGTTTAAATTGTAACGATAAATCTGAGGGGATTATAGGTATTCTAGGAATAACGACTTTTTCGCCTGCACCACACCAATCAATAATAAAAGTGCAATCCAAAGTAAATAGTTGCCTCAATGACATAATCTCTTAAAATATTGACTTGTAGATGGGTATCATCACATAATTTTGGAGGATTAATGTCTCTAACATTGTCTAACATGTCTAATAACATTATCGGTGTACCTATTTTTAAAGTAAGTGCATGTAAAGGTAAACCTGGTAGGTTTATGGCATTAAGAAATTATACTGGGAAGTTAATCACATCTTACTCATTTAATATAGTAGAAAAGGATATTTAAATGAGTGAAATATCACAATACTCTTAATTTTACTTTAGAAGTGAATCTAAACCTAACCTCAATTTAGCAAAAACCCCAGATAATTTCGTTATTTTGCGATTCGCCTACCAGGGCTAAATCGGTAAACTTGTCAATGAAAAGTTTTCTCCCGCTCGGCCTTAGCTTTTAAGTTGGATTGGATTAGTGGCAGTCGCCCTGTGACGGCCAACCAGCATTTCACTACTTAATCACTTCAAAGAATAAATTCATTGGATGTCAGTAAGGTGAAACAGTGAAGTACTGGATTAATACTACTGTTAATACAACCCAGTTTTGCTTGTTGAGAAATTTTTTGGATTAGGGTTAGATTTAGTTCGAAAGTAAAATTAGAAGTACATACGTACAACTGTTTGTAACACTTTTTTTTTGTGATATTTTGCTTATTTAGATAGCCCTTCTTAGCATATCAAAGCTTAAAAAGATCAGAGATATTGACCAAATTGCTCACTATTATTACAGACATATATGTCCATGAAAGCGATTCAAACTGGCCAAGGATCATTCCGTTTCATTTTTTGAAGTTAATGTAGCTTGTTTTTGGAACCGTATAAGTTGTTTATTTAAGATAAAGTGAATCTCTGGACAAATTAATAAAAAAGATTTCCCCTATAATCTAAAGATTGGAAGAGTTAAAGCCTTTACAGATTAATGTCTTTAAAATAAATGTAAATTTTTTTATCAAAAAGCAATTTTGATCATTTTCCCAAGATAATTTACACAGGATCATTACTATCTTGAGAATTTTACGTACAATTAAATAACGTATTTACGATCTAAATAATTTTTCAAAATTGCGATTGGAAGAGATAGAAAAATTTGCGCACATAATTCATGTCTCTTGTACATACAAGATTCGAAATATTTGAAACATTTGTCAGATTTATTAGAACTATTTTTTCGCAAGTGAATTATAACGGAGGAACCGAAGATTGTAAACTTTATAAACGATTCCTCGAAAATCGTGAGAGTAGTACATATTTCAGGATTGAACTCATGCCAGGCGTTCTGTATTATTTCATACTATTTCCGCAAATTATAGCGTTATAACTAGAATGTATCTAATATAAGGAATGTGCGTGGATGAAATACCCAATTTTATTTTGTTCTTTCTTTCTCTTTCTTTCGTTTCTTTCTTTATTTTATTTTATTTGCTTTCGTTATTCGAAATAAAAAATCTCTATTTCACATAAATAAATATATCTAAGTTTTAAATACCCATACGTATAAATATACCATACATGGTAACAAAATACATGGCAGACAAATTTTAAGATGACTACTTTTCTGATAGATTATCGCACTATATTATAGATGCTACATAACCAACAGTTCGAAGTTGTCCTTGCTATTACATATGCACTCACACTCTAGCTACGAACGACGACGAGACTTTGAAAACATGAACAATATGTGCTTGAGAGGATGAATATGAAACGATTTCATGCTGTATTTACTGTGAACTTTAATTAATTAATTCAAACACAGCGGTGCTTCGAATTAATCGAACGATAATAAGTCTATTTAACTTGAGATACTAAATTTAAAATAACAATTTCTAAATTTAAATGAAAACCGTGGGTAAAGCAATCTACGCTCAGGAGATAGAAAAATGGTTACATTACTACGCAAGAAGAAAAAGATATTTGTAGAAATACAGCAAATATTATTGGAACATCTGAGACAGGTCATAAGCAGGCATAGTAGTTATAAAATTAGCAAAAAATGGATGCTATTACGATGAACCAAAAAACTACAGCAAAGATGAACCACTGCATCCACCGCTTATCCGAAAAGGATTATTTTCGAACTGCTACTGATTTTTAAAAAGAAGTCTACTCTACAAATGATCTGAATATTTTTATAAGAACCGTTCGGGGTTATCTTCATGATTTCGGCCTCGGAGAAGTTTCGGACGAATCCAATACTCAGTCGTAAAAATCGGAAACTGGGAATTGCTTCTGCTCAGGCACATAAGCACTGGGCAGTATAAGTATGAACAATACACTTGGAAATGGTGTTATATTAGAGTAGAATTTAATAGCGGACAGTTGCGAACTATTGGTTATTCATTATTTATAGTATAGCGCCATAATTCATAAAAAGATAGACGTCTTAAACTTTCATCCACTACTGTACATATCCGTTATTATCGATATTATTACAATATTTTCTACTACTGGGAGAAGATCTCCTTAAGGGAATTTAAGGTTACCGTTGGTACACTGTAAAGCTCGAAGGCTGAGTAGTGTAATCTGATCTGAATTCAATCGTCCATGAAAAAATACAAATTATCCATGAGACAATGACGAAACTTTTTTATTTTTGATTTTTTCAAAATGAAATTGTTGCTAATGTATTTGTGAGATTTTTCTGATTAAAATGAGATCAAACGTGGTATAGTTTTAGTCACATTTATAAGTATATTTAATGGACGGAAGAAAATAAGTTAATGTAACTAAATAGACAAATATGCTCCAAATCATTTCGTGTTTGGTCATGTTTTAATCAGAAAAACCTCTCGATCACATTGGTAAAAGTTTTATTCAATAAAGATTGAAAATGAAAAAATTCCGTTGTTGCATCAACATTGTCTAACCGATGTGTTTCTTTTCATCAAGTCGACTTTCGCATCTCTTTCTCTTTCACTCGCGCTGTCTCTTTCTAAGTTCAGCAAAATATCGTATGTGTTACATATAATCCATTCCTGTACACGACAACTGATCGCCGAGAAGGAGTCTCGACTAATACAATTTTCTGTTTATAATGGCAGATTAAACGTACAAAATGTACGTATATACGAATGTACAAGGAGTTAATTGGAAATATCTTAATTAAAAGTATTACCTGTGAGATTGGAGGCTCCGGGCGAAGTGTGATTGTGGACGGTGGTGCTTCAAAAACGGCAGGAGCGTGAGTTTGTGCCAATCGTGGTGAACTATAATCTTGAGGATGCTGCTGTAATTAACAACACGATCAGATTAATCTTATAAATTCTATAATCGCGATGCAATAGATTTTTCGAACGTATCGAGTATCCAAAGGAGATACATCTCGTATTATAACAGCCGTTGACTACACGCTTGTTTCCAGAACAGTGGAGGAAGGTACACATAAAACACTCGGAAATTACAGTAAGTTCCTTGTTATCGTACACGTCTTCTGCGAAGCGATCCACCTGTTGAACTTTTCACCTGTACATAGGTGTCGACTTTAAACAAAATTTTATAAATTTATACGTAATTAAGTTGACGAGAGAAATTTGAATATTTGACGAGAATATTTTGAATTTTATTCTTCTTTCTCTAATTTTCTTTAAAAAGTATGCCACCTCTCATTTCTGTGATTGCTCAACTAGTTTTAATTTTGAATTTAAAATAATATCTAATCATTTATGGAGGCAAAAGAATTTTTCACAAATACCATTATTTCCACAATTTACAATCTTTCTATCTGTATTATCACCTATATTTATTGTTGAAAACGTTGAATATTATGATAACGCATCATTGGAAAATAAACAATTGCCCATTTTAAAGCAGGCGAAATCAGGTAAAATATGCTCGCAAAAAATAGTAATAAAAATGCTACAAAATGTGTAATCGGATGTAGCTTAAATATTATATCTAGATACTATAAAACAAGTGGAACATAGATCGTATCAATCGAAAATGCATATTACAGTTCTATACAGTTAAAACATTATACGAGAAGAAATAGAATATTTCCAGATTTTTATCATTTGCTCTTACTAAATCCAATAGTCCTTATTTCTGAAATCGAAACTAATTACTAACTGAACTCGTCACTTTCTACTTGCCCTTTCGCTTTCCAACAATAATTTCTTCGATAATTCCTACGATAAAATACAATTCTTCGCTCTTCAAATAATTCCAACGCACTGCTTGCACAATGTAAGGGAAGCCGACACCTATGCTTTGACCACTTACCTGAGCACGATGATCTTGTTGCTGTTGCTGATTGTACCAATTCGGCTGTATCGGTTGTTGCGAGATGGGAGAAGTAGCCGGTGGTGTTACCGGTCGCCAACCCTTTGGCGCTGACTGAAGTTGAAAGTGTGACGGTTGTCGCAGTGTTCCACCAGGACTAACGGGCGACGGAGACGATGGAACGGCGCTTCGAGTCGACGAACGAGCGATCGTCGAAGGCGGCTGGGGTGATGAACCTGACGAGGGACTGCTCTGGTACGAGGCGAGATCACCGATTCCACGAGTCTTTCGGAGGGAAAATAAAAGGGAAAACAGAGGCTTTTGTAGGTATCGCCAATCTAGGCATCGAACGGTGAATTTGCTCGCCCGGCTCTAATCATCCTTTCGAATTGTTTCGAGCGCGTTACTGAGGCATGTTTCTTTGGAGAAATAGTCTCGGGATATCCGCCTCGATATCCATGATGGTGTAGTCAACCGCGTCGTCAAATGCATTTACATTTTGTATTAATACTATGGATATGATCTGCAGACGTAACGTGTATTACAGTCGTCGGGACACGTGCACAAAGTCGCAAATAAACTGACTACACTGAGATTTCCTATATAAACTTCTTTCACAAAATTTCCCACTTTATAAAACACTGAATATAACTCTTTATCCAATTCTTTCCAAAGTAAAGTATAACTTGGATTATAAATTTTAACTTATTGATTTATAAAATTAATTATTTGCTAATTTATAAAATAATGTATATCATCGATTTAGAGAAAAAGCTTTGAGGACAGCGACGATATGGATTTCGATATAAGAATTTTTTTAATTCGATTTCATTTTTGTAATTCGATATTTCGAATTACATATTAATGCTGCTACTGTAGGATTCTAAAGTATCTAAAACATTACAAGTATCGTTATAGTAACTCAAGTAATACAGAAGATCAAATATGTTGGTAATCCTCAATGAAATCGAATCTTGTAATTATAAGATACAATTATAAGATAAAACAATAAAATTGTAAAATTTTCATCGGAGATTTAACGTATTTCCATTTCCATAATGCATTTCACAGCCAAATGTTAAAACAATACGTAGCCTTTTTTTAACTTGAATAACAGTCGTAAGATTCTTTTTTAAATATCTATATTACGTTTGCAACTGGCTTTGCCGAGTCAACCAGCAAATTTGATAATGTGGATATCGTATGCGTACGGATAACACTCAATAATGTTTCCACTCCATTTCCTTATTTTTCGTTCCAGTATCTCGTATGGCTTCGTTCTCTTCAGTCTACTGACTCTTGCGACAGCACGCAGTAACAAACTTGGAATATATTCCAACCAACTGGCTAAAGATCTGTCATGAGACAAGGAAACGAAATTTCTGTTTCCTGTATCAGTATTTCTATCGCTTTTATCTATTTTGCCGCTTTTGCATTGGTTCTAAAATGGCACTAAAATTGATCTCGTATCGGTCGTTTGTTCTGTAATTGAAATATTATAATCCACTAAAAAAAGTTGATTATCGTGTCTTTTATTGCTTATTTTTATCATATGGCTGTTTAATGTCTGCAATAAAGATAAAAGTGTTATAGCTTTTTGAAACAACGAACTTTGGCGTATTTAAACTGTAGATTTGAAAGTTATATTTTACAAAACAATTGGATAACGAATCATATGTTTTTACGTTACAGGAAAATCTTCCTTGTGCCATCTAAGTGTATTGTGATTGGTTTGCTGTGTCCAAAATTCATACGCAAACGTTTAACATTTATAGGAAATCTCACCTTTAAGCCTCGTCCAAATTAGTCAAGTTACTTGAATTCAGGGCATTTGAGTTGAAGCAATCTATTTTCAAAAGTAATTTCAAATACTTGGTGGAAAATAAAAAGAAGGTATGTAGTTATAATGTCAATTATCAATTATGATTATAAACATAGCAGAGAGATATTGTATACTATCGTGCATAAGTACATAGTTGGACCATTCTAAATCATACGTTTAACTAAAGTGTGATCGAGTGTAAAGTTGAAAAGAAGTAGATGTTACTTAGCAATTAACTTTTGAACCATTTGAAACATGAAAGTACTGTATATGTTCCAAGCGAAAATAAAATAACAGAAGTAATTCACACGAGTAAAATGTTTCAAATTACTTGAAATGAGGTGTTTTGAATAATGTTTCTTTAACCGTAGTAAGTGCACTTTACGTTAAGTGAACGAAAGTTTCACGCTGATGAAGAGATTTCAATTTATTCAAATTTACAGTGGCTACAAAATGTACCTTTTTCTCAAATCCTATATTTCATTCTCACAGTACGAAATTTTTATAGTCGTACTAAAGTGCCATTAACTAGATGACACGAAATTACTAGAATTAAATATTACAATTATTTATTTATTTTTTTTAATTAATTAATGCATATACATATAGATGCAATAGATGTGTGGCAATAGTTTTCCTAGCCACTACAAGCTGTTTGAGTTTAGGTAACTTGACTAATCTGGGCGGAGGTTTACTGTGTAACAGCAAGCATGGAAGAAACAGTTCACATTCCTTAAGAAAAAGAGAGGAGAAACATAAAATGTGGAACCTTTGATGCACGCATAACAGATGCACGGGCAAGCAACGACGATGCGGGTAAAAAATGAGACAAAAATCACATGTATTTCGGGCAAAGATGCAGGAGTCTATCGTTTTCCGTTACGATAAATATCTAAGTCATTGCAGTTACAGAATCGTGTTCTAAAGTTGTAGATCGTAGAGTACGTACAAAGTTCTAGAACTATGGTTCGGTAGTATCACTAATTTATTCTATAGAAACACACTAGTCTCTGGTATCTAACGCTAGTTGCTCTATTCAGTGTCATTATTAAGCATACGTATAGTTTCGACAAGGTTCTTACAAATAGTGAAATTTACCTTCGCTTGTACGGGTCCTTGCTCCACGAAATCCAAATCCTGATCTTCTGGAGGTGGAGGCCAAGCTACGCGCTTAAGTCCTGCAAATAATTTAAATAACTTTTATTATGATACGAGTTGAAAAATGTATCTGTTATCTTTACCTATTTACATTAATTTATAAAAAATACATGTACATGTGGCGATTTGTTTATATTAATTACACAGTTGTACATTGTGGAATACTTGTAACAAGAAAACAGTGTATTTACATTTAGTTTACAATATGTGTAACTTATTTGTATTTAACGTGAAAAGTATCTTTACCAATCGAATGTCCTAAAAAGAAAAGGAGCAAGTGAAAAGTTTATGAAAATTCACTGTCAAATTTCTATTCAGCAAATGGACAAATACTAAACGCTATAGGAAAATCAATTTTCGATTTAGAACTTAAAGGAACGTTTATTAAAATTATTATATTGTTTATTGTTGTTCATATTCACTATATATATTCACTATAATCTATTAACTATTTCTCAAGATTGGAATTTGTTATGCTCATTTACCAAATATATATATACTTTATATATATAGTTCATAAATGAATATATATGTATATAAATACCGAAATTTACGCTATATAATCATTAAGATCAGTATGTATTATATTTGTATAATAATTAGATTTGTGTAAATAAGTTTAAATTAATTCTTTATTTGAGTTCGGATAGTAATGACGAAATGCCTGATTCGAAATTGAAATATGTATTATAGAAGGCATTGTGTAATTGTAACCGACATATAAATGCATCATATTTACATCTAGGAAAAGCTATTGGGAAGTTGACAAAAGCTTATTTGTAATTTATACAAGGTGACTTGACCGAGAAGGCATGTGCACTGATGCATCATGTTGTGTGTTAACTAATTTTAAGCCATGACGTATGCAAATGTTCATGTATTTATAAAATACATGTTAACATCTTCAAAAATTTCATTCTACTTCTCAATATTCTTCAGAAATGTAGATATTTAAAATTTCATTTTACTATCCTGTTATATTAAAATTTCATTATTCTCCAGAAATTTAGATATTTGAAGCAAATAAAATGTACAAGCTTGTATAAGTTTGCCCAAGTTTTGTACAAATCATCGTCATTACTTGTCATCGTATCTCATACTTAACAAGTGTATCGACGCATTTGGCTGGGAACGTTGGATCAAATTTCATTCCCCGTGTTTAATAAAAAAGAAGCGTGGAAAAGAGTCGTTATTACGTCAATAAAACGGATTATTATTCACGTTGCTATACCGCAACGTGGTACTGGCCAAGTTTATATTTACGCGATTATTGCTGAAGAATTTTCACAATTTCGGCCCAGCCTTGCTGTATTTTTAGGTTCTTTGGTTTTGGAGCTTTGAATATTGGATATCAACGCGAGACCATGGATACAAAAATAATTTTGTAGAAATAGAAACGAATTTCTTACTAATTTACTCCGATATAAATCTAAATAATTTAAGACTTCAACAGGTGCTCGGCACGAAAAAAACACATTCAAGTTTCTATTTTGAAATTATTTTGTCAGTATTACTGTATTGGTAGATTGCTTATAAAATCGTTAAATATTTCTCGCGAAATAATTCCTATTGATTAAATGTTTGGATGTATTATTCCGATAGTGACACAATCTTCACTGAGATTTTATGAAAGAAAATCAACTATATACTCCTAAACTTATGTTAGTCAAAAATTTGTCTCGTTACTGGTCTTGACAGGTGTTCGCTATCGCATTTCAAATATATAAGATATCTGTTTATTTAATCACACTTGAAGCAACATTGCCTATATTCCATTAATTCGCAGAATCTTCGACCTTTCACGTAATTTTATGAAGCGTATACCGTCGTATATACGGTTTTAATACAGTTTCACAAAACACGCTTTTGTTAATAACAAACGCCAATTCTTTTCCTAAAAAAAAAAAAAAAAAAATAATCTGGAGTATAATTACTTATATGCATGTAATATATTATAAAATGTTATATTATAAAACGTAATTTCCTCGTATTCAATAGACACTCCACAAGTCACAGTTTACAACACGGTAAATTCCTGGCACAATAAAATCATGAAAATTGCATGTCACATACGAAACAGTATTACAAATCATACACACACGTCGGGTATACACACGTCAAACTTTCACTGGCAGCCGGCAATTTGAAATATTCTCCGTAAAACGTACCGTTGTTTCACACATCTTTCTACAAAAAAGTTCACTCAGCTACAGGGAAGAAGTAGTAGAAGAAGAAGAAGGATACGACTTTGCCAAAACGGATACTCGCCAACAACTGACGCTACCTCCAAGTCACCTGTACCTTTCATTATTGTAGATCGTTTTAGTCACCGATTTTAGAGGATTCTTGGTAACTGGCCAGTAAGTGGGGGATTAATATTAACACGGATGAGAAGATGTTACGAATTCCAGAAGGATCACTGTTCAACAAATGACTCTTGCTTTTTCATTAACTTATTTTAATTAGAGACAAGATAGACATAGATAGAGATAGCTTTGAGGATAGCCCAAGTTAGCTTTGAGGATTTTAACATTTTATACAACGATTTAAATGGCAGCCAAGATTATCAGTAGCAAAGGAACTCTGACTTTAATTATAGGTAAAAATAATTATAACTTTATCAATACATTTTTGCAATAATGTCTAGATGTAATAATTTCCTACATAAATTGTTTTCGATGGTTGATGTACTTATTTTTCACCAAACAAGTATAATATAATGCATGTTTCTATTATCCTACAAAGGAAGAATGAACATTTATAATTACAAGCAATAGAAACTGTAGAAAATAACTGAATTGTAGGTAAGTAATAATGACACGATTATCTAATTACCAAAAAGCTACCAAATCAGCAAATTTCAAGCAACAAGATGATTATTTGCGGCTTGTGAAAAAAGCAGGTGACAAAGCCATCAGAGGAAAGGAAGACCAATATTTGTAATCATACTTACTATCACTGCTCATGAAACAGACTATTTTTAATCAATGACGAACAACAAAAGCAAAGAGGCTAAAGATCACCAAGCAAGGATAACAAGCAGAACTTAACACTTAACTGCTATGATAAAATGGAAATGTATTAACTCTTTAGTGAAATTGTAACATATATCAATAAGGAATTAAAATTATAAAACTACACTTTAAACTACAATATATACATTTGTGTATGTATTATATAATTTGGGATTACTAAGATATTTGATTATTTGAGAAAAATGGTAGTATAAGCCAATTCACAATTTTTTTTGTATAAAATAATATTCTAATTTATTATATTATAAGAAGCTCACAAACTCATTATCAACACTCATATTTCCAAAACATGAAAATATGTCATAGCAGAAAGTAAAATTATAACGTAATCGACTATGAAACTGAAAGTGTAACACTTTTAAGAATTGAAATACGTATGATTAAATTCAAATTCTCAGAATTTTGAATTACATAAGTACATCATTGTGATTTCCAGTCCGCCACGTAATGTCATGTATTACTTGAAAATATATTTATGACAATATTCATAATAAGATGTTTCTAGGTTTCTAGAATACTTGAGAATCTGTTAATAGCAGTTAAGGATTAAGAAAGGACCGATCAAAGTTTTGTCGTGCAAGTGACATTGTTAGTGTTCACCTCTCCGTAGATACGTTAAACTGGCTGAAAGTGATGTTAGTCTCCCTGGTTCATGATTAGCAGTTGCAGCATAAGATTCGCTTCTTGTTAGTCTTCTTCATTTGGGTTAATGCGCGACTTGGTGCTTCGGTGGCTGAAATCTTTCGATTAATTCCCTTTATACAATGCATATGTTATTTTTTCTATGTACATTGGTCAGAAGTCGTTTCTTAGAAATGAATTATATTAAATTACATTACATGTATGTATGTATGTAAACATATAGATTGATACATTGAGAAAGCACATACAATTGTATGATTGTTAATTATTATGGTATCAGTTGACAAAATATTCAAGTTTGTCAACGAAAGAAGAAATATCTATTTGCATGTGCAGTTTGACATTTAGCCAGATACTTGAAACGAGGAGAATAACACTTCTATTTTATGTTGAACATAAAATCGTTCGTTACAGTGATGTGCAAATTCTGAGAAACTAATCGACGAATTTACAAAGTGATTAATGACTATTTGCATTCTATTGAAAAACACTTGGGGAACTGAGTTTCTAATATACCGTACGCTTATGATTGTAACTATAAGCGATAACTATAAGCGATATTTTTAACAATTTGAAATCGTTTGTAAAATAAATTTAATATACAGAATGTCTCTGAAATCATAGTACAAGCAGTGGGATGGTGATTCTGCATGCAAAAATAAGTCGAAAAAGAAGAATGGAGGCGAATATAATGAGCCTTCGTTTTCGAGAGAAATTAGTTTGGAGATCAGTCAGCTGCCCGTGTGGTAATTATAAGTTTCGAGTTATCCGACTTTTCTTTCTGCTCGTATCGATGATAACTTAGACGGGCAGAGCTATGCATGGAGCGGTTGACGTTTTGAACACTTGTTACGTTAATAAAACGGTTTTTAAAGAGTAATATCCTTATCCTTATTTATAAAATCATTGCCAGTACAGACACTGTGAAAATAAAATAACAGTAATGATAAGAAGCAAATTGTGACATTATTCATGTTCATAGATATCAACAGGAACGGAAAGACCTCGAAACTTACAATTGGTACACGGACGCCTGACGTATCTTCAAATTTATTTTTCTCAAAAACGAAACCTTAAACGAAAAAATATTATCCTTCTTTTCCGACTTATTTTTGAAAGTGGAATCATCACCCGACTGCTTGTACCATGATTTCGGAGACACCCTGTATAAGTTACTTTATAACCTACTCTAACTTCGTCTCGAGAAAGTTCAATGTACTAAAAAATGGCAAATAATAGACGTTTTTCTAGAGTTAGAAGTAATAGAGGACGTTCTATACGAGATCATTTACATTTTACATGATCACGTGAGGTCATTTACCAGACTATGTACAATATACATACACGTACATATTATCTGTCATATTCTAGAGATAACGTTACATTGAAAAGACGCTGATTTAGTAGCAAGAAACGACTTCTCGGAAGGAACTAGGATAATCTTTATTTACTTACTGGGTTGACCACCTCGTTGCCTTGCTTCTTCCTCTTCAAGCATTCGTAGGACCGCACTGTTTTGTAAATTCGCTGGTTTGGCGAGTTGATTGAAATCGATCCTGAAAAATTCATTAAAGTTCATATTTATTATTCAAATTATCCACCAATAAATATCAGGTAAACTTTCTATTTATATTACATAGTAAAAATAACTTTAACAAGCGAAGTACAAATGGAACTGTCATAACATATAGCTCTTTATATCTGAATAAGTGGAACATTGTATGCTCAAATTAGTAAGTTCATCTTTATTATTTACTATCGCAATTTGTGGATTCAATATTTAGTAAAAGTATATTTATTTTGAACTGTCCTATATAACGTTATCTAAGAAGGATATTGTTATTAAATTAATAAGAATATGTATATAAATTTCATCATACAGACAAAAGCGTAAAGAATCTAACACAATCTCTATTGATAACCTTTATTTTATTTTTTAATCTTCATTTGTCCCCCATTTTCGCGACTTAATGTGTTCCTCGTGTATCAGATTGACAGAATGTGAATGAAACGAGAAGATAAATAATTAATTTTGCTTTTTGTCATTCACACGCACTTACACTATTTCTCCTTCAGAGGTATCAGATTTCATCCGCAGGTCAAAGGTACCGAAAGATTGTTCTATAAATGGCAGAATAGTATAATCTTCTACCGGAAAAGTGTGTCGAATTGACAAGAGAGATGGGTCGGAGTTAAGTTAAGTTTAAATTTTCACCTGAAACTTTGACTAACGGCTGTACGATAAAATATAATATCCTCGACACTGAACATACATTATTGCCATACCTTCCCTTATTTGCACTTTTGGCAAGCCTTGAATCTTTTCTTTATATTCTAATCTTCTTCCTAAAAATACTTAACTCTTCCTAAGTGAACGTACTTAGAACGCAGTACCCTTAAAGTATAGTAAATTAGGACTTTTACGTTCGGCGCATTTTTTAATGAGTAAAGCCTTTAAGCAAATTCGGAAAAATTCCAAACGTTCCAAACGCCTCCAAACATTCTAAATTAAAGTGAAGTAAAGTAAAACTAAATTAAAGTAAAACACACGAAGTGTAGTGATAGTTATGTAGCGAAAAGGCTCACATTTACGTATTAAAGATTAAAAGAAACAAGCACACGATACAATTGAAGAAAAGAATCGAGATTAACCTTACGATATTTATAATTCTTTCTCACAGTTAATTCGACCAATTCCTTCAAACCGAACCAAACTTATCCTTCCTATTTGTTTCGACACAATTATATGACAAAGAATAGACGCAGCTAGAATCACCTGCTTTGGGCGAGCATGTTGATCACAAGGAAAGGGTTGACGATACAGAAGACAAGTCGTAAGTCGCACGAGAAAACCGGTGGTGTACCATGCACACCGAGGCCACCAAACGCGAAACTAAGTCAAGTACGACAGCGTTCGCGAACTTTGCGCAACGGCTATAGGATTCGAGAGGGGTTTATTTCTAACTCGGTGTGATTCGGTCTTCTGAAAATAACGGTCGACTCGCCAATGACGGCGAGAAGGCTGATTCATCGACTTGCAACCGGTCAGCAGCCACAAGTTGACGGGAGGATCGATATGAATCCGTCAAACGACACACGTGGACCAGGTGCAGTCTATCTTGATCGACGCAAGGTGGTCGCGGTGCCAATGAATCCTCTGTCTTCTCATCTTCTCAACGTGTTTAACTATTCATCTTTCGAGACACTTCCGGATTCTGACGTGCGCCACGAAATTGCCAATTTTAATTAGAATCGGTTGGTTAAACGTTAAATGCACAAATTGTTGGCTGGCTTTTTATGTAATACAGATTGACGTTCCGATTAATCAGTTTTTATATATTGTTCATTATTTATTTGTTATAATTACTTTGCTAAATTAGTTTGCTAGTTTACACTATGGGACCATTTTAAACTTGAACAAATTCTTGGAATTCTAGAAATTCTACAGATTGCATAAATCGAAACAAAAATTTCGACGAAAATAATGTGCCGAAGAAGAAGAAATTAAATAAAAATGGTAACGACATATTGTGCACATATTATGAAAAGTTGTAAAGATAAAGAAAGGATGAACTAATTATAGATTTTTATCGAGGTAACGTGTGATTTTCTATTTCAGCGATCTAAGTGACTCGGTGAGGGAAGAATTATTTTTGTCGATATTGTTCAACGCGTTTCTTTCCATTACTGCATGCTTATAGCATTGTGAATCAGCAGTACAATTATTTTTTAGTATTTGGAGAATTTACAACGAATAAAATAAAGTTTTTACTCGTAAAATATAACTCGGAAAATATGTAAAATGTGTCATGAAAACGGAAGTATCTACACTTTCGTATTACATAATATTTAGTTAAGACGAATTATATATTATAAGTAAGATAATTAAATAAATTGTGTACCACTTTATAAGTGTATTATGTAGTGTGTGAGAAAATATACTATTGAAGTGTATGGTTGTATAGTTGTTTCTGAGAAATGTATATTATGGATTATACATACTGAAATTGAAATTGGATTGCTTTTTCTCTCTATTAATAGTTATATAACCAAAACCACGTAAATTACTTTTTGGCATGTGTAACGTAGAACAGAAAACAGAAGATATTTTCAAAAGTTACACCGCATATCGGATTTCGACACAAATGATAAGTGGTGGCACAATTTGTATTGTTAAACTTATCAACCTTGAATATAGAAAAATCGACTTACCCAACTGCACCATTAGCTAGAACTTGAGTTTGCCTATCCAAAGTTTCCTGTATTGCTTGAGGTGAATACAAATTGATAGGAGAGTTGAATTGTTTGTTCACGAACATTGCCCTCTGCGCAGACATGCTTGTGCTTTTGCGCAATCACCTTTTAATTCTGAAAAATAACAAAAAGACAAAAGTTACGTAAAAAGTTATATAAAACTAAAATTTGAAGAGAAAGTAGATATTTATATCTACTGTTATCGTTATTTTCATTTGATTATGAATTTTGCTAATAAGAAATAACTCACGTGTAATAATTTTATAGATTTTCTATAGTTGATATAATATTAAATATTTAAGTTTTAACAATTTTGTGTGCCTCGAAAATATTTTAAACATTTGTAATGTTGTATTATATGTATATAGACTACAGAGTATATATATATATGTACATATATATAGAGAGAGCATACCATGTATCTATATATGTATAGTCAGTCACAAAAATATTCCTACACTCTAAAACAGAATAACTTTTTAAAAATAGGACCAAACTGCTTGAAATTTTTGGAGAGGTTACAGAAATTAGTTCACTAGATGATATGTAAAAGAAATGTTGAGGAAATTGAAATTGGTAGGAATAACAATGAAGACAGTAAAGGTCTCCTTATACAAATGTTGTAATAAAAATTTAAACAACACATTTTGAATATTTATATCAGTCATATACATGTTGAAAATTTTATCGAAATTAGTTAACACTGGTATAAGCTACGAATGGTTAAAAATGGTAAAAATCGCAGTTTTTCGGAACTTTCAGCTTATTACTGTGATAAATTTAGCTTGTTTTTGCATCGACCAATTTCGATACAATTCTCAATATGAATAACTAACATAAATTTACAAAATGTACTTTTGAAATTTTCACTGTAGATTCACAAAAAAGTTATACAAGGCGACCTTTTCTACTTTCGTCGCCATTCTTCTAATTTCAATCTTCTCAATATTTCTTTTACACATCATCTAGTGGACTAATTTTTCTAGCCTCTCAAAAAAACTCAAATCGTTTAGTTTAATTTTAAAAAAAGTTCTTCTGTTATAAAGGGTGTACCAATACTTTGTAACTTACCGTATGTTCATAAAAGTGAAAATATTTATTTAATACACACACACACACACACACACGCACGCACGCACGCACGCACGCACGCACGCACGCACGCACGCACGCACGCACGCACGCACGCACGCACGCACGCACGCACGCACGCACGCACGCACGCACGCACGCACGCACGCACGCACGCACGCACGCACGCACGCACGCACGCACGCACGCACGCACGCACGCACGCACGCACGCACGCACGCACGCACGCACGCACGCACGCACGCACGCACGCACGCACGCACGCACGCACGCACGCACACACATATTCTGTAAAGGGTTCTATATCGGTAAACATATCCGTATCAAATTTGACATGAACAATATACATATCCGGTAACTATTAGTACCTCATCCACCTCACCGATTTCAATGATTTTTAGATATGTTGCGGAAATCAACATTTTGAACAACTTTTGTCTATACATATAACCGCCGCTCGGCCTTAGTTTCCGAAATATTCGCAAAAAATTGTCGGTATCACTATATATATTACAGCATACGCGTTAGCATTGGTTGACGGCCCCTTCACAGCAACTGATACCTAACCAAAACCTATATACAAAAGCTATAAACAAAGGATAAGAATTAGATTTAGGTTGGGCGTTACATTATTCGGCCGTCATGAAGCAGCATTATTAAGCGCGTACGCTGTGACGGACGAACAATTGAAGATTTTTTGTAGACAACAATGTAAATGCAAAAATACAAACATGTTGCTTTTTATCGTATATATAATGTGTTACATGCCAATGGGAACATTATAACACAGATTTTAAAAGCAACTTCCATTTGTAAATAATTGGATGTAAATAAAGATTGTAAATAAAGGTGATGCCACTGGTATGTTCAACATCGCCTCTGTATGAAACGATATAAGTTAAACAATAGACATGCTAGAACACATGGACACTAAATATCACCAATTTTATAATTAATACAATAATATTTATATTATATTTATATTATATTAATTTATATTGTAATAATTATTTTTCAGTTCTTTTATTACATTATAAACTAACATTATAAAATATACTTTTATAATAAAAATAAAAAGATCTTGAAAAAATATATTTTTTTCTATACAAATTATTTAGGGACAAATAGGATTCAGTATATTGAAATTTAAATGAATGATACATTCATTTTTCTCTATAACTAAAAAGTAGAACATACAGGCTTTTTACACATTCTTCTACTGATGAATTTCGATTACATTAGTGCAAAGAAAAAGAAAATTTTTAATTTGAACTATTTTACACAAGATCCTACAATAGTCAAAACAAATTAAATTTTGAAAATAATCTTTAGTCAGAGGAGCTTCTTCTCGCATCTAAAATATCTGATGTTTGGTACTTACAATGTTGTCTACAAAAAGTTGCCTATAGGTAAACTCCACTATATTGGTACCGACAGTTCTTTGTGAATATCTCTGAAAGTAAGCTCGACCGCAGGTTACATGTATAAGAAAAAGATGTTCAGAATCATGCCTCTGGCAATATATTAAAAAATCATCGAAATTCGTGGATGAAATGTTAATATTATTGAATATTCTTCGATAGCCTAGAAAAGATGTTGGGGAAATGAATGTGTAAAGTGAGTGTTAAACAAGTGAGAATTTGAAGAAAAATATGAATATTAAAAAAATAATTTTACGAAGATTTAACTTCTCAAAGAGAGATTCAACTGTACAACCCCAAAGTTCAAAATATTTATCCTCTCAAAGGTCCGAGCGACGCATAGTTGCTCACTTTAACACACAGCTAGGAAAATATATTTATTGGAAAGAAAATAATAAAAAAAAGAAGAATAAGATACACGTAAAATATATCATAGCCGTTTCTTGTAATATTTAGGCCATATTTAATCAGTTTGAATATATTCCAAAGAATTAATATTTGACGTAGTATTGTAACAATAATTACAAATTATTCTTTAATTTGTGCTACAATTATTCGTTTACCTATTTCAGTCTGTCTTGTTAAAAGTACAGAAATATAACACAAAGCCCGTTTCTTTGAATAACGCTACACGACTTGTAAAATGCGCAAATATTGACCTTCATAAAGAAATGTGCACGTAACTATTTGTAAGTAAAAATAGGCATAATTAACATCTATGATATGGCTACTAGTCACGCTATCTATTTACCTTAAAATTGTCGCTCGAACGATATTCACGAATCTGCGTATTACAGTATCCTTCGTAAATTGCTTACATATGTGGGTCAAATTAGGCAGAATGCGCGGGTCATTTGTATAATTATCGTTTGGCAAACCAACACGAGATTTCGATTAAATCATTCTGTTAATCGAACATTAATTTAACATCTGTGGCTAATTTAGTAAATTCAACGAATCTCTCGCGCAGTTTGCCGTTGTTGTTGGCCGAAATTATGTCAGTAATTAATTACGTGCCTACTGATCTCGATTCAACGATACATTACGCTGGATTGGCACGCGAATAATTAGAAGAATGAAATCGAATAGACCATAGATCTCGTAACATAAATATCAGTAGCCAACGATGATTCATCGTCGAACTGAACGCATATTGTAACCAAGTATTATACAAACAACTTCGCAACAAAGTAGGTCGCACGCAGCACGATGATTCGGGATCGTTCGCTGAGTGTTTGGATATTCGATATCCAAACCAGAGGTGATCGTTGTTGGAAAATTCATGCCAAGAAATATACAGGGGTGTATCGTCATCGTGCGGAAAGAGAAACAGTCAGAACCGCGAAATCTGAGCAAGTGGTAGTCATTGGACATCTTCGTCTTCTGACTCGCTATGTTATAGCACTGATTTCCTCCGCAATTCGCCACGTATACTTCGAGTTCACTGGCATATGTATATGACTTTTAGAAATAGAAACGTCTTGTTTACCGTGTACACAACCACTTGTGAGGGATGTAATAGCAGCTACCCTGATGCGTGGTTAATGTTTATAATAGTTATTTTGTTATAGCAGAAACAGTAACAAAAAAAATAAAAAAAGGATACAATAAGTATAAAATGTATTGGTATAATTGATATTTATAATAATATCTTTAAAATTCATTACTTTTTCACAATGTTTAATATATATTCACACATATATTTCATATGTATTTGTGATTCCTCGATAACAGCATTGTACAATATCCATTTTAATTTTTACATTTAAATATCCATTAAATTTGCCATAATATCACATTGAAATATTTAATGGCGGAGGAATTATTTTCAAATCTTACTTATATACTGGTTCCGTCTTTAAAGTAAAAATTACTTGAAAAAAATGAAAGACAAAAGATACATTTAAATTAAAACGAAAAATTATTTTGCCCTTTGTATTGCATTCATTCTAGAAGTTGAAGTATTGGATTGCCCTTACGATTAAAGTAAAATTTATCATCCTATAAAAATTTTCATATTTCTAGTTATTGTACATGTGTATAATTTCTCATTTATAAAACCTCTCAAATGCAATAATTATTTTGAAAACTTTAAGTTGTGTTGTCACAATCTAATATGATAATAAATGGAATAATAAGTGGAAGAAAATAAGTGGAATACGAATGAAGAATCAATAACTAGTGTAACTAATAGTGAAAATGAAAAGAACAAGTTTGAAATGTATTATACAATACAATACACACACGTACGCATGCATGCATGCATGCACGCATACACGTAAAATAACGAAAAAACCCGATTACATAATAATAAAAAAATATTAATCTACTTCCAAACGTATTTAATATATTTTTTTATTAAAGAAGAAAGAAAAGAATATAATTTGTGCGTCCAAGTTACACAAAAAGGAATAGAACATAATTTAAACCACCTGTATTAGGATAAAATCTTGGACGGTTCGATCTAACATTTAGAAATGAAATGAATAGGTAAATTTCAGTAATACACAAAAGCCGATGACTCGAATCTGTCAGAATGGAAGAACCTCGTATTCTATTAGTTGAATCTTCATGTCAGTTTGGAACTCGGTTATACCTATATCGTCGCTAATGACCGGAAACTCGGACGAAAACAGCGAAGAATTAAAAAACGAAGAGCAAAGAGCAAAATAAACACGAGCAAAGCTCACGTTTATCTTACGAAAGTTTCAAATTCTCTTTGACGCGTCACTAGTGAGCAGCCACCGGTAGTCTACCGTAGTTATTTTTGCTACGAAATTCCTCCGAATATATCTGCATCGTCCGCAAAATCTCTACATCTCCCTCTTTCCACTTCGTGACCCGGAGCATCCAATGGTACTTCTTGTATTAGATTACAGCGGAATTGGGGATTCGATAGCCGCTACCGGATACCGGAAAGCCGGCCAAGCCTTTCGAAAGATTCGGCGACAATTAGTCTCGGAAATCTGTAACGAACGCTGTTTTTCGAGACACGTACAATCCACACTACGTTCCCTTTACATAACTGATATCTATTCCAAGCTCGTTCGTTGGTATTTAGACGATGCTTGTATTGCAGCCTGCTGGTGAAGATTCGATTTCGATCGTCACGTCGCGTCGGGCAGTAACAAATCGTGCCAGTTTTCCAAAAAACCTTGCAGATACATAGTTTCACGTCTAAAAATGTTTGATCGTGTACTTTTTTTATATATATGTGTATAAGTATATAGATACTTCCCAGTATCTTACGTAGCCTGGCAATGTGACCAAAAATGTTCGAAACAAACTGGGACTTTGCCCTTGTTTTCTAAACAACCGTGTGACTTGTGTAGTTACTTATATGTTCGTGTTATCTATTTTAGCGCTAACTGTAAAACAATGTCCTGCCTGTAAAAACTTTTGGCTACGTTTTCATGTTGCAACGAACTTTTTCAAATCTCAAACAGTATTCTTCAAAATTCGAAACAATGAAATTGACAAACATTGAAATTTCATTTTCAAATAAAATACATACTTGAACTCTGATTCTTTTGTTTAGACTTTAAACGAATGAAAGTAATAGCAATGTAATGATTACGTCTCTTAGAAGAAATTGTGAGTAAGTACATATCGTAAATAAAGTACATACGTGAATTCTGGTTGTTTTATTTAGATCTCGGAAGAACGAAAGCGATAGCAATGAAAAGGTTATATTTCCTAGAGGCAATTGTAAGTAGGTACATATTTCGAGATTTAATATTGATAAAGGAGCAGACAAAACGTTTCTCGGTTCTGAGTCTACCGTTTAATACGGATAACATCGCTAATGTCGTAGTCGATAATAATCATTTGGAACGAATGTTACCAACGACCGCTTGAAAAATCAATTACTAGATACACAATTGTTGATATATACAATATATTCGATCGATTTCGTAATCACATGTTATCGACGTCGACTTTTCCTTTTATAGCAAATCTGAAGCTCTGTTAAGGTACATGGCATTCTCAAGGAAATAAAGCACAAGGCGGAAGCAAAACAAATTTTTGTTCATTCGCCATGTAGTATAGAGAAAAAGATAGCAAAACGTAGATAAGTTAATGGCGCAGGCGGAATATGTTTCTTATCGTTTCACGTTTCAAGCAAATATTTGAATATTCCTTAAATTGTACGATAAACGAATCGTCCGATAATAAAATAAACGGGAGTTTTCTGATGTTTTTATGATAAACGTGAAAAGTTATTAGGAAAAACAAAATAAATAAAATAGAATACTTTATTCTTTCAGTGAAACAGATAAAATATACGATATAGTTTTATCCTAGTACGAATATCGTTTGTAATTTATACGCTCCTCAATGTCAGATAATATTGCTTAGCGTAAAATATGCGGGCACGTGAATTCTCATTCGTTCCCGTCATCGCCGAAAATTTTCAGATAGTAACACATATCATACGTTATTTTGTAAGTTGTAAATTGTAATAAACCTTGACGCGTGTATGTTATGACAAGTTCGTACGTCGAAACGCGATAAACTTCAAACCTATACCACGTGTATTTCTTTCTCTATAAAGTACCACGTACTATTATTAAAAAATTGATTGAAATCAAAACTGAAGAGAAAATTAATCAAAATTAAAAACTCCTCGGTTTTCTATACTGCTTCAACACGATCCGTTCGTAGGTACGTATTTCGATTTTTCGAAGAATCCAAGATAAACTTTTGCTTCTCTGTTTCGCTCGTGAAATAAATCATCTCCTGGGTCACGAAATTTCTGAGTTTACAGGACGAAAATGCGAAGCGTGACAATCACAGCGACGAGCACCTACCTTCGCGTTCGAACGCAAGGCACGCGGGTTTCTTGGGTGGCGAAACACACTGGACTCGGAAAAGCGAAAGCATCAGAGAACCAGCGAGAACCACCCCCTACCTCTCGGAAGAGCCGTCGAATCGTTCTCCTTTCCTCTTTTGACTTGTTAGTTATTTTCGACCCCCGTTCTCCACCAATCTCTTAACATTCAACACCGACAACGCTCCTGGCAAACGTAGGAAACTGTTTTGCGTTTCCTGAAATTCTCTTTTTTCGAAATTGTTGACCATTCTCCAACAGACTTTGTTACTTACTGTTGCAATCAAACGCATGGATAAGGACGATCTTCTTTTGAAATGGCGCACGTGTATCTCCTGATAATATTTTCTTCGTGTAATTTGTTTAATATATTCGGTGTTATATGATTTGCTTCTTGTTCCTTTTAGTGAACGGGCATGTAAAAATTGATATCTTCTGCCTGAAATATACCATATGAAATACAGACGTATGCTTACAATAGAAATTTCATATTTATATCACAGAGAAAACGGAAGCTTATTTTTAGATATCTACACATTTCCTCGCTGGTATTTTTAGGAAAGCTCTTTAAAGTATAGCGGATAAGAGATTTTTTGCGTACTTGTAAAAAATTCGTGAAAATATTAGCTTTTCTGACGAAAAATATCTCGATTAGATTATAACTAAATTATAAAATTTAACTCTATACTCTAGAATTAAATTATAAAATTATTTCAGAGATCACATTCTATGATTAGTATCGATTGGTATGCAACTTTACAATTTTAGTTAATTGTATTTAATTTTACAAAATATCATATGAATACAAAACTCGAAATTTTCTATTTGACAACACCAATGCAATACTATAAAAAATAATTTATTTATTTTTTATGAAATTTCCTTTTTCTAAAGAATCTAAAGATTTTATAAGAGAACAGCAATTTAACTATTTATATGATCTTACAGGTATACTGATGTAATATCTTGCTTGATAAGTAGCAAGTAATTCCTCAAGTAAATCATTAATAAATATGTAAAATTTTATATATTAATCATGTTCAGTATGTTTCAAATGTATAAACAATTTTGCAAACAATTTTACAGAAAAATTTGTAAATATGTGTAAAATATAATATCTAAATGTTCACATTATGTACGACATTTAATTTTTTACCAAAAGAGTCAGATAACTAAAATATCCATAACTAAAATGCAATAATACTGTTATATGCGTTAAAAGCGGTAACACAGAAATTGCGTCATACTTCATGTATAACAACGATAATTTTCCATGTTAAAAGCGTTTCATTCTATTATTCGCAATAATGCGAAAAAGAAAAAAAGAATCAAACGTACCTGTTGTTACACATACCTCTGAACGGTCGATACTTCACCAAAGCTTGTCTGAATAAAGTCGATTACAAAGCCCGTTTCTTCGGTCAGTATTACGACATAATAAGAATTACTAAATATGTTTATCCTTCTTTTCATCATCGCAATCAATAACAACGAATAAACTGCTACAATTATCAACAGTCCGATACAAAAAAAGGAACATGGAATAATTTCCTATAGACTTATATACAAAGGAATTCGAATATGCCACAGTGTGATAGCGAATGAAAGATCATTTCCCGCCGTTGGGAAGAATGGAAAATCAATAATAGTTACCGGCCTTACCGACTTTGCGATGATGAAGACCCTGAACGGTACAGCTTCTCTTTCATACTTAACCATCTTTCTCTTTCAGGCGCGTAGAAAGTTCACCACTGCATTCTCCATGTTGCTAAACTACAGCGCCGCACGTCCGCCATTGGTTAACCGTCGCTGCCGCCGCCACCGCCACCGCCGCCATTATAGATTCCGTTGTGTGTGACTGAGTCTCATTCTCCAGGGCTTTCCAGGGAAATTTCTGTTTCTCCTCGACGTTCAGCGTGGAATAAACACGGAACGAACGCGCACAAGAGCTTGCAGAACGTCAAAATGAAAACATACAGTAGAAAAAAGGGTGATAGCCCGAGCAACGTAATCATTCATGTGAACGAGCTGTGCCGACTGTGCTTGGCAAAGGAGGAGGAGATGGTGTCGATTTACGACGACGAAACTATCCCATTATCTCTACGAATAATGGCTTGCGTTAATCTAGAGGTGAGTTGGAAGACTTGGCACAACGAGTATACAATAGACTCAAGTTAGAGGAGTGTCGATTGCTTTTCTTTCGTGCGTATATCGAAAGCTTATCGAAAAATAGGAATCTAGTTTATCTCTCTGCGTGAGATTCTCTCTGTCTCTATCTCTCTCTCTTTTACCCCACTCTTCGATTCTGCTTCGTATTTGTGAGAGCATCACCCACACTTCGTCGCAATATACAGGGAATACTTCGTTCCTAATTCTAATGTAACGCTCGACACACTGCGCAAAGCAACTACCGGCTTTACCGAGTTATCGACTTTGCGTTCACGATACGTTGACGCCACCTTCTCTTTCATTACAGGAATCTAGACAAGGCATATCATTGCATTACAGATCGTTTACCCTACGAATTTATAGAAATCTGCAATGTTATAGCCAATGCCATTAGCGTTCTCAGTTTTCACTTTATATCTGGAGAATCATGAACCTTCTGCCTTTTTCCTCCCAGTTCTTTATATCTTGAACAGCGATGAATTTAAATAAGTTAAAATACCCGATATATTTTCACAATATCGTAAACATTTCTTTTCGCTCCATTATAACAAGATTTCCACGTATCTACTATTTTATTTTGGCATCTCAAATATTTGATATTTCTTTATTGTTAGGTTAAAGTAGCTTCCGAAATTCGTACACAATATAATTTTAACGACATCAAAATGTTTGTTAACCTATTTTTGTATTTCTGAAGAAATATAAAATGTAAATACGTCAAAAATATAAGTATTATACAGTAATGTT
Source organism: Bombus huntii (assembly GCF_024542735.1). Taxonomy (NCBI): domain Eukaryota; kingdom Metazoa; phylum Arthropoda; class Insecta; order Hymenoptera; family Apidae; genus Bombus; species Bombus huntii. The sequence continues at coordinate 5,037,717 of NC_066243.1, forward strand.
ATTCACATTCGCGTTATTATTTTATATAGAGTAATGAGTAATAAAAATCTCAACTGCATTATAATTCAGTTCTTATAATTTTATATACAAAGAATTGAGTAATTGATTAATGAATTGATTAATGTTTGTTATATTGTAGGTATATGAAGAAGATGGTCTTCCGAACATGATTTGTTATCCATGCAAATATCAATTAGAAAAGTCCTACCAGTTTAAGAAAAAATGTGAAGCTGCTGATGCTAAACTTCGTAAGCACATGAAATTGATTCAACAATTAACTGGTCAAGGCGAAGAAGGAGAAAATCAGGATAGTAACAGGGAAGAACTAAAGGATTCTTCCAGTGGAAAATCGAAACAAGTTAAACAGCTTTTAGCTGATTTAGTATCAAGTAAAGGTGACAGTGGACAAACAGATGGAGATCCAATTGAAGTAACGGAAGAAGAACTTGTTGGTGGTTACATCCTAGGTACTAGGATTACATATCAAATTTACATATTAAAAAACATTTGCTATTAGGATTTAATTCTTATATGATTCTGTTTTAAAGTTTATTAAAATATTTTACTTTATCAAATATAGGTATGAATTCAGAAAACTTAGAGATGGAAGAAACAATGTCGGAAGATCCAGAAAATATTACATTAGTACCTGCGGAGGAACGTACTGCAAAAGCACGTTGCACAATACGTACAACACGTATTAAGCAAGAACAGGAATCTGAAGATGAAGCGGAAGAAGTACAAAGAGCAATTGCAAATGCTGACCACAAAAATGTTTATATGATGGAAGTTACGAGTAACAGTTCAGGTCAAGGAGAATCCTTAAAACTACAACCTATCGGAGATACCATGGGTAAATAGTACATATGATTTCCCAACATGTAATGTTAGTATTTATACAAATTTCTAAGATATTTTGTTTCGTGTAGTTGAAACTAGTGAAGAGTTAAAAGTGTTTCAATGCGATAAATGTCCAAAAGCATTTACCCGAAGAATAATGTTGAAAAGTCATCAGTCTGTTCACTCTACACAAAGAGGTTTTACATGCCAAGCTTGTGAAAAATGGTTCCCTACTAGATCAGCTTTGGTCAGACACGAACGTACTCATACAGGTAATGAAAAAAATTATTAAGAGATTAAATAAAAATGAACATCCAATTTTTAACTTTCAAAGTTATATTTTATATATTTCATATAGGTGAAAAACCGTTTGGTTGTAACATTTGTCATCGTGCCTTCGCACAGAAAGAAATTTTACTTCGACATCTCATGACTCATTCTGGTCAAAAACCATTCCAATGCCAACATTGTGACAAGAGCTTTACTCAACGAGAAGCGTTGAAGGTACATATGAGAAGACATCAAAAGTTGGATCCAAATGATATACAGTTACACCATTGCCAACTTTGTCCTAAAGCCTTTTGTCATGCATCTGGACTTAGCAGACATTTAGTTACACATACTGGCAGAACATACAAGTGTGTAGAATGTGAAAAATCTTTCACTGATAAAAGTTCGTTGTTAAGGCACAGTCGTATCCATGCACCCAAAAAAATAATAACAAATTAAATTTCCCCTACGAATTGCATATCCTATTGTTTACAAAATCGGTCGCCATTAAATTAAAAAAACATTTCTGTAGAATTTTTTTTAATCATGTATGATAATAGCTTTCTTATTTCTTACTGTTAGTACAATATATTAAGTATATTGTAACTGATACTTAGCACTAATTCATTTAATAATTCCAACTATATTTCTATCTAGTTATGTTAAAACTATTTGATTGGAGTATATTGAATGATTCATTAATAGTATCGCTTACATGTTATTTTTAAATACATTAAATGCAAAATTGCAACATATTTTTATTTTATTAAATATGCAATGGAACTTATACATCTTTCGATCTGATATACACTACACATTGTTATAATATTTCAGTAAGTTATATTTTATTAAAATGTAGATCAGTATTCTAGCAAAACATTTTTTTTATAAAAAATTTGTTCCTTATACATATTTTCATGACATTTATATTGTATACAATTCTATGTATTTCTATGTATATAACTTTAATTATAAGAATATAATTAAATATCTTACGTCTTTCCATATTGTTTTGATCATTCCCAATTAAATTTGTAAAATAATAAAAATTGTACATAATATACATTACAATAAAAATTACAATAAAAATATAAAATTAATAATTATATATATTACTAAATACAATACGCATATATATATATATATGTCGGATGAGCACAGAGATTAAGATTGTGGGCGTCAAATGAATCTTCACGGGAATTAGCCATTGATGCAGTACAACACAGGTGTAGTTTATTACAATAATGGGATTGTTAGAGTTCTGACAATTAATCACGGTGAATAGGCACTTGCGACGCTAGTGACAATGGCCTCAGACGCGATACGAATTCACGGTCCACGGGATGACGAACGCCAACATAATATACGGTAATTCTCGCAATGATTCTCTCGGTAGTTGAATCAGCAAATGTATGTATGTATATATTATTTGTTGATAAATATACTCAACATATACTATATATTAAGCATATACATACATTATGGATAACTAATTAAATTTATGAGAGAATTAATTAATTAATTTTATGAGAGAAAGAGAGAGTTTGCTTTGCTTACATAATTAATTGTTCAAAAACATATTTTTAGCATCTGTATCTTAGTCTTTAAAAAACAAATATATTCTAGTGAACAAATTTTAATTCTTTAACTTTTCCTTATATTTTAGAATATAATAACATGAATATTGTATTATGTTATCTATATAATATATTATAATTTATTTGTTATAGAATTTTTCCACATATTATGTTTATAAAATGCACATATAATGCCACATAGAATGCTCATAAAATGCTCAATTTATGACAAAAACACAAATTACTCTTTTTTAATATTCAATACTTTGTCATTTATGCAAAACTATTAATCTACAAGATCTATTATAATAAATTATTACATATCTGTAATTCCTAAATGAGATTATAATTTGTCATGAAAAGTTTATCTGCTTTTTAGACAGAGTGTATTGAAATGTTAGTTATAACAATAGTTAGCTAATAATTAATACAGTATATTAGTAAGGATTTATCCAAGTTCTATTTTTATACAATTTCCAAATATGTAGCATCATATAATACATATGTAATAAAATGAAGAATATATATTATGTAAATTACTATATTTGTAATGAATTTTGCTATAACTACGCTATGTATTAATACATTTTTAATTCTTTAAATATTGCAAAATCATACATAACTTTTTATATATTGGAGAATAGTAATATGCGAGCTACATCTAAAAGATAAAAATTTCGTTTTATATTTTTTATGTTATCATCGAAAAAGACAAATATTGGTGAAAATGTAGAAGTTATTTATTAATTTTTCTGATTACAATTATTTGCAATTTGCTGCGAAATAGAGCTCTAATTTAAGAATCTTTGACTAAACATAGTTTTACGTGTACTTATTAAATTATAGAATATCATTATGAGGAAGTGCATAGGGAATTGTTAACCTGTAAATTGTTTATAACAAAAAATGAATGACAGCATTTAGCATTTTATTAAAAAATCTTTTTTATTATGATTTGCATATAATGATCTTGTGTATCTTTACACTGCCAATACCATTACACGATAGATCGTTACATCAATCTAATGGAACGAATTTACTAAATTTCATTTACATTTTTGTTGATTTAAAATACAATAGTGTTACAGATCTTCACACTAAAACTTGGAAAAATCGTATAATTTTCGAGCTCCGCTACGCAACCTGTACTAGACCTCCATAAAATAAGGTCTAACATTTGATTTTGCATCATTTGCTATACAGTTGCAAGATCGATAATATTTATTATAATTATCTATTCAAACGAAGCAAAGAGGGAAAATGCATGTATGTATATATATAAATATATAAGAGATAGTAGTATCGCAATTACCTAAGTTCAAACGAAATTGAAAAATTTGTAGTGCTTTAATTAAGATTTAAATAAATGCGATATTATTAACTCCTCGTCAATATTATATTGAATTATGTCATAAAAGTTTTAAACAATATGAAAAGAAACTTCGTTTATAATTGGTCACTTTAATTGCTTCGTTTCCCCACTTTGCTAAAAGTTAATGTACATAGTTATTACCATTTTATATTTGCACTCGAACGATAAATAATTCTAATGAACAAACGTACATGAAAGCATAGTTACTATTAACAAGACTTGCTAGAATAGATGAACACAAGGTATTAAAATGTTACGTTAGTATTTTAAAAGCAAATTGGTCTTTCATGTACATTTATACACAGGACTAAAACATTGCTAAAAATTTGAGATATTTTTATCTCAAATGTTTGTTTACAGGCACGCCCTGGCCTGATGTTGCCAATTTATACATTTTCCAAATACAGAATGTTTATCATTCCAAGTATTATTGTTCTTTTACCATTTTAACTTCCAACACACTGCTTACAAGCCATGGTAATGAGTTGTATCATTGGTAAATAAACAATCTCACGTGACTGTTACAAGTACACGTGTAAGTAACAGACTCATACAGGCTTAGTTCACCTTTCCCTTTGCCGATAGTTTCATTATATCTAATGTTTGATAAACATCAACTCAGTTTGCGAATAGTAAGAAAAAAAAATTGCTCTTGCCCATATGCTGGATCAAAAAAATTTGTACTATATCGCATAATACCAAGAACTCCATGATGTGGAAAAATCTAATGTCATTTTTCCGGCTAGTACTAAATTGGCAAAAGGAATTGATGGACTTGGCGAAGTAATGCGGAGGTTGGAAAATCTCGGAAAACATTTACGAGATATATGATTATTGAGAACGACTTGATAGACGTTTTACAATAAGAAACGTCAAACTGATTTAGGATCTATGCTCTCATCAATCGAGAATTAGAGTTTTTGGTTGTTCCCAAGTGAATCCTTCTCGGCCAAAATGTCCATAAGTACTAGTTTGCTGATAAATGGGGTTACGAAGATTCAGCTCCCTAAGAAATGATTATAATACTATTTATACAACATTCTTGGTTATTTATATTCAAAATATAGTATAAGGTACAAATATTACTTACTTAACGATTTTCCCAGGTCGTAAATCGAAATTTTTATTGACTATACCTAGAAGTTCGTGTTGAGATAATTTAGAAGTACCATAATCAAAAACTGTGATTGAAAGAGGTTCTGCTACTCCAATAGCGTAAGAAACCTAAAAATTCATTGTGAACATGTATGTTTTCATCAAAAAGTAAAATGTAGTAAAGAATAGAATGTTATTTTAATGAATGTTATAATAATAGAGAATAATAATAATCTGTACCTGTACAAGGCATCGTCTGCAAAGACCAGCTTTTACTAAAGATTTAGCAACCCATCTTGCTGCATAAGCGGCAGATCTATCAACTTTTGTGAAATCTTTACCAGAAAATGCACCACCACCATGAGCCCCCCAGCCACCATATGTATCGACTATTATTTTGCGACCAGTTAGACCAGCATCACTCTACAAATAAACAGAGAAGTATAAATATTATTAAAAGCATTTCACGGAAAGTTGATTTAAATTTAATGTAAAAAATTTGTATTTTACCTGTGGGCCACCAATAATAAACAATCCGCAAGGATTAACATGGAAGATCGTTCTATCATCTAGATACCTTGCTGGAATAACTTCTTTGATAACCTTCTCCATGACTGCTTTGCGTAGTTCTTCTAAGCCAATTTTTTCACTATGTTGTAATGATACCACCACTGTGTGAACTCTTATAGGTACGCAGGCACCACGATCCATTACATACTCGCAAGTGACCTATTGTATAATATTAACAGGAAAAAATGTTATCAGAAAAAAAAGATTGTATTTGAGAATATTAATATATCATTTACAAATTATTCTCAGTAATGTTTTTTAACATCATGGCATTCAAGAGTAGCAAATACTATGTGACATCATTGAATAATATTAAATAAACTTTAATGTTAATATAAATCATTTTAACAAATACTTTCAAATTTTACCACATTTGAAGGAGACAATTGTGTAATTTATTAATTAAAGTCATACCTGTGTTTTTGAATCTGGTCTTGCCCACCATAATTCACCACTTCGTCTTAATTCTGCTATTTTTTGGTTTAACTTGTGTGCTAATACAACAGTTAGGGGCATACATTCATCAGTTTCATCCGTTGCATATCCAAACATCAGACCCTAGGAGAAGAATTTAAGTTATTTCAGCTAAAATTTATAAGGTATGGAGTTGAAGCAGGAGAAAGATTTATTGTGCTTTTAATTAACTTGCAATATTATGTAAATTTGTAATACAGGAGATTAAGCATTAATAAAATAATAAAGTGCACACAACATACAGTTAAAAATTATGTGTTAATTTACACTCAGAATTTGTAGGAATTGTAATCTATGATGTATTGAAAATTTTTAAAAATAATATGTGAGGGAGGTGTTATACAGAGCAGAATTACCAAGATATCGAGTCAACTATATTCACTAATTTGTTTAGTAGCTTTTGTTACATTCTTGCTTATAACACATTTTAATGATAACACGAACTTATGGAGATAATAGCTCTAAACTTGACCAAAATAATTAAATACAGATGTAAGACTAGGTTTTGAATAATTGGTCATATATTTCATATTTATTGCAGAATAAAAATGTGGAACTGTAGTATGCAGAAACAAATTTAGATACAGTTATATATAACATAATGCAAATGTTAATGAATATTTCTAACAAAGAAACAATTATAAATAACACTTGAAAATTGTTTGTTATAACAATTGATGAAAGGATAAAAATTGCATTAAAAACTAGCAGAAGATACAAAGAATAAAAAAGAAAATAGAAAGGAAAATTAGATATGGGAGTAAGCTTTAATGGTTTAGACGCTTTCACCAATACTATAATAATATTAATAAGAAACTAATATTTTATGTAACACTATTCTACACACAGGGTGGGAAGAAAGAGGAAAAAAATAAGCTACAGAATACCATTACCAAAACTAAATATGTGCCTACGATAATAATAAGGTAAACAAAACGAGAGTAAGAAAAGAGTAACTAAATATGCATATATTGTTCAGAAAGCTAAGAGGAAGTAACTATATTGGCATTAAATAAGACAGAAAGAAGAACAGAAAATTCAAACGAACAGATCAGAATGCTAATTGACCTGATCTCCTGCGCCGACTTCTTCATCACTACGGTTTTCATGAACTCCTGCTGCAATATTTGGTGATTGGGCGTCAAGCGCCAGCAGAACACTGCAAAGCTTGAAGTCAAAACCTGTAGAAATTATACGAATGAGATATAAATGTTTGCTACTATGAATATCAATACTCTCATTACACCGATTCGTCACTGTTTTGTATCCCAGTTTACTCTGCTGTTTCAAGATAATAAATTTCCTTGCTTTAAAAAAAGTTAAAAATAAATTTATTCTGACCTATTTAAGTTTAATACCATATACAATTTTTTTCTTTAACCGATATATTGTGTAATTCCAAAACCTAACTAAAATACATAAAATGTATGAAATAGTGTTAATGAAATAGAACATTGTTACATATTTCATAGTGACAATTATTATGATTTTTATGCAGTGATGAATTTCTCTAACCTAGAATCCCTATAATATACAAGTAGAATTTATTTATATATAAATCTTCCAGATAAAATAAATTCTTGTATTATAAAACATGTACTTCCTGTATCTGAATAAACACAGTACTTGTTTGCATACACAGATTCACACATTCACGCATAACACGAGGAAAGTGTATGTTATAAAAACTACAGAATGTATCATAAGAAAGAGGGGAGAGGGTAAAGCAAAAAAAGGAGAATGTTATTGAATTATATGGCTGCTCTGCGGCACGGGCTGAGAATGGGTTATGTACCTGATCACCTGCACCCACGTCCTTCTCTTCCCTGTCCACATGAACACCATCAGCGATATTTGGAGATTGTTGTTCGATCGCCACCAAAAGGTTCAACGTACGCCAATCGAATCCTGCCACGATCATGATATGCTTACGTTACATATTCATACGTGTTCTTTTACTTATTTTTTCCAAAAAATAATGAGCAGGATATTGGTCATCCAATCGATCGAGTCATGGAATTTTCTCTAACACTTTTCTAACGTGTATGTAGCGTAAGGCACATCTCTTTGTTATAAAAAAATATATATTTATTTAAATTATGCAAATTCATTTTTTAATAATTTAGTAAGTAAAGACAGTAGGTATAATAAAAATCATATTTAGTGTCGGAAGCTTTCGTGCCATGATTCGACCGTGTATTTATAAAATCTGATTCTGGAGAACCAAATGAGGCGAATTTTGTGAGGGATAAGATAATAAAGATATCATTCCGGCCACAGGGCATGTGTACATAGAAGATGGAAATCTTTTATGTTAGCAAGGAAAACTTCAAATGTTTTAGATGTACAGATAAAATAAATTTAATAAAATTTTAGGGAAATGAAAGGGTTTAACAAACATACATCACTGAAAGGAAGAAACACGAAGAACAAATAAGAATATTTGTTACCTTTTGAAGAATCATCATATCCAATGTGCTTAACAGTATCCCGAACAATTTTTTGATAGTCTACCACAGCTTTTGATGTAATTTCTCCACATAACAGTATCATTCCTGTTTTTGTCACAGTCTCTGAATAATCGAAAAATAACATATAAAAATAAGAATTACAAATGAACATAAACATTTGATGACTGTTAAATAACAGTTTAAACTATAGACATTGTATCAAGTACTAGATCCCTTCAGAGTTCTATGGTTCAAAATTAACTCAAGGTCATACCAACTAGCTTATAAATAGAGGTTATGACACCACTGATTCAATTTATTTGAAAAATTAGGATCATTTTTAGAAAACTCACCACAAGCCACTTTTGCATCAGGATCTTGTTTTAAATGTGCATCTAAAATTGCATCACTTATTTGATCACACATTTTATCTAAAAAAAAAAGGAGAAAAAAATTATCTATAACTATAGAATAGAAGTGATTTTAAATTTATATCTAGCTAACTTTCTCTCGAATTATTGGTATATGTAATTTCTATATAGATGTATGAATTTTGAAACAAATAGATATATATTTCTAGAAACAATTGCATAACCAGAAAATGGAATATATGCTAATTGATTTAAACTTGTTCCGTACATATTTGTAAAATTTTGTTAAGATGTTTGGTCGAACCAATATTGCAAGCCTGGTTTTGTAATAAATCAACCGGAAGTAATATTTAATTACTTTTTGAATGAAAATTCAGATTTTTACTTTAGAATACATAAAATAATATATAGTTGGAAGGACTACAATAATCCAATCAAGACTCATGACTAAAAGAAAATATGTATTAACTACGTTCAGCGCTTGCACGTGTGAAACGATACCCGAGATAACTCGGTATAAAAGAATTAATCGAATTCTGTATATAATTCATAAGTGAATTTAGAAAGCTGTTTAACATATGATTAGAGGAGAAAAAGAATGAAGAATTTAAACGTAAGGGGAGAAATGTGGAAGATATTGAAGATGATAGCGGATTGTGATATTCAGGAGCACATGGCGACGCCGATGTTCTTGCTTCTGCTCTGATAGCAATTGGAAAAATGTGCTCCCGATCTGCTGTTTAAACGCATTGATATTCTGTATTTGGTAGGCATAAAAAAGAGAATCGAAGAAACAAATAAATCGCAACGTAACACCATCCTCGCATTTCGAAGCTTTTAAGGAAAGTAAGAAAGCGCGAAGAAAGGGTAGAATCGCGGCGTGCGCACACGGTATATACATATGTAAGTATGTGTGGTTCGTTCATCGAGTTTCATGGCGGCACACGCGGCTCACCGACATGGAACTCGAGACGAACTAGCACGATGTCGTCCAAAATATACAAGAGTCATGAAACGAACGCATACTTTTTAGGCTACCTACCTGGATGGCCTTCGCCAACGGATTCTGAAGTAAAAAGGAAACTGGTATCCTGTTGTAGCTCGGGCGGCGTGTGCCCGTTAGCGTATCCATTCATGTGATGAGCGGTCTCCGGCATTTTCTTTCTTTTCGTGATCGTGGATACAGCCTTTGGTTTCTTTCGTCTACGCTCAAATGCTTCGGCCACGTGTTGTAACTCTGTTGACACGTTCAGTTTGCCTGACGTCCTTAATAGTTGAAGAAAGCGAGGAATTTCGGTCTTAAGTTCAATCTATACCCTACTTTGGTTTCGCACGAGCCAACCCTACACCAGCACAGTACACAACGTAACAGCCAGGCGAGCGCGGAGTAAATGCACTATGGTACAGTGTAGAAGTAGAAAGTGAAAGAGACTCCCCACCCTCTGGTAGCCGTTATTTATAACTTCGGTACCTTCGTCACTTCGTTCGGCTAATCTCGAGTCACGTGACACTCGATCATCCAGGAGATGAAATCGGCGCGGAATTCGATTAGATTCGTCTGAAACGTTACTTTCACCGTTCCCGATTCGATGTCTTATCCACGTATTTAATACTTCTGCAAAAAAAAGTATCACGCTCTGCGATAAAATTGTTAATAAATTTGTTTATATTTGCCGACTACTAATAACATTTATATGTAACAAAGTTAAAAACACGAAATGCAAGCGTTTCTCTCAATATTAGAAAAAAAAGCAACTCTACTTCAGAAATTATTTAAAAATTATTGTTCCTTATCAATACAGTACAGTATCATAGAGTTTCGTAGATACATTCATGTGCTACATTCTTAAATCGTTATCCTTCTTTTCGTTCGTCACTTTATCTCTTTTTTGTGTGTAATCTTACTATGAATATAATAGATCGAGGCAACAACTCGAAACTTGTTACATCAAACGAAACTGATATAACGAAATTTTCCCGATTTTTATAATCACACATCAATGGTCTTGCCACTGATAGTATACTTGTGTAAATTCGTAATCTCCCATACGGATTATTATATTAATCAAGTGAAAAGTATTCGTCACCTTGTTAATATAACGTTTCGAGTCTTCGGAAAATCGGTGATATGCGATTCGTTCGAATGGAAAACTTTCAAAGTATAACGGGATAATTGTATATTGAACTTTGAGCTATGAGTTGAGGTCGACTTGAATTATTATCAAGCTGCAGTAAATACGCTTTGTGTGTTTCCTTCGAAAGAACAGAATTTATACTGAGTAGATGTTACGTATCAGCTAGTTTTATATATCGTAGAATCTCCCTCCATGATTGGGAAATGCTCGAGTGGGGTTTAAGCATTCACATGGTAATACATGTCGCAGAATATAAGTGTATAGGTTAATTGTGCAAGTCGTCAAAGAAACTGTAGGATAAAATAACAAACCGATAAGAAATTTTATATTGTTAATTCTGCTAATACACATTTCAACAAAACGAGAGCTTTGCGCATAATTAAGAAGAGCGGGTAGTAAAAACGAAAAAAGTAGTTCACAAGAAACGATCAGTGAAAAATGACCGATCATGTATCTGGGTTAATCGTTCTTGAAGCTTGTCTTGTCAATAAAGTGCAATAGAAGACGAAGACGAGTGTATTTTATGTATTCCAATGTAGGTATATTTCTACAATTTTTCGATAATTTCACCAACTTGATTTAATAATCTCATAAGAGAGTTTTTCTTAGAAAGTAATAGTAAGATAGCGTCTGAGATAATTTAATATTGAAAATGTACAAGCGTGGAAAGAATGATAAATAAATTTTGTGTATTATAGGTTATAATTACATCATATGACTTTTATGTAATTCTGAATCTCCTTTTGTATCAAATTGCCTTGTATATAATTAATCTTCGGTTTAAAAAGTATAGTAAAGCCAAAGCGAATTAGTTTATGTTCATAAAATTAATTAAAATTTAATAAATGTAAATAAAATTTTCTTCTGCTTCTCAAAAGAACTTGATTTTGCTTTTTCATTAACAAATGAATAAATATTTTATAATAATAATTTAGATCCTTTCTATGGTATTAGATTTAATCGTTTTCCTAAATATATATTTACATTATATTATATTATATTACATTGTATTATATATTACTACCGTTTATATATTATTGCTTGTAAAACTTATTTTATCAGCCCTTGTATATTGAGTTTCAAGAAATTTATTATTCGAAATAATTCTTCTTTAAATTGAAGATCAAATTAGGTCTTGGAATAAAATAATCTGGGATTTAGGTACGCGTCATTTCATAATGGTAGATTATTTTCTCAAAACAATTAAGCTGGAAGCTATATATGTAGTGAGATCGTAAGCTTATGCGGTTGAATACCGAACATATACGTAAGTTGTGGCATGTTAGGGGAGATAAGGAGCTCGAGCTTTGTTCAGGGCCGTACCGTATCAACTCAGAACTGCATCTTTCTTTAAAGTAGGTACGTCGGCGCGGCACAGCGGTAAATAATTTTCTGGCAACCCTGGTCACGGGGTGCGCACGGCCCTGAGTGCGGCTAGATCAATCGATATAACCGTTTAATGCTTTAATTGATTTCCTCATTTCATACATATATCGCTTTCAGCTACGATACTTTTGTTCCTTCTACCTGAATCGGTTATCGTTTGATAGAATAAAAGGAAAAAATATGTACTATAGTTTTATGTTATTGTATTATATATATAATTATTACATACTACCTACGTACATACCCAGTGTGACTATGGTTTTTAATACTCATTCGTTGGATTAACACAATATTAAAATGAATAAATATTTTGCAACCAAAACAGTTCCTACACATCACGTTTTTACATCCTATCTTCATATCTTTAGGATAAAATCTATTATAATATAAAACATATGTATCTATTTATATATATAATTACTACTTATCAAGTATCGGATACCTATCAAGTTTTTATTAATTCATTATACTAAACTCTCTATTAAAATTTAGAATGATTAAAGATATCTATAATTTCTATAGTCATAATTTTTTCAAAAAGTTGTACATATCTAGTATTAACTTAGTAATTATGAATTGACTGCATGTTTTCTTAATTTTATGCAAATTAAACTATCAATGTAAAGCAATAAACAGTGTTCTATTAAAAAATATATTATTTACAAATACATATAACATATTTTCAGTATAATTTACGTTTGTAATACAGTTACTTCACCAAATAGATATAATTCACTAAGTAGCATATGTTTATTCAATTCAACTTCTTTTTATCTGAATTCTACGTGTCTCTATTGTGATTCAATATGTACGCATATGTAACTACAATGAGTAAATGTTTTTCACTTGTGATTTTTCTTTAGGTAAGGAACGTGTGTGTAATTTCATTCAGTGCGTGCGCAATGATTCTTTTTAGTCAAAAACGTGGTTATGTGTAATCATTTCAGAGCGAGAACCAAGAACACGTTCGAAATCGTAGAGCAGCCTGATACAATGTCACTGACACAGCTGAATGCGAGATACGCATAAATTGTGAGTAAGCATTCTTTTTGCAATTATCTCTTCTATTTTACGATTAAAGCAGTAATTAAATCAAGTCATTTTTGAAATTTAACACCTGTGTTGTAACTTTCTCCTATGAAAACGGTTCTTCATTTGTCGCTTGTATTTGTATTGCAATACTTTATTGTAATTTTTTACTTTATAGCAAGGCGAATTTTTCATCTAAGTTTCATCTCTAATATCTTATTCTAGGGATCAAAATTTTATTTCGTAAAGCACAACAAAAATCCTCAACCACATCCTCAAACATTTCAATTTTGCAACTTATAAAAAAGCCTTGTAATTAAAATTTCGTTTCATTTTAAATAAGCGCTATAAAACAGTTGTGTTATTAAGATTTTCTTGAATTTATTATTTTTACGATCTTTTTTATTTTAATTATATTAGGAAAATTTTGTCAAAAAGTTTCATAGCTGTTGCAAATATTGCAGATAAGTTATATTCTCAATTAAATAAATCGACTTAGGTAATCGTATTTTTTGTATAATTAATTTATTTGATTTTATTAGATCGTTTAAACATAATCTTTATTGTAGCTATTACAATTAACACATCTGAGAGAATATTTACTAATATTGTAGTATTGAGGAAAAACCGTTGGGGAAATTTCGATGAACTACAGGTAGAAAACAATAAAAGTGCTGACAAGCCTGGAAGGATGGGAAATCCTGATGGGCCATATGCTAACTAGTGGGCAATATGCTAAGTAACTAGTCACTAGTCACTAGTCACTAGTTAATAATCAATAGTCACTAGTCAATAGTTACTAGTCAATAGTCAATAGTCAATAATCAATAGTCAATAGTCAATAGTCAATAGTTGTAGTTAGAGTTATGACTAAATTGTGACTAGTTGCAGTTGCGAGGAAGCTGCGAGTAGTTGTGGGTCAATCGTTATTCATGAGTTATGAATTGTTAGTTGTAAGTTGTAAGTTGTAAGTTGTAAGTTGTAAGTTGTAAGTTGTAAGTTGTAAGTTGTAAGTTGTAAGTTGTAAGCTGTAAGTTGTAAGTTGATTTGTGAACTAAGAATTTAGTTGTCTTTAGTTATATCACATTACTACATTAAATTCTAATTAAATAGTTATAGATCTCTGTTTCAATCGCAATAAATAAATCTATATAATAAATAAAGACCACTATAGTCCTGATATCTATAATATTTTCAACGTATTTTTAATATGCTACTTTTGTTGAGAATTTAATATTATCCTCAGTTTACGATACGGACACATTTACTATCTTTTGGGAAGTAGGAGTTTTTCAGATTGCACATTATAAAGTTTGCAATTTGGACTACGTCGACAAGTTAATTAGCATCTTAAGCGCTTGACGGATCCACTCAACAGCAAGCGACATGTCATAAACTTCGATACCAGATGAGATAGACCACCGCCAATGGAACGTTACGCTATGCACCCTTGATCAGATACGCACAAGACGCATCACGTGTGAGACGCCTACGAGTACAAGCATATTCAACACACTTTCGCTTACGCTTCTTACTCTTACGTTTATACTAAATACTTTAAATAAACATACAAATCACAAGCATACTAGAAAAACAGTTGCAACTTGACTGATCGTCAAGTTGAGAGGTCGTAAAAACTTCATTTCACTCTTATGAGAATTTAACACATCGAACCGGATAACATTAATTTTGACGTAAATTACTAATTTTAGAAACTACGAAGGTAATTATTCGTTTACTTTCTTTTGTTGTTTTTTTTTACTAAGGAAGTATTCATTTCTCATACTTGATGTAATTCAAAATTTGTATATAGTTACTTACTCTGATTGGAAATATGTTATTTAAAATACGAAACGAAATAGTGTATATTGTAAGATAACGTGTATGATTCAGTAGCTGATTTTACTTTGAAAAGTTTACATAACATGGGATAAACAAATTTGTAAAAACACTAATTATAAGGTAGCACATACTTGTTACCAGCGAAATTAATTGCAATCTGAATTGTAATGGCACGAAATGAAAGTATACTTATTATTTCTTTAACGATAATTTATTTTGGAAAAATATTTAACAAGGTAGTTATCTGCAATTCAGTGTTGCAATATTGATAATCAGGAGAAGTTAAAATTATTCTCTAACTTCAAGTTACATATCAAAGTGAAAAATTACAAAAGCATACACTAGTTCAAGATAAAGGAATCAAAATGGGTGTATTAATTATTATCTTCTACTAAAATAAAAAGGCTTAATCGACAAAGGAACGATACTGAAATGATTACTTAAGATTTAAATAATTAATTGCGAAGGATTTTAAAATTGAAGTTAATTCATTTGTTCCTTAGGTCATTTACGACCAAATCGTATTTTTTTATTAGAAAATCTTTTAAATTTGAGAAAAATAAGAAATAATACTAAAGATGTCTCACAGTTTTTAAATGTTAAAACTCCTTTTCCAGTTGTAACGAAAGCAATGTCGAGATATTGAAAAATAAAAATTACTGTAGGGTTAAATTTTTTAATCTATAGATTAACAACTCATTTTAGGATTTTACTATTTTACTAGAACTATGATAATTCTTCCACAGAAACTGTTCACGTGCTTATCTATGACTATGCTTATATATACGTTTTGAAATACATACATTTATGTATATAGGTAAATGTTGTGTAATCACTTCAAAGTACGTAATGATAATTCGTTATCTACTTGCGTCCACTTTTTTATTTCTTTCTCCATTTAAGAACATTTCTAAACATTCGATTAGTCATCAAAGGATGTTAAGATTATCTTGAAGGACGAATTAACAAAGATAAGGATACGGATTAGTAACTTATCTTAGTTCACTCGTATACTCAATGATAACTAACATTAACTGGCAGAAAAAGAAAGAGATGGTATCCCATTGGGGGTAGCCATCCACATGCTATATTGCTATATCACTAAGCTATAATATTTTATCAAATGTCCTACTGGACAAATTGTAAAATGTAAATAAATAAATAATAAAAAAAAAGAAAAAGAAATATAAAATTATATGAAGTTATTATAATTATGTATACTTAGGTAACTATTAAAATTCACTTTTCTTTTTAAACCGAGTATTTCTTCTCTTAAAATACTCGTCGTGAAGCGTGTAAAAAATGAACCTGATATTTTATAAATAACGTTAGCAAAAACTTATCTTTATCTTTGTATCTTTTTTCCTTTTAATATAATAATATCGGTCGTTTACGTTGATTGTATGGTTCACCGAGTGTGAATTAAGCACGTGCTTTTCTGACGCAATTTTTATATCACATGAAAGATATTTATGAGGCAATGAATCGTTACAAAAATAACCAATTTAAACAATTCTCATAGGTATGGTTTAATGTTTAATTATCAGTTTTTAGTATAATCGTTAATGCGCGCATTTTCATGTACAATACTTTTAGGAAATATACAGGTGCAAAAATATACTTGATATTAGAAATATAATATTCATTATACGAATAGTACTAAATAGGTGAAGCAAGGCTCTGTTTTTTTATTCCTTTAATTGTATTTGTAAAAATATAAATCGCCGTAATTCGTAAAAATGCATAAACATCAGTAGTTTACTAATCATCATAGGCATGCAAAAATATTGTTCACATATCGTAAGTATTGCTCACTCTGTTACGATTCATCACGATATTGTTAACTTTATTTTCTCACATTATATTTCATGTATATGTTGCGTCACATTATTTATTATTTATGGTTATTAATGGTAGAATGTAGAGTTTTGACGAAGATTAAAAAATCGTACATTCGCATGTTTTGTAACTACAAGTATTAGTAAAAAGTGTGTAAACAAGATATGGAAACGTAATATCTATCTGTTGTTGTCAGTTGTACGTTTACTAGGAATTTAAAATAGGAAGAAAGTCATAATTTTATTCAGAGAATTTGGATAAATGTAAATTCATTGCTGCTTCTCGATAAAGACAATTACGTATATTTATCCTTATGATCCAAGTTAATATCTATGTAAATCTATATTTTAAATTACTTATATTGTCCCTTTATTTACAAATTAATATTTTCAAGGGTAATTGACGATACTAACTGTTCGCCGAATGGATTTATTCTCATATTTCTCTCTTTAATCCGCCGTCCGCAAGGTGGATGGGCGCGTAGCCCTATAAAAAAAGACAAACCTGTTTGCTAAATACTTGTCTAAAGTATTCAAACCCCATTACTCCAAAGCTGCCGCAGACGTTACTGAATACCTGCACACTCCCTTCCAAATGTCCCCTCCTATTGAACCCTTCACTTCTGCAGAGATTATAGAATCAATCAGTCGCCTAAATCCCAAGAAAGCAACAGGGCACGACCTAATAGGCAATAAAGCAATCAAGGAACTTCCCATAAAAGGGATTGCACTCATCACATCGATTTTTAACGCTATCCTAAGGCCTGGAAAATCTCACTAATTACACTCATCCCTAAACCCGGTAAATCGATATATGAAACTAGCTCCTATCGCCCAATCAGTCTTTTACCTACCCAGTCTAAACTATTCAAGAAGATGCTCACGAATCGACTCCTTTCACTCCTAGAAGACTTGAAAACACTCCCAGATCACCAATTCGGCTTTCGAAAACAACATTCAACAGTAGAGCAAATCCATCGCATAACCCACATGATCAGTCAAACCCTTGAAAAGAAAAAATATTGCTCAGCGGTATTCCTAGACATCCAACAGGCATTCGACAAAGTATGGCATGAAGGGCTACTATACAAGCTTAAAAAGATCCTACCTCACCCCTACTACTCCATCCTAAAATCCTATCTAACCAATAGACGATTCATGGTTAAATGCCTTGACGCCACTTCCGCAACATTCCCAACAGAATCCGGCATACCCCAAGGTAGTGTCCTCGGACCCCTACTGTACTCCATCTACACTGCCGACTTACCTGTATCAAACGAGATAACAATAGCAACATTTGCTAACGACACAGCGCTATTAGCTACCCACGCAGACTCGGTAATTGCCTCATCCACTCTCCAGCGATGTCTCGACTCCATGGAAAAGTGGTTTCATAAATGGGGCTTCTCATCCACTCTCCAGCGAAGTCTCGACTCCATGGAAAAGTGGTTTCACAAATGGGGCTTCAAAGTCAACGAAAAGAAATCCTCACATGTAACCTTCACGCTCCGAAAACAAACCTGCCCCCAGGTCACCATCAACAATGCAACAGTTCCTAGCAGGGACACAGTCCGATACCTGGGCATGACCCTGGACAGGAGACTAACGTGGAAGACACACATCTCAGATAAAAGGAAGCAACTAAAGGACAAACTAAAAAAACTCTATTGGCTCACGGGCCGACGCTCCAAACTAAATTTACAGAATAAAATTACCCTCTACAAGACCGTAATAAAACCTGTCTGGACCTACGGAATCCAACTATGGGGAACAGCAAGTAACTCCAACATTGAAATACTCCAACGCTTTCAATCGAAAACGC
Organism: Bombus huntii; assembly: GCF_024542735.1. Taxonomy (NCBI): domain Eukaryota; kingdom Metazoa; phylum Arthropoda; class Insecta; order Hymenoptera; family Apidae; genus Bombus; species Bombus huntii. The sequence continues at coordinate 5,056,788 of NC_066243.1, forward strand.
TAAGATCCCTAATTGACGCACCTTGGTATGTAACCAATGAAACAATACACCGCGACCTCAAGATACCCACCGTCAAAGAGGAAATAGCAAAATATAGCGACAGATACAGCAAAAGAATCAACAAACACCGAAACCCCCTAATCACTGGACTACTCGATACGACGGACCAGATTCGCAGGCTGAAGAGGCACTACCCGCTAGACCTAAACGTTAGATTCATTTAATTATCCAAATTAAGCATATGCACTTACTTATAATACTTACAAATCATAAATTATACCTATCTATAATAAGTATTAACTTATTGTAAATAAACAGCCATGTCACTGCGCCACGCCAGAAAAATTACTGAAAATTCTCAACACGAGAATTGATTGTAATTTCAACAAATAAATAAAAAAAAAATAAATGGGGCTTCAAAATTAACGAAAAAAAATCCTCACATGTAACCTTCACGCTCCGAAAACAAACCTGCCCCCAGGTCACCATTAACAACACAATAATTCCTAGTAAGGACTCAGTCAGATACCTGAGCATGACCCTGGACAGGAGGCTAACTTGGAAAAATCACATCACAGACAAAACAAAGCAACTCAAGGACAAATTCAAGAAATTCTATTGGCTCACTGGCCGACGCTCCAACCTAAGCACACAGAACAAAATTAGCCTCTACAAGACCGTAATAAAACCTGTCTGGACCTACGGAATCCAACTATGGGGAACAGCAAGTAACTCCAACATTGAAATACTTCAACGCTTCCAATCGAAAACGCTAAGATCCCTAATTGATGACCTTGGTATGTAACCTATGAAACAATACACCGCGACCTCAAGATACCCACAGTCAAAGAGGAAATAGCAAAATATAGCGACAGATATAGCAAAAGAATCAACAAACACCGAAACCCCTTAATCACTGGGCTACTTGATACGACGGACCAGATTCGCAGGCTGAAGAGGCATTACCCGCTAGACCTAAACGCTAGATTCAATTAGTTATTTAAATTAAGTAATATTCACTTATTTGTAACACTTACTTATAAATTATACTTATCTATAATAAGTACTAACTTATTATAAATAATTAGCGATGTTACTGCGCCACGCCAGAAAAATTACTGAAAATTCTCAACGCGAGAATTGATTGTAATTTTAATAAATAATAAAAGAAAAAAAATATTTCTCTCTTTAAGATAGCTTTGGCTTTAAATTCCAAAGATAAGAAACTTAATTGAATTATCTCATTATAATTATTGTTTAATTTCCACTGTTTTACGATGTAGATAATTGGCTACTTTAATATTGAGAAATATTTGTTTGATTACTTACTATATTTAGACTTAAACGAATTAAAAAATAAAATATGATAGTGTTTTCTTAGCCTGCGGATCTGGTCCGACGTATTAAGTGATTTAGTAATTAGGGGGTTTCGATGTTTGTTAACTCTTTTGATAAATCTATTACTACATTTTGTTATTTCTTCTTTGACTGTGGGTATCTTGAGGTCGCGATGTATTGCTTCGCTGGTAACCAGGGTGCATCTATTAGGGATCTTAGTGTTTTCGATTGGAAGCGTTGAAGTATTTGAATGTTGGAATTACTTGCTGTACCACATAGTTGGATTTCATAGGTCCAGACAGGTTTTATCACGGTCTTATAGAGGGTAATTTGGTTCTGCATGCTTAGGTTGGAACGTCGGCCAATGAGCCAGTAGAATTTTTTAAGTTTAGCCTTGAGTTGCTTCGATTTGTCTGTGATGTGTTGTTTCCATGTTAATCTCCTGTCCAGAGTCATGCTCAGGTATATGACCGTATCCTTGTTAGGAATTGTTATGTTGTTAATGGTCATGGTTGAGGACAGGTTAAATACATTTTGATAAAATATTACAATTCTAGATATTTCTTATTTTGAAATTTATTTTCCACGGAATAATTTTATATCTTTGATTAATTATTAATAATTAAATAAATAATTAATAGTTTGAATATTACTTTATGGAGTTACATATATCATATTCAATTATCTATAGATAATTAAGTGGTTTAATTTCTAGTGGACTATCTTATCTTGATATGATATTTTAACATATTTTGGTATAATAATATATTTTATATACAACTTCATCAGTTTAAATTTGCTTCATTCGGAGCTTTTTCTGTAACTAACTGGTATTAATTTAATCAATTCTAATTAAATACAGTATTGAAAGCAAAAGTGAGTCAAAGAGAAAAAAAGAATTTATAGTTTTTTAACATTGATCGTTATTTATATTTGCAAATTTGAAGGATCTGGAAATGTATAAAAATATGTCGGAAATGGAAGGACATCGGGACCTTTCTTTAGAATGTTCGGAAAAACCCAATACCCCAATCCAGATGTTTACGACAACGACCTTTAAGCAATAAACGAAGAAATAGTTATGCGGGCACTTAAGGTTTATGACAATGGGTTTGGGCTCGAGGTGACATAAGGAGTCATCGAACGTACCCACGGTCACGGGAAGGACGTGTAATAACGGAAGTAGAAAATAGTTGTGCAGCTCTCCTCAAAAACAGAGATTGACCCAAGGAGTGGGAAAAGGACTATATAAGGGCAGTTTCATTTGAATTACGAGTTAGTTAGTTAGTTAGTTAGCTAGTTAGTTAGTTAGTTAGTTAGTTAGTTAGTTAGTTAGTTAGTTAGTTAGTTAGTTAGTTAGTTAGTTAGTTAGTTAGTTAGTTAGTTAGTTAGTTAATTAGTCGTTGGACGAATTGCTGATTGAGTTATCGAGAGAGTTATCCGAATCGTGTATTACGTTGGCATTCGTCATCCCGTGGACCGTGGATTCGTTGTCGAACCTGAATTCGTTGTCATCGGCATCTCGACCATCCTATCGCCGCTATTACTTGTAGCCTTTTGTAGTACTCACATTTATACCGGTAAACATCGGCTATATCCGCGATGGTAAATTTGAGTAAAGGTTCATCGAACGCCCAAAATTCCAACCTTAATCCGACAAATACATATGATTTTGTGAAAGTTCAAAAAATTTTTTTAGAAATACAATGAAAATAATATAATAATTGCATTACGTTTAACTATATAAATTGGCAAATATAAAATAAAAAATAGGAGTAGAATTTGAACTACGCATGTATTTTAACGTCAGCTCGGATAGTTAAATATTATAAGGGATAATAATCACATGAAATTTCTTTCTTACTGAGAACATTAATTTTTTTGCATTCGTATATTATTGTAGAAGATCATATAAAAAAACATATATTATACGAATCATATATGTATGCACATGCGAAATGTATATATATGTATGTATCTATGTCTATACGAAACTGTGGACTGTAGTACATTACTACGTAAAAATACTCTAACATAATGATTTTATGTGATTTCATCATTCTTGAAACTCTGTGACAAATCCATGAAATATTCTCCTTAGTAAAACAAAATAAAAATGGTAATAATCTTATTTCTCATGTAATGCAATGTGATTCATCCGTTACGTTATGTGTAATGATGCAATCAACGTGGTTTGAGCGGTCATTCATTTAAACTGATTTAAAACGGTTGTAGTAATTTTATATTAACTAATATATCCGATCATAACATTATTATTAAAACACTATTGTATTATTTGCAAGAATGACATTTGAGGGAAATGAATAAATTTATACACTTGTCAGTTAATTTCAGAAATAATTTCAAAGCTTATTTTTACTGATACACTTATAATTATGTATGTACATATCGTAAAAGGGAGAAATATCTGTCTAAATTCATCATTGTTATACTTTTTTTCTATTTATACACTAATAGATGCGTTAATTAAAAACACATCAATACTTAGTCATTCAACGTCACCGGTATCATGACGCTATCGACTGACAATAAAATTATGTCAAGTCACGATTGAGATTACAACCGTTTGTGATATTATTACTCATGTTCACTTCAATGTTGCCATATACCCCGATCTCAAATTCTGTTCAGTATTTCTTGTGAAACTATAATTTTTTTTTATTGTTGAGATTAGTTACACGAAAAGAAAAGGAATATTTTATGTTGTTAATTTTAAGAGTGATAGTAAGATATTTCTGTTTTATATGTTTGATATATAATAATTATGCAATATTGATACTTGAAGTAATAATAGTGATAATGGTGATTGAAATTTTATTGTGCAATTCTAGTATGCGAATAATGACAAATGCTAGCGATTGCAAGAATTGCATCTAACTATAATTTATTATTTTACATTCATAAAAATTGCAAATTTTTGTTATGCAAAATAATATGTAATGTTTTACTGTGTGTGCGTGTAACTTTTTTTTTTTAAATGAAATTAATCATGTATTTGTGAAAAATTGAAGGTGCTCGTCATAATAATTATAAACTAGTTTCGGAAAATAATCTGTTATTATTATTATTAATATCATCTTATAAGAGTCAAATATAAAATAAATGAAAAAATAAATATATAAAATTTACAAATCTTCACTACAACACAACTATCACTAAATTCGATTTTGAAGAAGCAGATTATTCCATAAAACAAACTATTAGGAAAGAAATTTAATTTTTGAAAATGTGCACTTCACGTATGTGTATGCATTACATTAATTTTATATTACACTATGAATTATAATATTTAAGAAGTATGAAAGATTATTTCCAATGTTTTAGAAACAATTTATATGATTCTTTTACATTTTACTTTACCTTACTTTCTACCTTATACATTTCATTGAACATTTTTTATCGGAATTTTTTTATTGAAATTTGAAATTTTCACTAGCAATTATCCTCGAAAATTTGCTTATTCATCCATTCATTAAACTCAATTATTGCATTATATTCGTTTTTTATATCGAGGGTTATGCCTATTACATTTATCTTGTGTATGTACCAGCTTGTTAAATTTTTTTACTATCTTAGTTCATTCTTTAAAGCTAAATTTTGCTCCCCTACTTATCTAATAATAAGTATGTACATTGATCTATATCTTATTGTTGGTTTATCACATAAGTTAGTATACAAGGTGAATCACCTAAGAATTTAAGTTGAAATTTTAGTCCCATCGGTAAACATTTCAAGTAAAAGTTGAAGGGTTTTAAAGGGCGTGTGTTTTAATGTCGTTATTTTTTCTGTAGGCGGTCGCGTAAAGGTCACGCGAAGGTCAACATTTTTCAAATGAAATCATATATCTTTTTAGTACAACTACAGGAAAACTAATTATATCAAAACATGGCCCCCTTGAAGCCATTCAACATTTATCTGAAACCTTTTCCGATACAATTAATAGTATCAAAGATATTTCAGCTTAAACTCTTAGGTGACTCAGCCTATATATCAATCTTTTGTGCTTCTCTATTCCTCCATGCAGAAAGCGCTCAACTTCATGCTTCCCTTTATGAAGCTTGTCAGTTCCAGCATATTTGTTTTTCAGTTGTGTTGTCGTCACTATTTCCAATCATTCCTTATTTCTCAGTGTGGTTGGTCTGGATTCTGTATATACTGTGCAGTCGCTTAGTATGTGTTTTCCATTTACCACGTTCTATTTCTCCGATGTCGCATAGTTGACACGGTTGATTTTCTTTTATTTTACATTTCGTTCCTTGTCCTATCGTTGTTGTTCAACTTAACTTGCCAACTAATTTCACCTGTGTAGTAATTCCTTCTGTCGACTGGGGTGTACTTAAGATTAAGTAGTTTCTTGCTTTCATTATTGTTACGCTCGTGATTCTTCCGTACGTCCCGCTGTAGTGGAGTTTGTTGTTTTGTTTTGTCCTCTTCTTATAGATCTTTCTATATGATGAGTATAAATAGTGCATTGGCATTTCTATATCCGATTTGCTGTAGTTTACATCGTAGTTGGGTGTTTCAGTTTCTCTTTTCGTGCTTTTTGCCCCATTATTTCAGTTTTTGGCAACATTTGTCTCTGTTATATTTGATTATTCTTACATTATATAAAATAGAAATTAACGCTGATTATTTAATCGCTCATTCACAAATTATATTTTGATCTTTTAGTGCAAATAATGATGTTTTCTTTGCTCATTTTTCGACTGTTAGGCATTCATGCTATTGTTCTTATAAATTACGAAAATAATACGAAAAATTGTAAATATAATTTTTAGCCATTTGAATGTCTAAAAAAAACTTAGATAAGTTTATCTAAGTTTAGCATTCTTAAATGGTAACTTCCTCTTCAATTTTTGATGACTTAAATGTTCCATTAACTGATAAATATTCATGATTAATAACATGGATATGATAATTATTTGATTTCGAAGAGAAATTTGTTTCTTCGGTTTTTTAAAAAATAGTGTGTCTCTGACGGGAATTTGTTACTTTAGATCTAAATGGATCCGTTTTCGGTATGTTTCTGAGTTTTCTAATAATTTGTAAATTGCTTTAAAGCTCCGAAGCAGAATACTTCATGTTCTTTCATATTATAATCGTTTGCCTGTAATACAATCCTTTCCACAGTTCATATCAAAATTTTCGAAAAATATAATAATGAAATTTATGATATAATATATAATAATAACGATATAAACACAATATTATTTATGTTTAATAATACTCTGAGTATCAATTGTCAATTTAAAGATTTAGTTTTTAATCGAATTCATAATGGTAACCGCAGTATTTTTATATTTTCAAATGGAAATCCAATTTCCGATAAATTACGGGATTTAAAACGACCTTAGTAAGCTAATGCATGTACTACGGAGAGAAAGTTATGGTATTTCATTCTACGCAAGGTGAGCTACTAGTATAAAGCGTGTTAAGATGTTTTCTTCGAAAAGGCTTACTTTTCTTTCTTTTTTTATTTTAATTAAATGGATTGGATTAATCCTTTTAGTACCGAACAATGATATATCATTGCATTATTCTATTTTACTTCTTCTTATTGTTTTATTCTTACTATTTCTATTGCGAGAGAACTTTATCTCAAAATTGAATCTCTCTGCAGAAGCTCTGTGGGAGATATTCCACAAATTATCGAGACTGTGTATACGCCGGTGTCATAGGACAAAAATTCGGCTTCGGAGATTTGGTTGAAACCGTAATCACAGATTTTAGATAACACTGTTTAAAACAGAATATCTCCTTATGTTTCATAAAATAATCTTGCCTCGATAAGGTGAGAGTAAAATTTTTGGTGGGCTTGTGCATAGATCATGTACAATTTGTAATCTGTGCAATATTAGGATTGTACTGTGTATGCATTAGTAACTATCAATGCTGAGTAAATTATTTGTATGAATAATAATAATAAGTAAATATTACACATTTTCAATAGCTGGATAGCTATAAATGCTTATAATAGTATTAGAATGTTATTTCTTGTTTCGGAGCAAGTAATCTTCCTGACGCTTACTGCGCATCATGGGATTGTCATTTAGTTTTGTGTCTTGATATTAGAGATTTTGTTATAAATAATTGAGAATACATTATTTATGCTTTGTATTGTTCTACATCAAATTATGACCAAACGATGATTCTCCTTATTTGCAAATACTGTTTATAAAAGAAAACTGATTTTTCCATTTTTCCTAATGGTTTTGAATAAGTATTATTACTATGATCTTCAACAAATATTGAAATACAATTGGTATTAATTTATTCTTCCTTTATTTCGTAATACGTTCCTTTTTGATTTTTGTAAATATCATTCTTACTTTTTTTTATGATTTTTTCTCAATCCTTGCCAAATTATATCAAATTGGATTGGTATTCTCCGTTCAGGTACAATTATTCCGGTCGACACTAGAAGGGTTAATCATTCAGGTGGAAGAAATTTCAGATGGACAAATTTCACATCAGGTTTTTGTGACTTGAATGTCAGTTACATGATTTGATAATACCATATTTATTTGAAATATCTTCTTGTTTATTCCATATTGTTAAAAAACTATTTTCTATTTTCTTGAAAAGAAAGAGACGAGACGTTGAAATATGGTGAAAATAAACATATCGTTGAGTAAGAACTATTTCATTATATGTTCATAACGGAATGGAATGTACAATATTGCATGCGAATATCTCTTTTGTCCTTTTAAAATTTATGCAATTAATAAATATTCATTTTTCTTACAAATGCATAACAAGTAATTAAATATTCGTCTCATTTACACGTGTATGTAGCAACATAAAGGGGAAAAACTGAGCATATGGAATTTTTAAGTAAATAATGTTTTATTGTACGTTTGTACGTTTACATATTAACGCTAGGTTACCATCATTATTTCTGTTAATAAAAATGTTTTCCATCTGTTTAATTTAGCTCAATACTATACGTACATATAGGGATTCTTCGAAATCATGGACCTCTTTATCTGCTTGTGCTGATAATAATTTAATTAGAGCTATATATGCAGCATCGTGGTCAATATTTTGAATAATTTTTACGTTAATAAAACGATTTTTCTAAAGAGAAACTCTCACCTTTATTTATGAAACCATTGTCAGTGTGGAGGCCGCGGAAATAAGATAACAGTAATATAGTAGGAAGCAAACGTGAAATTATCTATGTTTATAAATATAAACAGAAGCAGAAAAAGAAGTCGGATATCTTGAAACTTACAACTAATACACGTGCAGTAGGCGGATCTTCGAAGAACCAAGCCTTAAACGAAAGAATGTTATTCTTTCTTTTCTACTTACATTTGCATGTAGAATGACAACCCGACTGCTTGTATCATGATTTCGGAGACACGCTGTATGTACATACATATATAATCACACAGATATCCTACCACAGATATAAAGCGCATTTTTTTTTTATCAACATCTTTTGATGAGCGTTTAAAGGTATAAAAACGAAATTTATTTTTGTCTTTTAATGTTTTCTCTGATTTTCGTCTGCATATCTACAAATAATTTTGGCAGTGAGTATTTCTTTATAATTCTAATAATTTCATATTTTAATATTTATTCATTTATAGTTCTACTAAACTATTAGAAATCTCATTAAATTACTATGATTCTCGTAAATTGTTAGATCTGATAAGAACTATTTGATCATTGACAGTTAGCTACCGATTAAGAATTGGAATACTTAGCATTAGTTCGCTTCAAAAATGTCTATTTCAATGGGTGAGAATGTATTTCATATGCAGATATTTGGCCAACAGACCATTTCCTCGATGAGATTTGTATGATGTCTCAAAATACTATACATTTTGTCAAGTATCGAGTATTTTGTTAGTAAAATATATTTTTTATGTATTCTCGTGGAAATTTAACGGGAACAATATAAAAAAGATCGTTTTTATTCATTGAGAACTAAATGTGTACATGTTAACATAAGATAGCCGTATCTTACTTTAAAATTTGAACGATACCAAACGCTTTGTTGAATAGCTTGCTGACTTCTCAACTAGACCGATATACTACTTACTGTACCCAATATTGTGAATGGCGCTCTGTTCTTTGCGTATTTTTGAATGGCACTTTGCCATTGAGAATGGTAGTTCTTAGAAATATATATACGTAGTATTATTTTTTTGTACTTTATAATATTTATCATATTTATTGTACTGTTACATTGTAATTCATAGCAACTGCATGACTTAATACGATTTGATTAAGGATAAAAAAGAAAATAATAATATGCATAATAATTATGATACTAAAATGATGTGTTTTAATGCATTATGTTGCCTTGATGTTTTCTCGAAATATTATTATGTTAAATAAAACTAATCTTTGATATTTGAGGAAATTTCCTTAAAAAAATTCAATAGGAATTAATCTTTTAGTTATTGTTTGTAGAATCATATTTTAATTTTTAGCAACAATTAGAATAGAATATAGGCGTGTTTTTAAAAAATACAAGAATATTTTAATGAACATCTATTTTAACACATTATCTAGTAGCATTTTTTGTTGTTGTGCAATAAAATAAAATACTAAAAATTATATGTGTAGATAGGTTACTTACAATTAGTATACAGATAGATTAAGAAATAAATAAATTGTGATAGAAAATAAAATATTTTATATTTTATAAAAATATTAATGAACGAGAAATGACTTACAAAAAGTATAAATTTATTGTCACTAATTAAAGTTATTATAATTTTTATAAACCTAATATATGAATTCAAAATAATGTCGATAAGTACTTGCTTCGTAAGCTTGAATTGATATTTCTTTACGAACGAATATTTTGTGCATGTTCTAAATTTGTTACATAATATATTCACATCGTGATAACGCAGAATAAAATACTTGAGCATTTTGGAATGCACGATGAAATTGTACAAATACGAAAGAATTATGAACAACCAAAATGTTTGAAGTTTAGAAGCATAACATTTGATTGTGCACGTTTTAAGCTGTTATACTGCAAGAGATTTGTATTTTACGATATTGACAATACAAGTAGTTTTATCACTTTGCTATCACGATCAGAATAAACATTGTTACGTTTCATGTCATGTAGAAGAAAGGAATTGTTTTAACAAGTTATATAATAACTTTGTCTTACTAATTACAATTTCTATAGGTATATAGTTTTGTTTTCATTGAATTGGTCATTAAATAATATTTAATTCGAATTATCTTATTTGCCAAAAAGAAATTGTTATATATTGTTATATATGTTTGATGAGACAATTTGCTCGAAATACCAAGAATTAATACAAAATTGAAGGGTTTATGTTTATATGAAAGTCAAGAATGTATTTTAAGCAATCTCAGAATACAAAATTACTGGTACGTGAAACAGATTGATGTGCGTAATGAGTTAAAGACCTTGTTCATTCAAAACGTTAACCTTCTTCTTAGAAATACGAGTACAGCCAGCATGGATAGGATAGTGTGCTATAATTTTGAACTGCAATTGCAAAAAATTCCTCTGTTTTTTATATATATTTTTGCTTTTACCATAAATTCTAATAAAATGTTGTTTAGTTCTGGACACAAGACAAATTGTGTATAAATCATCATTTATAAAATTGAATGCTATCATCCAAGTAGCAAAAATAAATTACACAATTCTGTATAAGCTTCTATTCTTTATATGTTCATAAAAAATTTGCAGATGTTATTTTCATCGTCACACGATTCATATTATATGAACATAATTAAATACAAAATCAAACCTAAACAGATTGTTTCACTTTCTAGACTTATTATAACGAATACGAAATTTCTGATATTTTGTATATTTTTGTATGTTATACGCAGTTAAAGAATTTTCATGCTTAAAAATTGCCCATGAATACATGAATACAGGCAGTCTATCAATCATTTAAAGTATTGCTCAACAATTCTGCTCAACCATACGTTCAATTCGCATGCGCTCGTAATTCGTATTTTATTGTCAGTTTACATAATTGGGAATTTATCGGCTGAAGTGAACTGATTGTTTCGAGTTTATCATCAATGTGTGTGATTGCTTTTTTTACAATGTTAACAAGACTTGGCATGTAATCTTAACCGTGGAAACAAAATATAAACTAATAAATCGGTTAAAAAATGATGACATTTTAACTGCATTTGTCAATATGGAGAAATAGGTCAAGGCATTGTAATACGTTATCATTTCACTATCTTTTTATTCTTACGTTTTAATTATGATTACACGAAGAACCACCAATTATTACTATCAGTAAGAAGACATTAATTGGAAATAAATAAGAGTTTAGGGCGCAAGTGTCTATAAGAAATATCGTTTCTTATTTATGTATTTCGAATTTCTAAGATACAATCAAACGCTAATTCCGTGAAATTTTCAGTTAACAATTAAGAAGAGTGCAAACGAAACTGACAAAGTATAGATGGTAAATGGTCAATACTAATGACTCAGGAAAGAATTTTATTTTTATTGTGACAATCATCAGTTGCACATATCGAAAACATTGCATAACACATTTAACATTTAACATGTTACAGTTTGAACTTAGTTAAACTAGTTAAATTAGAAATTATTTATTGTTAGTACCGATAGACTTTTATTTATTTCGATCACTGTAAAATGCTATAAGACATTAAAATGTTAATAGTCTTTGAAAATATAGTTTCAGAAAAAAGTAGTTAGTATATTATTCATTAATGAGTACGATGAAGTATTTACATGTTAGAATTTTCAAGGTTACATGCATATGTCGACATGGTATTATTTATGGAATAACGTAATTCATAATGATAGAATTTACAATTACTAACTAACTGTTGTTTTCTTGGTAGAAGTGTTAGACGATGTGATAAGAAATATCTATAAAATATTAGAATACAAAGCATCAAATTATTATTCAGGGTCTTCTTGAGATTAGGAATTATACAAGCACATTGGCAAATAGAATGGAAAGGAAACTATACAATTAATATATGTATTTAAGTAATTACGAATTTTCAACTTATATTCAAATATTTATGTCAATTAATTATTTGCACGATTTCTAGAATGGATGTTTAGTTATTAATTAGAATGAATTTTCTGACTGTAAAATTTAAAAGCTTCACGCAATAAAACTTTATTATTATTAATTAAACTGCAAACTGCAATGCCCATAAAATACTATTTTAGGTTTTACGTGGAGAGTGTCATTCTTACGCGATTATACAAGACTTTTCGCAATATGTATTTTGTAAGTGCTCTTGTAAAATGTAATTAAATGAGAAAGATATGAGTTAATCAGCAAAATGTCTATAAGTTGCTATTATATACTATTTGAAAGTATATAATAAATAATTTCGTATTATTAACCGCAAAAATATGTAAATGAATGAAGATTATATAAAAAATTCTTACGTAAAACTGTAAAATTTCTGACTCTCTTAGCCAATAAAATGTACCATTATAAATAAAATTCTTGATAAATTTCATATATGCAAAATAATTCAATGGATAGTTATGAATATATTATATATTATATTGCATCATGTTGCATTGTATTGCGTTGTATTGTATTGCAACGAGCAAATGAAATACAAAATTTAAATAAACAGTTATTTTAAATATAAGCTAACGGTATTTCAAATATATTTCTTCTATATGACACAAAATAAATATAAAAATTTGTGATAGTAATTACAAAAATTCTTATAAGTATGTGGGTGATGTGGAAAAATAAAATGAAATTTTGAATAGAAGGTCAATCTAAATGTTAAGTTCTAATGACATTAGAATTTTAAATAAAACTTGGTTGTAACTACTGGAGTCCTTGAACTTTCATATTCCGATTTTACACTTGTTTCAACAAGCGCAAGTCGTACAATGTTTAAGAACAGTTCTTTAACATAAAATTGAAACGAAAATGCATGAGTGTTAATAATATTTGTGAAACTTAAGAGATTCTTTTACAACAGAAAAACATGCTTGAGTTATAAAAAGAAGCTAAAGAATGCAGCATGATCAAAACACTATATTGTTTTCTTCAATAGAGTAAATTAACCGATTAACGAGTCGTCATTGACGACTCGTCAAACAAATCGTACACTGTATAACGTACGTATACTGTACATTGTATGATGCTGCACGAAAATATTTGAATACCAACCGTAAAATATTTTTATGTGTATACTGTACGCGTCAGATAAATTCCGAAATTTGATCAATACTGTAATAAAATACGATTATCGTGATTACATCGGACAAATTTGAAACCAATATAAGAATTTATACACATGGAAGTTATAAGATATTTTAACCCTTCAAATGCAGGTGCATTTTGACAAATTGTTTCTTTGCAGCGCAAAAAAATGACAAAGCAAAATACAACACTATTACCAATAAAATACATGCCAATAATTTCATTTTGAATTCAATTTTCCTATTTTGAGATATAAGCTTCTACGAACTTTCACACATAAATACATACGCTAGCTAACACATGTATTATATATTATATTATTATATTTATTCTATCTATGCTTTTCGGCTTCGGATGACTTCCGGTTACATCCTCATTTTATGTCTTTACCTACATTCTATCTGAGAGTTCTACAAACTAATTGTCTTATACAGTCGAAGTTCAGTAACTTGAACCTCAAGGAAAGAACTAAAATCTTCAAGTTATAGAGGTTTCGACTCATCACAATTTCCGAGTAAAAGAAGTTTAATGAACAAAAATTTGATATTTTGTACGAAGGCATAATTACATTCATCTTTTCAGAAAATGTTGCTATTTTAAGCTTCATTTTAGAACTTATTTTACTCAACGTACATAAATGTAAAAGTTTAAAAGTTTAAAAGTTTAAAAGTAAAAGGCAATTACGCGTTAGAGTGAAGTAAAAAGGTTAGTTTGCATGTATATGCACATGATCGAAGGACAAAGAAGTAGAGATACAGCTTGTGTCATTTGAGACAACCATGACAATTAAGAGAAAGGAGACAATATCGAATGATTCGTTTTTCACATGTTGTGACTAAAGGTAGCGTACAAAATCACTGGCAATGATTTAACAGAATGATCACAAAATCACGATCACGTTCAGCTTCATTCACGGCTGTGATTGTGATTCTTTTATTTTGACTGAATTTGCTCACTGTGATCGTAGTTCTCGATCTTGATTGAATTATTTCTTATAAAATTCTTTAATATATCTTGCATAAAAATATCTTTATATAATGTTAATTTGAAATTATGTTTTCTTCATATAACTTAAATTTACTTTATTCAATATTAAAAGCGAAAAGTATTTCAACTTTCTGTTCTTTATCTTATAGCAGTTTCTTAAAAAGTAAAATGTTAATGCTTCCTCTCAATTTCAAAATCGTAATATTTTTAATATAAAAATATATCATTAATATAAAATATATAGGTTATGGGATGCTTGAGAAGAACAGTTATGCTCTCTACCAATCAGTGGCGAGCACGAAAAATCACAAATCACTCTGAAAAATCATCATGATTGAAAATGAACGTGATGAAATCATTCGTGATTAACAAGTAGCAGTTCGCGCCATCTCTACTTGTGATACACAGCGTAATTATAAGTACATTTCGAGTTGCAGAAGCAGTGGCAATAGAAGTTCGACTTATAAAGATCTGGCTATTCTAAATTCGAGTTACAGAAGTGAAATAATGCATCTGGATATATGGCAAATTATTCGAGTTAAAATAAGTTTCATTTCTACTTCTAGAGACTTTGCAGCGGGAATGAACAAATTTTTAGTCTTATAGAGGTTTTCGAGTTATAGAGATTTGAGTTATCGAAGTTCGATTATATTAGGTTACTCTACTAAACATTAAGTTACCATATAATTATCCTTCTCTTACTCCAACTGCCTTACCTACTAGTCGCTCTCTCTCTGACTCTTTCTTCCTTCTTCTCCTTTTCACACATGATCATTTCCATTTCCTCTTGCCTTGTGCTCACATAATCCAGAAAATCCTTGATATTCCTTCCTTACATGCCTTGATACTTCCGCATCTTCCTAATAGCTACGCTATCGTTTCTTTCTCTCTCATAAATTCCACACATCTTGTCTTCCATCTCTCTTCAGCGCTGTTCATTTCCATATCTAAATCTGACCAATAGATACCTGTCTTTTTTCCCTTCTTTCTATCAGATAACGTGGTAACGGCTTAGAATCTAACATACAAGTAAAAATATTTATTTTGTAAAAAAAGGATAGGTGTAACAGAAACATTTGTGAAATTATAATTATTCGTATAGTAAAAATAATCATAAAACAAAATGATCAATGAGTGATTCTCGTACCTAAAATTACATTCGACGAAAATCGTATGTCGTCCATTGACGACAGTCGTGTGTTTCACGAAAGTTCAACATTTTACTGATATAATATGATAACACACATAAAGGCCGCAGGAAAAGAATATCACATCGTTATAGTTTTCATTTTTTATAAGGAAGCAGTTTTCATATTCATTATATTGTCAATTATTTTCAATTTAGCGTTACCCGAATTACCTGTTTATTTGATTTTAGAGTTAAACACGTATTTTCCACGTATATTTCTTTACAATTCTAAAAGTATTTTAAATAATTTGTCATAATATTCAAATATTGAATTATGAAGATTTTATTTGTCTTAAGAGTCAAACTTTTGGCTTCTATAACACTTCATTAACTACGTTTTTTGACCCAACGAGTTCTTTCTATTTTTAGTTACTTTGTATTCAAATATTTCTGTTAATTAAACGTACAGTGGCATTAGGAAAAAAAATCAAGAAGTGTACCTATTTATCAGGTTCTTTTTCTTCTGATAACTATCATTAGCGATCATCGAGTAATACATTCATAAAGATGCTCCGTAAGTACTAAAATACTTTCGCGAGTCTCTGTATATACAATATACTCTCATTGCCAGCTATATGTCTATATTGGCTATCATTTAATGAATTTAACATATTCGCGTTCGCTTAAATTTGAAGAATGTAATCCCTCCAACAAAAACAGGGAAACTGATGCGCTATCATTCATATTATTTACGTTTAGCAGGAAAGTTAGAGTATTCACGCGCAAAGACGGTAACAGAGCTGACCCGAATCAGAAGTTCAGTGACCCTTGACACTGACTCGTGTAAGTATATGACACTGAGAATATCGTGAACACCGAGAGGATAATAGAAACGGCGAGAGAAGGAGAATGACAGAGAAAGGAAAGAGTGATTCGCCTTAACCTTGACCCTGCAACCCTTCGGTCCCGTCACTCCTCGCCTCGTCCACAAGAGATATACGTAGACTCCGTCTCTTTCCTCACTTTTCCTTCTTTCCTCTAACATCTTTGCTACTTCTCTCTGCCTCTTTCTTCTTTTCTTTCATTGCTGCTTCTGCTCTCTTATTGTCGTGTATCAATCAGTCACTCTTTATATATGTATTTTAATGTCTTCTATACGGAAAAAGCCGACTATGCGATCGATGCTCAACGAGGGGCCAGCTGCTCGAAATAGATGAGGAGCCTCCTAAATATTAAAGGAGTCTTTACCCTGGTTTAGTTTGTCCTCTGTATTCGTCGAGCAAGGGACAAAGGGCTGTCCACCATCCATCAATATTGATTTTCCCTCATCGCTTTTTTGTGTCTTCGTTAGATACCCTTTCTTTCCTCCGCTCTTTTGTTTTAACTCGTTTCACGTTTGTAAACACTCGGGAGATGAGAAGGTGTTTGTTTATTCGACAGTTCCTGCTTTTTCTCCCCATTTTAATCGATTCCGGCTTTTAACGTTTCGAAAAAATCGTTTAAATTTCATATTACTTATGTCGAATAATGCAGAACTACTAATTTTACTGGCTTTCCTTTGTACAATATTATTTTGACTACTATATTGAATTTTCTTGTAATTAGTAAAAAGTTACAAGTTCCTATTAGGATTAGGGTTAAGGTTAGAGTTAGGTTTCTTGAATAATTCTACAATGCGAACATATTGGTAGATACGTTATCTTCTTCTCTGTAATTAGGATACTTCGTATTATTTCTCATAATTATCTCTGATATCCAAATTGGGAAACAAGTAAAATTACACTTTTTTTCCACGAAACTTATCGAAAAGTGTGTTTTTCAGGAATGAAGGTTTCTTCAAGAGTTAGTATTTAATATTTCTCTTTCACATTTACTTTTAAGAAATAAGCTTTCATATGTGTTAGTCGATTAAAAGGAATGAACAGAGAAAGGTATGTAATATATTTTTATTTCCGCAATGTTAATAGCGAATTAAATACTTAAAATATTTTAAGTCGAATCAAATGTTTATTAAGTTTTAATTTTCTTACATTCGGTGAAGATAAAATCACTGTAAGATTCTTTACTTGCAATTAGTACGTATGAAGAATATTTTCTATTAGTCCTGATTTTCTAATGTACGCATGAATGTCTACACAAGCATATAATGACGAAACATTCACGTAACATTGATATGTTTAATTTCAATTTTGAACATTGAGAAAGTTGCGAAATGAATGATCTTGCAGTTTATGTCTTTTAGAATCGTGGGTTATCGAACGATAAACAGTACGCCGAATCATACGATGTCTCAATTGCGAAGTACATTAAATCTTTATATATAATTCTACGTAATCATGTAAATATTTCATCAGCTATATTTTTACATAATCGTAATATTAACAATAAGCGTTACACGTGTTTTCGGCGTATCCTTTTCCTCCTATTTTCTTGTTACTTTTAGTATGTTGATAAGATTCATCGATACATTTAGTCACGGTAAAAGTGTTTCTGACGTCATGTATAGTAATACAATAGAACGTCGATTATTTGAGATAATATGGACCGGGTGTACCTCGGGTGATCGAAAACTCAGATAATATGGAAAGATCTATTAGTGTTCAGAAATCCATAATAAAATCATAGAAAACATTTTGATAATTTAATGTTGTAATTGTATTAAATTGTTCCAAAAGTTTCTTTCGTTTTATAAGGAAATAACAGATACATAACATTTCTTGTTTTATATTATTTTATTGAATTATGTATGATCCATATTGTTATAAAAGGAAAGAACCTTTTTGACAACTTGATATTTAAGTTTAATTAATTATTTAATCGGTTGAAAGTTTGATCAACTGCTTTCACAATATTTGACTGTTTACACTTTCGTACTCTTCGTGTTAAAATTTTGAAAAAAATAAAGTCATAGTAAAGCTCAAAGCTTCGGATAACATAGATCATAAAAGAACTTTGGTTAAACGGAAATCAGAAAACCAAGACCCCACTTTAT
This sequence comes from Bombus huntii, assembly GCF_024542735.1. NCBI lineage: Eukaryota > Metazoa > Arthropoda > Insecta > Hymenoptera > Apidae > Bombus > Bombus huntii. The sequence continues at coordinate 5,075,446 of NC_066243.1, forward strand.
ATATTTTCCACTGGACAACGAATGCTTTGGCTTTGCAGCTATCGCAATCTTGCGGTTGAAACGACAAACCGTTTCTTGTAAACCTTTCGAACGTAGACGGTAAGTAGAAAACTGTGCTTGTAAAAACGAAGCGTGTATGCAGAATGACATAAGCATAGATATTAGACAATATGTAATACAAGTAGAAAAGTAATATTAATAAATATAAAAATGAACTAAATATATTGTATGTATTTTATTATTTTTATTTTATATTTTTACATTGTTAACTGGCACAAAGAATATGTATTTAATAATTTATATCAAATTTTATTGAATAGAGCTATATCATTTTATATACCTTGTACATTTAGAATAACTGTAATTATAACTGTGGTTGAATAATAATTGTAAAATAATGTATATATTAGGTGTATGAAAAATGATTTAATATATATGAAAATTAATTTTATTTTAAGAAATTGTTAAATCATTTGTACGCTGTACACACAACGTGCTGAGTTAGTAGGCTGTTAGTAGGTAGTTTGAATCTTCTTTGTAATTAGTGAATTGAAAAGAAATTAGTTTTTTCGTAGGTTACCTTGGCATTTTAAAAACGCTTTGTGTATTATTTTATCGTTTCGTATAGAAAATTATACGAAATTATATTTCTTACTTTTAATATGCGCATATATATGTAAATAGGTATACGGAAATATATATATATATATATATATATATATATATATATATATATTTATATATACATAAATATAAATATAAATATATATATTAAGAAAAAGGAAAAAAGGAACTAACTCCAACGAAACAGAAACAGATTATCATAATAAAGATAGATATTAAATACATTGAAAGAATAGTTCTGAAAAATATAAATTGTATTTAAAAAGTAAACCGTTTAACATTATTGTGAAAGTTTAGAAATTTAATGTTGACCGATTTTTTCTGCGCAACTGCTTTCTTGACATAATATACAATTGTAGTCACATCTCACATGATAAAACTTATATGACATGCCATCTTTTCTGTATTTGTTATAAACAAACATTGTTTATAACAAATACATTTATTATAAATATATTTTTCGCAATTATAAAAACGGATATGTACATAATATATTCAATGTATTCTACATCTTCCTCGAAAAATTTACCTTTTACAATAATTTCATCCTTTTCTTCCCTTCTTTTCTTCTTCCTCTGTTTACCTATTATTCTTATAATTTCATAATGTTTAAAATGCTTCTTAGAAATGTAAATCTTTTAATTTTAGTTTAATCTTTTAATTTAATTTTTTAATTTGCACTGTTCTGTATTTTATTTATTCGATGTAATTAGATATATTAAGATTAAAAAAACGTTGTTTATTCACTTTTGTACTTTTTCATGGCTTTAATTGTCTTTGTTATTCTAATTTTTTATAATTTGCGTTTTCGTCGTTGCAATAGTTTCCTTTTGCATTAATAGTTCTATTATCTTCAATGTTGCACTCATAATCTTGAATTGCAGAATTTAGATTTATTAATTCGTTATGCATTCTATAAATTGGTTCTCATCGTTATTCCTAGAATAATCAGATTTAAAATTGGTCATTAGTCAATATTATTATCCGAGATATCATCGTATCATGTTATTACGAAATGTTTTGAATCAAAGTATCCGTAATGTAATACAAATAGTAATAGGAAGTATCTCCAACGTAATACATCCTTGACCAAATGCAAGATGTATGTTTTCTGTTTCTTCGGCCACGTTTGCATTACTAATGGTTCAAAAATTGCATTTCTGCATATCGCACTTTCAGAAAAATAAAACGTAATTGATTTAAGAAAGTAAGGAAAGTGAAAGTTATAATAGACTGCAAAATAGATAAGAAATAAAACGATATAAAAGGAAAATGATTATCTAAATTAATGTATATCTTGATCTTAAAATGATTTAAACGAAAACTCATTGAAATCTGATATTTATTATGCAATAATCTAATACTTTTATACAATTCTTTATTTGGAGCCAGTTCGTATTTTTTTTAAATTTCGTTATTTCAACGATACAATAAAGCAATATTATGTCATATTTTGTGTAGGCAGAGACTTTTGATGGTCATTATGAGTATAGCATGCTTGTATTTGGAGTTAACGCCTTCTTTATTTTGAATTGTATTGTCTGAATTTTACCTGGATATGTCTGTTATCTCGTTACTTATTGTTAACGTCAAATAATATTAATTATTATAATCTTAAATGTTGTATTATACTATATCTTAGTACATATTAGATAATACAGTATTTTCTCCACAACTGATCGCCACTATGTTTCCCATAATTGATCGGTTGTCATCCCCAAAGGGATTACGCTAAGTAGCGTAATCTGATACAAATTGAATCGTCCATGAAAAAATACTAATTGTCTATGAGACAATAATGAAACTTTTTTATTTCTGAATTTTTTTTAATTAAAATTTTACTATCGTATTTATGAGATTTTTCTGGTTAAAATGAGACCAAACACGATGTAGTTTAAATCACATTTACACGTATATATAATAGACGAAAGGAAATAAGTTAATATCACTAAATAAGCAAATATGTTTCAAATTATATCGCGTTTGGTCCTTGTTCTAATCAGAAAACCCCCCAGGATTACATTGGTAGAAGTTTTATTCAATAAGGATAGAAAATAAAAAAGTTCCGTTGTTGCATTAACATCGTCCAACCGATGTGTTTTTCATCCAGTCGACTCTCGGAATCCTTTCTCTTTCACTCGCGCTGTCTTTCTCTAAATTCGGTAAAATGTATCCATTACATACAATCGAGTCCTGTACACGATATGTAATCTTCTAGAAGACCCTAAAGTTAGAAATTTTGACATTTGATTCAATGCATTTATATGGAACCGTTTTCACTGGCAGGCTAAACTGGTCTAGTCGCTTAAAAAATTGATTCTGTACATCAATGAAGCCAAGTTCAAGTGTCTCGAAGACCCATTTAGCTCGAGCTAGCATGAAATTGCCTCGTGAGCAATTTTTTCAAGACCTCACGAAGGTCCACCAGTAGACTTTTCCCTTTTCACATCTCCAGTAGTTTATCACTTTCCATGTACTACGAACACCGTGAGCTCGAGTGTCTCTGAATTATTTATACCTCGGCATCCTGCAAGTATAACTATAGCATTCGCGACTTTCAGAAGCGCGGTCGCGGCAGGTCTAAGGTCTAATATGAATACAATCGAATCTCGGTAATTCGAATCTCAAGGGAAGAGCTGAAATCTTCGATTTACAGAGGTTTCGACTTATTAAAATCTCCGGGTAAAAGACGTTTAACAAAGGAAAATTCAACATATAGAAGTTTCATACGAAGGCACAATTACATTCACCTTTTCAGAAAGTATTAGTATTTCAAGTTTCCTCCTAGAACTCATTTTATTCGACCCACATACATGCGAAAGTTAAAGACGCAGGAGATGATAGTAATTATGTGTTCGAATTTTGTTTGGTCTTATCCTGATAAATTATGATATCTGGTAAGAAAATAATGTGTCCAAAATTTGAGATTGATTAGGCATCGGGAACCCATGCCATAAATATGGTCTGTTTTTTGAAAAGAGTTACTGAATATTTTCTAATAGAAAAGTACGTTTTAGACTTTATGTATTATTGTCAAAAATATATATTGTACAAAATCTTTGTATTTTATTTATAAAATTAGTATATGACAACGTCTAAGCCACTAACGCAGTTACGAGAGTTGTACTTTCTTACAGCTACGATATTTTTTATTTACAAAAATTGTATTACTTGATATTTCCTTTTAATTATGTACGTCATTATTAACTAAAATTTTAATTATTTATATAGTTATGACAAAAGTATTATTACACTTTGTTATAGGTATTTAATAGATAACGAAAAATAAATATGGAAGAAGAACTTAACACTACATATTTGTTAGTAAATATCTTTGATCAAGCTTGATTTACTTGCATATTCGTAGAACATAATGTTTATTTTCGTCCTCTTCGGTTGATAAATTACTATACTCTGATATTAATTTTAAGCTCTGTTGTACAGTAAAATTAATAATTTTTTATTTTTGCACTATTTACAACCCTGCTTTATATGTTTCATCCCTCTCCCAGACCGACTGTTTAACATTTTTTTTATAGCGCTCTCTGCAAAATTTTCGTACCAAGTACGCTTGGCCTTCTTTCTTCTGCATTTCGTGTCACACAGTTAGAAGTGTGCACGTACCTTACTATTATATATATGTCGGATCAAGGTTGGAATTTTGGGTGTTCGATGAACCTTTACTCAAATTTACCATCGCGGATATAGCCGATGTTTACCGGTACAAATGTGAGTACTACAAGAGGCTACAAGTAATAGCGGCGATAGGATGGTCGAGATGCCGATGACAACGAATTCACGGTCCACGGGATGACGAATGCCAACGTAATACACGATTCGGATAACTCTCTCGATAACTCAATCAGCAATTCGTCCAACGACTAACTAACTAACTAACTAACTAACTAACTAACTGACTAACTAACTAACTAACTAACTGACTAACTGACTAACTGACTAACTGGCTAACTGACTAACTGGCTAACTGACTAACTGGCTAACTGGCTAACTGGCTAACTGGCTAACTGGCTAACTGGCTAACTGGCTAACTGGCTAACTGGCTAACTGGCTAACTGGCTAACTGGCTAACTGGCTAACTGGCTAACTGGCTAACTGGCTAACTGGCTAACTGGCTAACTGGCTAACTGGCTAACTGGCTAACTGGCTAACTGGCTAACTGGCTAACTGGCTAACTGGCTAACTGGCTAACTGGCTAACTGGCTAACTGGCTAACTGGCTAACTGGCTAACTGGCTAACTGGCTAACTGGCTAACTGGCTAACTGGCTAACTGGCTAACTGGCTAACTGGCTAACTGGCTAACTGGCTAACTGGCTAACTGGCTAACTGGCTAACTGGCTAACTGGCTAACTGGCTAACTGGCTAACTGGCTAACTGGCTAACTGGCTAACTGGCTAACTGGCTAACTGGCTAACTGGCTAACTGGCTAACTGGCTAACTGGCTAACTGGCTAACTGGCTAACTGGCTAACTGGCTAACTGGCTAACTGGCTAACTGGCTAACTGGCTAACTGGCTAACTGGCTAACTGGCTAACTGGCTAACTGGCTAACTGGCTAACTGGCTAACTGGCTAACTGGCTAACTGGCTAACTGGCTAACTGGCTAACTGGCTAACTGGCTAACTGGCTAACTGGCTAACTGGCTAACTGGCTAACTGGCTAACTGGCTAACTGGCTAACTGGCTAACTGGCTAACTGGCTAACTGGCTAACTGGCTAACTGGCTAACTGGCTAACTGGCTAACTGGCTAACTGGCTAACTGGCTAACTGGCTAACTGGCTAACTGGCTAACTGGCTAACTGGCTAACTGGCTAACTGGCTAACTGGCTAACTGGCTAACTGGCTAACTGGCTAACTGGCTAACTGGCTAACTGGCTAACTGGCTAACTGGCTAACTGGCTAACTGGCTAACTGGCTAACTGGCTAACTGGCTAACTGGCTAACTGGCTAACTGGCTAACTGGCTAACTGGCTAACTGGCTAACTGGCTAACTGGCTAACTGGCTAACTGGCTAACTGGCTAACTGGCTAACTGGCTAACTGGCTAACTGGCTAACTGGCTAACTGGCTAACTGGCTAACTGGCTAACTGGCTAACTGGCTAACTGGCTAACTGGCTAACTGGCTAACTGGCTAACTGGCTAACTGGCTAACTGGCTAACTGGCTAACTGGCTAACTGGCTAACTGGCTAACTGGCTAACTGACTAACTAACTATCTAACTAACTAACTAACTAACTAACTAACTAAATGTCGTTGTCGTAAACATCAGGTCCCAATGTCCTTTTATTTCCGACATATAGAATAAGCAAATACTGTTTACTCTTCTATACGTTTCAACAATATGTTTTGGACGTTTCGGTTACGACAAAATAACGAAAGCGAATGGTTTGTTGAAATAAACGAAGCCTTGCTATAATATGTCGACATCAACTGTTACCAAAGCGCTACGGTGGTCACCTGTGACCACCAATAAGATAAACAGTCCATTGGGAAGAATGTTATCTTACATCATCAATTTATTATTATTTTGCCATTATATGCTTTGAACAATAAAAATACTCCCGTGGCGTCCTGAACGAAACATGTGATTTCGGCGTGGCAGTCAAAGTGTTAACTGAATAAAAAATTTCTGGCTCTCTTCTAAAATTAAATTCTCGATGGCGATTTTCACATAATTTTCTATATCTTTTAAAATAAATTTTTTGGAAGAAACTTCTATTTTATAATTTTTAAAATTTTCAATCGTACGCTTTTTGTATCCAAAATTAAGCTTGTATCAGAAAAAAGGAAAGTTGCATAATATGCACGTAGTCGAAGAGTAAAGAAGTAAGAACTTGTTTCGTCTTATGTTTCCCGTCGTATGTTATTTGAGATAATCGAACAATTGGAAGAAAGGAGCTACATAGCGTAGCTATAGCACGCTTTAAGTTGCAGAGGCAGCAGCGATAGTTTAACTTATGGAGGTAAACTTCGACCTGTAGAGATCTGGCTATACTAAACTCGATTTACAGAGCCAAAATAATGTATCTAGATGTGTGGCAAGTAATTCGACCTAAAGTAAGTTTTAGTTTGACTTTTAAAGGTTTTCGCAGCGGAGCGGGGGGAATAAGCAAAATTGTAGTTTAATAGGAGTCTTTGAGTTATTGAGCTTGGAATTATCGAGTCTTGACTGTAATATGGTACCAAACATACTTTTCTGTAAAACTCGAAAACTCAGGTCGAGCACCTGTTATATTTGTAGGAAAAAGGTTGCTTGGAAGGATAGCCTTGGCTTAGGCTATTTTTAATTTCCGTCCCAACGGACCGCGACTAGAAGGGGGGATAGCGCTAGGGGCAATGGCCCCCCCTAACGCCAAATTCAACAGTCAGGGAATTGTTAGAACTGGCTCGAACAGAAGATAATTCATAAGAGGTTCCTGAAGCACTCCTGTCATACGCGTAGGATGATCATCGTGGAGTTTTAGTCGGTAAGAGTCCGACACTACTCTGCTGTTACCGATTATTAGCAGCAGCAGAGTGTCCATGAGGATTTCTCCACGTGCAAAAAAAAAAAAAAAGAAAGGCTATTTTTAATTTAACCATACCAAATCCTGGACAAGTTATAGAGGACAAATGTATTTATAGCACAAAGCAAAAGTTATATATCTACATACAAAATACAGGTTTAGTAGATTTATGTCAGTTATATTAGTTATATATACGACGTTTTTATGTTGAAAATTTCATTGAAATCAGCTAATGTTACTAGGTATAAACAGTTAAAAATAGTGAAAATGGCAGCTTTTCCTGAGTTTGGGTCTATGATTGTAATAAATCGAAAGATTTTTATACATTGAAATATAGTTAGAATCTAATATACGATTTTTGTTCTTTGAAAATACAAAACATTATTCTGGTATACAATGTCGGGAATAATTATAGGTCCAAATACATTTTCTTTATTATTTTTTCAATATTTCCCAGAATCCACTGATCATGCCTGGATATTTAAACGAAATTTTGTAAAGGTAAAAGGTAAATTGAACGCTGTAGGATAACAAGAGATGTTACGTGGTGAATTATTGCCTCTCATAACTGAAATAGAAGACGAAAAAGCACCTTCTCAATAAGACAATGCTCCTATTCACACAGTCACTACTACGAAAAGATGGTTTCAAGATTTCGGGATAGAATTATTACTGTAACCAGTATTCAGTCCTGGTTAGATCCTAGCAAGGAAGGTATACAATCAGGAAAAGCCACCTATAGAATCGCTGAACTCAAAAAGGAATAGAATAAAAAACACTTTAAATAAGTTAGAGGATAGTGTACCTAATTGATTAATAGAAGTAATAAAAAATAAAGAAAGATTTGCTAAATATTGAACGAAGACGTAACAAACTTAACATTGAGTTTGTATTTTTTCACAGCCAGAAACACAATTTTAAGAAAAAATTTAATTTTTTCCAAACTTGATAAGAAGAAAATTTGTGCTTGTTGCATTTTCAGTTTTGTTTTCTATTATAATATGAAATTATATATATATATATATATATATATAATATATATATATTATATATATATAATTATATATATTATATATATTATATATATATAATTATATATATTATATATATATATATTAATATAATTTTGAATATATCTATATACCTTTGTCAATTTTTGTTTTAATATCATGAAAAGTGGGGTTGAGTTTATAATTATTCACGGGACTGGAACAGCGATAATCCAACTAAACGTAGAATATGGTTGATGGTATTTAGTGGGTCTGTCGTTTATACATTAGATAATACCCTCTCTCCACAGTCCACATTCTGAAGTATCATTTATCGCGTTTTATAACGTAATGTTCTGAACTGTTTGAACACATCTTGTATGTATAACGTAAGTATGTGCGTTTGAAACAAGTTTTGGGAAAAATAAGTATCCTGAAGGTCATCAGTTATTGACAAATTCAATACAGGTTTCGTATGTTGCAAGAGCTCTATGCATTGATGAGTTACCCCTGAGGCCAACAGTGCATGAATTGTCCTTCCGGTAATATAAAATAAAAGAATATCGCTTCGGAAGGAAGAATCAATACTAAAGTAATGTACTTAAGATTGTTATTGAAGCAATTAAGGGTGGATTCTCGTGTAACAACAATAAAAATAAGTGATTTATATGGATTGTTTTTAGACTAACTACTGGTTATATGAAACTAGACCATTTTGGAATGTAAATAGATAGTCTTGAAATGCAATTTCTGCCAATGTATCCATTATTGGTGTGAAGTGTATTGGCGTGCAGTATAGTCACAGTCATTAGAATGCAAATCTTAAGGAATATTTTTAAAGTTCTGTAGTCGACGCTGAGATTGAAGTCATTTTTGAAAAAAGAATATGAAAGAATTCTAGCGTTTAGAAGAAAACTTTTTTTCGGCAGACAAATTGAGTTTAAAAAATATAATTTAGTTTATAATAACAGAGTTTATAAAATATAAAAAATAGTGTTCGAGCAACAATAAATAATCAAATACGAATTTCAATCCCTGGAGAAATTTGTAACAGAGTAAACGAGCCTTGTCCGAAATTGATCAATCAATTAGTTAGCGCGCATGTCAGTTTAAAAAGTTATTAAACGTGACAGTTTGAAAAGTTAATAAACAATAAGAAGTAATTAAAATAAAAAAATTACATTTTATTGTTGCTATACGAGAATCTCATCTTAAATCTTATTCTTCAAGTCCAAATCATTATTCTATACATTATTTCTGTACCGGAAATAAATATGTCTTATCGTTAGTCATTGTTATAGAACATTCTGTTTGAAAGATGCGCAGATGTTTAAAGCCGACTGTTCCGCCAGTTCTTTGTTTAAATGTTTCGATTAAAATACATACTATGCACATGTAATTATTCAAGAATATTTGCATTTGTCGTGTAGCATTCAGCATCGACAATTTGAGGAATTGCGTACGAGAATCGTGCATGCCATTTCGATTTACGATATAACAGTGACCACTTAATTTTTATTGTCTTCACAGGGAATATTTCGCGGTAATAATAGAAATATCATGGAAAGTTTTAAATATTTGTGTTTAAAATTATCACAGACGTACTACGCCTTGTTGAAAATTAACGAACTATGTGACAACTATACGAATAATACGAAGAGTAAACATACATGACGTTACATCATGTACCACGATGTTAAATTTACAAGACAATTTATGATAATTTTTACAAGTGTTTAGTTTCCGTGACTTGGCATGAGATCTCGCGAGTATTTAAGCGAGTATGTTAATATGAAAATCAACAAGTAGCACTTAGGCAAACTTAGCATTGAAAATCTAAGCATCACTATTACATTACCTCATTTTTTAGTATTGCACTTTTGGTTTCGATCAATTATTAACCTCTTTGTTAAAGTCATTGACTCCGTAACAGTTCAAATATGCCTATGCGGTCTTATTATAGGATAAAAGAATGCAAACAAATCAGAGTTCTTTTGTAGAAAATAACGACGACAAAGAAACGTATTTATATACTTTATATCCTTACTTACATGTATGTATTATGTATGTATACTATCGCTCATGAATATATATCCGCATACTTTGTTCGATTTGCACAAACAGTGTATGGGTTTTATCAAAATATACAAATTAATGATGAATTAGTAATTAACAGCAAGATAAGACCAAATTAATATCACTTTATATCATACGGATTATCATCAAACGGAATACGTAAGTCACGGATTAGGCTTGATGATTGATAATTCCGAGATGTAATTTGTAGTTCCCTTGCAGTCTATAAATGCCAACAACGACATATCCAAAAAGCATTTCAAATTGGTCCAAATACAATTCCATTCAATAATCTGTTCTATTTTATGAAAAGCAGCGCAAATTGTATATGGAACGTCATCGAACAGCATAATCAAATATAATAAACGTTATATTACGGCATATATCGTTTTTGATCAGGGGATATGTCAAAGTGAATAGAAGAGTAAAGTTTGTGAAAGAGAATCTCTAATTAAAAGCAACTTTACTTTGAAGAAAAACCGAACAACTAATTTGGATACTGGCGCTACACTACGCGATTTCGATTCGTATGCAGATCATGAATTTCCTGGTGGTACGTGGTACCGTTCCAGGAACACCAGCCTCTTTGTCACGTTCCTCGATTTCGTCGGCTACATCTAGAATAAAAAGATCCGATCGGGCAGACATCGTGATATCATTTACCAACGTCGCAATTACAAATGTTCTGTGGTGTAATTTCGAGTCAGAACAATGATTCATTGAATCTATAGCAGGCACAAGTATGGTTCCTAAGTTCAAAAGCTATGCTTCCTACGTATATATACATATGTATTACTTTTAAGTTGTAAAATGTTGGTGTTGACATTTTTTATCCATTGCCCTTTTATCAGCATTTTAGATTTATTTTAGTTCAATAGACAATATTATGTAAAGAAATTAAAGAATTACAGAATTACCAAATTTATGTAACATAAGTTTCAAGTTAATTACTGTAGAATTAAAGTAGAACACTATACTATACTATTCTATTGTAGAATACTAATTGTCAGTAATACGCTATAATATTACTATAGTTGGAAAATTACATTTTATTTTTATTCAAATTTTGTGACATTATTTTATGCAATTATATATAATAATAATTTATTTTTAGAGATTTGTAGATCAAATTTTAGTTTTTCTGACATGTACATGTACTAAATTATTGAATTTACGAGATTTTCGTACATTTCGATTTAAATATTATGAAATTAATACATTTAGTAACTAATTTTCACTTAGTAATACGTTAATAGTACTAACACTTAAGACGATTTAATGGAATTATATACTGTGACAATTTCGATTTTTTCATCAAAAACGGTATATCATTAAAAATGTATGTGTAATTTATCTCAGTAAAGTAAAATAGTAATTTTACTATTTTATGCTTAAAATTAAAAAACAGAATCCTTTGAATGGAGGATGAATAATCGTCCTTTTTAAAGGGATCGTTAATATTTCATCGACTCGTCTCATGCTTGATTGGCAAGGGGATAAGGTAGGTTGCCAAATCTTTCCTAAATCCAATTTTGTTTACGTTAACAACATCACAATTATCTTCATTTCCTCCCAATCGCATCACAGATAAGACAACCTTCGTAGCGATCATTGAATCTCATCATCAAAAGTCAGAACCAGCTACTTACAGTACGATCAAGGTTTCGAATGATACGCGTACGCAGCAGCCAGCACAAGCTTTTGTGTCGTACACCTGTCTCAGATCGTCGCAAACTTTGAGAGGGAAAAGAAGGATACCATCTCGAATCCATTCGGTATTGTTATAAAGTTATAAAAATTACAAAACACGAGTGTTCGCGAAATCCTTACCGCCGCGTCAATTGGCTCAATAAAACGTGCGATGAACAAGTTTTGTTTGTATCTTTTGTTACAATTATGCGTGCTGACCGCGTCTCAGAAGACGGCTTTAGACACACCGATAAACTTATACTTCTATCGTCAAATTCGTAATTGGTTTTTCGAAAATATCGGTATGTGTTTATTTAATGTGATTAGTTTACAACAATATTCTTTTTGTATATATAAATATATATAATATAAAGGGATGATGTATAATTCCCAGTTAATGTGTTTTTAAAAAGTTGCAGAAAAAAAGAAATATTTGTGAAAATGTGATGGCGCTTGTTTCGTTCTGTGATATTTAGGAAAAGTGTATGTAATTTTTGTTAGATTTACAATGTGTAGAGAGTTTGCAATGTTTTTAGGAGCAAGTTGCTTTTGGAAGATTCATCGATTAATATTCGATTATTTTAATTATTTTTTGGTCAGTTTACAATATTGATTATAGAGATATAATCTGTATGTGTAATAAGTCCCGTTATCAAGATTACAAAATTTTATACTCTATGCAACATACTTTAAAATACTATATTAATTACCCATTTGTATTTATTTAACATTTATGATGTCCCTTCAATTTTTCCTTCGCATGTGCGAAACATGAATTTGGAACTAGTTTGCGCATTTCATGTTTCCATATCTTTTAGAAATATACGTTTAATATAAATTTATGAACAATAAAAATATGTCATTTTCGAACATGATATTTCATGTGTGTTGACACTTCGTACGTAATGACATCCAACAGAAAATGTACGATATGAATCGTCGGAACGAAATAAGAAATACTTTAAAAGCTATAAAGTAGTAAAAGTGGTACAGAAGTTGTAAAAATGTATATGTAACACTAACAATAAGTGGAACACTTTAATGTATTAATATTACTAGTTGCTAAATTGTTCTATTATGTAAGAAGATGATAAAACCCGAAAGTAGTTGTATAGACAAACCTATACGAAAAATATGACAAATATATAAAGTAACATTTTTACGTTTGATCCTTCTAATAAGTCGATGTTAGAGATTCATTAATTATGGACGTTTAAGTGTGATTTTACTTATGCTTTGACTTGATAAATATTCTATTTGTTATTTTAGATGATAAACGAACAACACAGCGAAAATATTTTTCATTAAAGATCTATTTTCTATCAATATAAACATTGTAGAAATAATTTTAACTTTTCTATCAATATAATTGCCTTTTATACATATATTGTGCTACTTAAATCACTTTGTAAAATTTTACTAATCAAAATTTTGTTTTGAAATGCTCAAACATGAAAATAGGTTCCTAGTTTTCAGACAGAATTATATCGGTAACGAACTGAAAGTTACTTTTCGTCGTTTTTGCATTAATAGAAAATAGTTTTGATTCTATGTTTGCGTATGTGAAATCACAGAATGGACATTCGCCCAAATCGTAATGAGTGAGTCGCTTGACGTAATCAAACATATTTTCTAGGTGTAAGAAATGAGGGACGATCAGCACGAAATCAAAGAAAATTTCAAAAGCAAGTTCCAACAGACGTTCCATTTCCTTGTAACGTTACAGGTAGTTAAACAGTTTTTATCTATTATTATTACCAAAAAAAAAGACAAAATCATGTTTAAATATTATTTCTTCTTATTCACTTTTCTAAAATCACTGTTTAATTTAAATTAAATTTAAATTAAATGTTTGTGAAATTTGTATTAAACATCTAGAAATTTTAATATGCCTGGAGCGTTTATTTCCGTTTGCTGATACAAATTGCCAGATCTGTTCAATAACTGTCCATGATTTGTCCCCACCACTTTGCATTGGGGTGGTTTGCCCTTGAACCAGTGACGTGAATAATATGATGCGATAGCAGCTTCTTTTTCAAGATCTGTATCGCCTTCGTATCAGTGAAACAACACTAATGCAACGACAAAACTTCCATATTTTTTATTTTTCGTCAATAAAAATTTCATTCATATATTGGCAAGATTTTTTTTTAATAAAATGAGGCCAAAAACGATACTCTTATAGAATTTGGTTATGCTGATTCAGCTTATGAGTCTTCCTTCTTCGTTTGCTGTCCTTTTCTACGTTCACTGTTGTCGGCAACTTGTATAGAACTTGCTTATTAGCTTGGCACTGCTTGTTAAGAATCGCAAAAATAACAGTAGTTATTCAGCAGAGAAGTGAATCAAACCAGTTATTTTCGAATGGGACAGTTCTCTGTTTGCATACTATTCAATATGTGGCCCCGCTTTGAGTACTTAACAAATACAAGAACACGATTCTTCTTCACATACGGCAAGCGTGAAGCGATTTAAAGAATGGTATGTGAACATTTAACTTGTATTATTCGGGAGCAGAGTTGCCAAGCGTAGGGTAGACATAACGTTATGTAGGTCTATATATACCTATCTGACTTGTGCGCGCTCTGCGTTGGATTGCGGTACTAATCGGCAATTATGTTGCTAAGCACGTGGGACACTTGACTTATATTTGAAAAATATTAGAAGGTCCTTTAATCTCTATTTCCATGTTTCTAATAGAATGGATTGAGATATATGTAATATCGATTAGATGTAGAAAACACACAATAGTAATGGAGATATTATTAATTTCTGCACTTATTTCAGGATTTTGCTAAATCCAAGTAATGTGTATCCTATTACGATATACGTGTGAGGTGATAATATGTAGTATTTTTATATTCAGCATATGTTCTGTGATTTTTTAGTCTAAATTTTATATTTTATGTATATGTTTTGTAATATTCACTTTACATAATAATATGATATTATAATAGAACACACATTACTTGGATTTAGCAAAACAAGCGCATAAATAAATAATATTTCCATTATTATTTTGTATCTTCCCCTACATCTAATCAATATCACATATATTTTTCAGTTTATTTTATTAGAAACAGAGAAGTAGTGGTAAGAGGATCTTCTTATATTTTCTGAACGTAAATTGAGCGTCCCACGTGTTTAGTAATTGCCAATTAGTACTACAACTCATCGCATAGCGTGCACAAGTCGGATAGGTGTATATTTATACGTCTATGTGATGTCACGTCTTCCTTATACCTGGCAACTTTATTTGGGAGCAGTTCGTGAACAGTTTACGAACTATTATAAACCTCTAATAAAATTAGATTTTAATTGGTAAATTTGATGAATTTAATTTAAGCTATTTATATTTACGATACAAATTCTGACAGATATAAAGGGTGGTTGGTAACTGGTGGTACAAGCGGAAAGGGGGCGATTCTACGCGAAAAAAGAAGTCGAAAATATAGAATAAAAATTTTTCGTTTGAGGTTTTGTTTTCGAGAAAATCGACTTGGAATTTTCGCTCGGTACGCGTGCACTTTATTACGTCTCGTTATAACGGATCTCACTGTAGATCGTTGTCTCGATAGATATTATCGCAGTTTAAGTTTGTTTTTGCCGTAACGGAAAACATAATGGAATACATAATGAAATAATATGAAGTAATCATAAAGTTTATTATTACAAAAATTGCTGAAAATGTTGCCCATTATGCCGAACACATACTTTTGCTCTTGTAATTAAATTTCTATGAACACTGTCTAACGTATTCGATTGTTTTAAAGTATGAAATGCTACAATAATCTTTTCTTTCAATTGCTCGCAACTTGCGATTTCTTTAGAATAGACAATTGATTTAATATGGCTCTATAAATAAAAGTCAAGCGGAGTTAAGTCAGGAGAGCGTGGTGGCCAAGCTATTGTTCCAGCACTACCAATCCAGCTTTGGTAATGTTGGTTTAAAAAATCTCTCACATGACAACTAAAATGTGGCGGTGCATCGTCTTGTTGAAGAATTAAACTTCCTCTAATTCTCAGCGGTACATCTTCTAATAATTCCGGTAGTTTGTTTTGTAAGAAATCGAAATATGCTGCTGACGTTACATTTCCTTCGAAAAAATATGGCCCAATAATTAGATGTCCGATTATGCCAGCCCAGACGTTTACGTTCCATCTTACTTGAAAATGTGTTTCAAGAATAGAGTGAGGATTCTCATTTTGCCAATTATGCATGCCGACCCTTGTAAATTTCGCTTCATCGGTCCATAAAATTTTTAACAGAAATTCTGCATCGTTGGCATGCTGTTGAAGCAACCAATGACAAAATGCCTTTCGCGAAATCTTATCATGAGGCATGAGTCCTTGTACTCTGGTGATATGATAAGCATGTAAGTTGTTTTCGTGTAGAATTCGAAAAATCGTGAAGCAAAGGTTTCTTGCACTTATATCAGGATATCCCAAAACGTCCTTTAGTATTTGCTCTTCAACATTTACACCAACGCGTCGTGGACGACCATCATGTCGTCTAAGTTTTTCAAAAGAACCATATTCGCCGAGGGTTCGTTCTGCTCTTTGAATAACACGTCTGTCAGGATGTCAACGATTGGGATACCGGTGTCTGTAATGATCAGCTGCGGCTGATGCGTTACCACCACACGCACCTAACGAAAGTATCATGTCTGTATATTCCCGATTGCTGTATGTAGACATGATGGTGGACTAATAGGTACTGATATTGGATAGCGATAAAAGTCGGATAGTAAGTTAATAGGTAGGAAAACACTTCGGTCACATTGGAAGTGTTTATCAACATAACGTCAATCGAGACAACGACCTACAGTGAGATCCGTTATAACGAGACGTGATAAAGTGCACGCGTACCGAGCGAAAATTCAAAGTCGATTTTCTCGAAAACAAAGCCTCAAACGAAAAATTTTTATTCTATATTTTCGACTTCTTTTTTCGCGTAGAGTCACCCTCTTTCCGCTTGTACCACCAGTTACCCACCACCCTGTATAACACCAATTAAGAAGAAGAATTGTATGTGTACATCTTCCACCCTCATAGAAAGAGAATGATTGTTAAGACAAGAGATCCGTATGTTTAGCAATACATTGTATTGTAACGCGAGTCAGAATTTCTAACTGCACACTTTTTACAACATTGTTTTCAAGAAATTCTGACCACCCTGTATCAACAATAAATCTATTATACTATCCAACATATATGTCTATATTTTCTCATTAAGTAACTAAGCATGAACCGAAATACATCATGTTTGATCTCGTTTTAATCAGAAAGATTTTATGAATATGCTGATGAAAATTTCATTAACGGTAAGCAAAAAAAAAAAAAAAAAAAGAAAATAAAATACGGAAAAAAAGAGCAAATGTTTGTTGTATTAGTATTGTCTCGCCAATATGTAGTCCTTGAATTTTTTAATTCTAATCTTCCTTCTTTATTTGCTGTCCCTTTTTATGCCAGTCGGCGTCCGCGAAATTAATACAAACAGTTTCAAAATGAAATCTGTTCCCTAACTATATACATACTCGGTAGCGGTCCCGCATTTTGAACGCTTATAGACGAAACGCTGCATTAAACAAGTATTGCAGACTCTTTTAACTACAATCAACATTTTATCGCCCAACTTTTAAGTTTTAGTTACATTTAAATAGGTCTAATTTCGTATCTGTATACAATTATTGAGATTTGTTATTATCAATCAATATAATTATAATAACTTAGTATTTTAATCTTTTTACACTAATCCTTTTAGATGGTAGATCTTCCAAAGTTCCCGACTCAGTTCATCATCTGAGACCAGGGGACATAGATGTTATTGCCGCGATGGGCGATTCTTTAACAGCCGGAGCTGGAATTTTTGCAACTAATTTATTGGAGCTACCCATTGAGAATAGAGGTGCATCAGCGAGTATTGGTGGTCAAGGAACTTGGCGTACATATTTGACGCTTCCCAATATTTTCAAAGTATGTTACTCAAAAATTGATCACATACATAAATTATACAATCATTAATATACTTACTATCTTTTTATAATTTATATTAATCATAAAAGAGAGTATTGCTTTCATAGCCGGCTCTTCCTATATATAGGAATTCAATCCCAAATTAATAGGCTACGCACTTGGAGATTCTTTGACTACTCAACCAGCTTCGCAGTTAGACGTAGCTGAAACTGGCGCAATGTCCAGAGATATGCCATTTATGGCCAAACATCTAATCAATAAAATAAGAAATGACCCGAGGATAAATATGAAGAAACATTGGAAGGTTCGTGTTTTAGATAGAATAATTATAAATATCAATTTCATTGATTAAGTAATAAAACCTTTGTTTCTATGTTTTATAGTTGATTTTCTTGTTCATTGGACACAATGATTTTTGTGCCGATATATGTGCACTGCCTTCTCCATGGTCTGTTTTGGATAACCACAAAACTGATCTAATTAATACTCTTAGGATATTAAGAGACAATATACCCAGAACTTTCGTCGCTATTCAGGTAATACCTCACTTAAAGGAACTCGTTGCTACGCGTGAAGGAAGAAACTCTTTGAAATGCTATATAATGACTACCATTGAATGCTCATGTTTATTCGCTTTGCAATTCAGAGATCGAAGAGAGGAGTATTATGAAATAATAAAGAGGTTTGTATAATTCAGGCAACTTTCAAAGTTTTTTAAATATCTTATATTTGTCAAGATTTTATTATGTTATATTTGCAATATTTATTTTATATTATATATTATATTTATATTTTATATTTTTGTTATATGTTTGTAAACAATTTTATTGCTAAAAGTGGTTATAACATTATAGAGATTGACTTATTTTAAAATGATCCTCAACAATTAGTTACCTCTAGTTGCAGACTTATGTTTCATTTTAACTTTAATTTTTTACTTTAATTTAAAGTGTTTAATTTTAATGCAAATTATATTAATTACCGTACATATTTCCATTACATTATCTTTATGCGTACGATATTACGATAAGGTAGGGTTACTCGAGTCAGAAGGATATTTGATATTTAATGCAAGGTAAATCTGATTTGCAATTCGCAAAATTCAGAAGCCCTTTTTTAATTTAGGTTGTTAAGCTTCTTAAATCCTACATTTGCAAATAGGCTACTTGACTCGTTATTAGCGACATGACAAACAGTGAATTATATCGTGTACTTAGATGAACTTCTATTCATCAAAAGAAAATTTTTTTAATGATAATATTCGCAGTTGTAATTATCATAATACGATAGCGTGTGTATGTTATTTCTACAAGTTATTTTGTTGTTTACTTTCTTACTTCTTATACTTATTCGCTGACTCAAATAACCGTGTCCTATAATCTTGCGATTACTCGAATCATTTTCTCATTTTTGATATATTCTCTTCCTAGCCCTAAATTATACATAAAAGGCTATGTTATAATATATGATGTTTGATAATATATGTATAACAAGTTTGATTGTTCTGTGCAAAGTACAAAACTAAGATGTTGTATCTCAACATCTTAGATAACTTAACCATATCATTGCTATATTCCTGTGATAGGTTTTATGTAGGTTAGGTTTAAGTAAGATGTCGATTCTAAGATGCGTATAAAGGACATGCAGATACCATTTTGTCCCATATTTTAGGTGGCAACAATTAGAAGAAGAAGTGGTTAATTATTTAGAATTTCATAGAAATGACTTCACTGTAGTGAGCTTACCAACTCTGAAACACGCAAAGGTACCAATTGCCAAGGATGGATTTGCTGATTTGTCATATCTCTCAGCTGATTGTTTTCACCTAAGTCAAAAATCTAATGCACTATGTAAGTATAATGGATGAAATTATATAATTCAACAACCTTTATATAAGTAATCGAATAAAAATTGTTTCATGTATCTCAAGTGGCAAATAATCTATGGAACAATTTGCTAGAACCAGTTGGTAACAAGTCTTCCACTTGGACTCCACTATACGAAAGATTCTTGTGCCCCACCTCGGAAAGACCGTTTTTGATGACACGTGAAAATTCACATAATTTTTCCTACATTAAAGACACGCCTCTAGTTTGATATTATACAATAGAAATAGTAACCATTGAAATTTGGTATAGTAGACACAAAGTGCCATTTTAGTCCGCATTTAAATTTTTCTAATATAGTAAATATTTATTTATAATTATTAACAAAGCTATTTTTCTAGATATCTCTGTTATTGCATGTGATCTCATCACGAACTTTATTTATTTCACAGCTGCACTTACTACTTTATATGTCATATTAATTTTCATTAGCGTTCTAATTTTTTATTTTTTAAACACTTTGATATACACAATATATGCTTTGATATACGCAGAAAAAAGAGTGTAAATGTCGATGAATTTTTAAATTTCAAACGAAGGATGATTTTAATATTATTTCCGAGATACTCAATGTGTGTTTGGGATTTTGGATGGTCCTCAGTTTACAGTACGGACGGCACATTTGCTATTTTTTGGGAAGTTGGACTTTTCCACACTATCTATTGTAAGGTTTACAATTCGGACCGCGTCGAGAGAATAATTGACATCCTAAGCACTTGACGGATCCTCTCAACAGCAAATCTCGTGACATAAACCTCGATACCAGATGAAACTCGACAATAGACCAAGGATGATGGCATCAACTGGACGTTACGCAATGCTCACGACAATTCGACAGTTACAGGATTGGGCAGAAACGCGTTCCCACTTCATAGGAAATGTTGACTAAAACACACCCCCTAGACTGACAGTTAGCCCTTAACGCTCCAAATGTGCCTCTCAAGCACTGTAGACAAAGCATCAACACATTGTTTCCTGAGAAAATCGTTGAAGTGGTGGCGGAAATTGTTCTTTTGGGAATTAGAAACAAGCGTAATAAATGCTTATATACTTTACAAGATTTCTCAGGAAAGGAAAGGAGAAAGTATGATGTGAATAAGTTGGAGTTGCCGGTCGATATTCACAATTAAAAGTCGGAGCGTTAAGAGTTAGAATATAAGCACCAGGCGCTTCAAGAGACAACAGATTTATCACACACACGCCTACGTTTAAACTCTGTTATTTACAATTCATATTCTCCCGTTTATGCTAAATAGTTCAAACAAACCTACTAAACACAAGCTTACTTACTAAGAAACTTACTAAGAAATTTATTAAGAAACAAACTGATCTCACACAGAAACGTAAGTCGCACACTTGTTTTTTGAGTCACCTTTATAAATCTCCCTCATATTCTTATTTAAATTATCGAAGCCATAATTCACGCGAGTCTATCATGGCTCCTAATCAAGAAGAACGCATTAAAATTTTAAAACTGCAACCCGTAGCGTTCAAGATAGAATTAGAATCGTTTCAAGCGGTACTTGATACCTATAGTGAAGGAGCGTCAGCAACAATCATTCGGGTTTATTTGGAAGTATTAAAATCAGAATTTGCCGCATTTAAAAAAGTCCAAAGCAGATTGGACGATATAGACGATGGTCAGTCATAATATCCGCATACGTGAATTCTGCGAATTCAATCGAACTCCACGTCAATCATTCATCGACCAGACGCGAATTACGTGTAGTTTTTGTAATAGTCTTCACGTGTTACGAATTAGTGGCAATGTTTGTACCGGAGGGAATAAACATTGTGAGATAAAAAAATCTTTGCCTCAATTGTCTGTGTAGGACTCATTCCGTTTATGAATGTCAAGCAAGCAGCTGCACGCAATGCCATAAACGGCACCATTCTTTTCCGCATTTGAATACGATTAATTCATCACAGCCAGCTCAAACACATCTAATATGTCATTCGTCCCATATATCTTCAAATGTTATTTTGTCGACTTCTACCATAAACATCACCGATCGGAACGGAGACGCACAACCGTGTATAGACTTACGAAATTCCTGCTCCGAGACACATTTCCGACCGAAAAAATGTAAAAGCGTCACGGTTTAAATACGCAAAGAATTGCCGTACTATTACGCGGTTCCAATCAAATGACATCGCAGATCAATCAAATGATTCGGGCGAAAATCTAGTCACGCGCCAGTAATTATACGGCAGTCGTTAGCGTCCTGCTTTGCGACCAAGTTTTCAGGACAGAAAAAACAAATAAAAACAAAATCACATAGAAGCTCCGCCCCCCCAACGGCTTAAACCCAAAAATTATATTAAACACGAAAAATGTAAAGCGCCGACACATATTATAGCATGGCTACGTCGTACCGTTGCGTATCGGTACTTTTGCCTAAAACATCACTACAAAAATTCACCGTTTATTGTGAATACTAAATGTATTTAAAATTGTGATAAACATCTTTAAATAAACTAAATAAATAATACGGCAGTCGTCACTAGTTTCGCTAGAAAATGTTAATCGCGACAATTTAAAAATAGCACGTGATCCAACATTTGATCGATGTCTGTCTGATGTCGATGGTCTCTTTGGAGATCATCTGTTTTGGGACTTGGTTCGCGTAGGAAAAATTAACCTAGCGGACGAGGAAATTCAATTACATAATACAAAAGTAAGCTGGATCATCATGAGCGAAACGGTAGGAAATAGTCAATCACGCAAAGCGATCTGCAATACAATACTCAAGGCACTACTTGATCATATTAAAACCTTCAGGAACATAGAGGAACGCTCTTTGACGAGAATTCTTTATACAGAAGAACACGCGCGCAGAACACCCTACATAGTACATACCATACGCGATTCAACTGGCAGGCAAGTGTACAATCATGAAACTATTTGTTAGACAATCGCATAAATTGACACTTCCTCGCGCACCACTCTTAGGTGGACTATAGGAAGCTACCGCTAAGTTACTCAAACACATCGTGATTCTCATGGTAGGAAACACATTATTCGCATACCAAGAATTATCCACTAACGTGATAGAAATTGAGGCGAGTTTGAAGTTCAGACCATTGATCCCATTATTCTCGGATCCCAATGACCTCAGTCCGTTGACACGTCATTTCCTAAAACGTGACTCATTAACAAGTACTCCAGAGTGCAATCTTACAACATTAAAAACAGGACGATTGTCCGCGTGGCAAAAAATAAAACCACCGAGACAACACTGGTGGAGCATATGGGATAAAGAATATCTCAATCAACATCAGCATGGCGCAACAAAATCCAAGGAAAGCATGATGGTCATATCAAGGTTTATACCACGTGTGTTTATACCGTCGAGTGCTTAGGATGCGAATTATTCTCTCGACGCAGTCCGAATTGTAAACCTTATGTAGTGTGGGAAATTCCAACTTCCTAAAAAATAGATGTGCCGTCCGTACTGCAAACTGAAGAATCCAAAATCCTGAGCAATGTGATTTCTAATTATTTATCTGTTCTTTATTTTCTATTCTTTCGTTCTTGATCACTTGTTTTTTCATCTTTGTTACCATTATAATATAATAAAAAATTAATTATGAAATATATTTCAGAAGAATTGAACTTTTCATTTGTTAAACATTATGTATATTTTATTCAGCCAAGTCAAAATTATTCAGTTTCAGAGAAATACAAACTTCCACAGCAATTACCAAATACAAAGCCATTTTCTTCTATCTTTTTATTATCAAAGATAATATTGTAAATGAAAAAGATTGTATTGTTATTGTAATCACATTTGCCGGTGAGGTGGAATGTCGTGATAGGTGCGGAAGGAATACTCAGATGTATTCAACAACAAATATTTATTAACAGTAATATTCGATGAGTACACTTGGCGCAAGACTCGCGGTTATTAAATTCGGTTCGCCGTGCGCGGTTACAAGTTCAAGCTCGGGTAGATATGATTCGATATACGCTACGAGTGCGGACGATGATTGTGTCACGTAAAATTGATACTTGGATTGTAAGAGAAAAGAAAGCTGAGTCGTAACCCAACTATTAATTTTCTTTTATCGAACTTCATTATAATTTTGACACTTAGAATAATAGAATAACGCTGAACCAAAAAAGGGGTGTTGTACAAGAACAGCAACTAGAACAAAAACTGCCCGAGCTGGGTGGAGTCTCGGTTTATATACGTTTTGGTTTGAGGATGTTGAGGGGTTTGGTGTGGGTTCCAAAGGAGTCCGAAAGTCGGGGGTCGATATCCTATCTCTGATGAGGACTAAGATGCGTAGCAGCCTTGGCGTCCGAAAATCGGGGTTCGAGATCTTATCTCTGATGGGGACTAAGGTGCGTCGCAGCCTTGGCGTCCGAAAGTCGGGGGTCGATGTTTTATTTCTGATGTAGGTTGAGAAGTGATTGATGTCACAATTGCGCGAGATGTCGAAGGCTTAGATTGCTAATTGACTGCCAACGCCCTGGCCGCGCTGAGTGCACTCGTTTCCGTCAGATCACGAAAGTTAAGCAGCGCCGGACACGGATAGTACTTGGATGGGTGGATCGCCTGGGACTCCGTGTGGCGTTGGCGAAGCGCGCTGCCCCCCCCCCCTCCCCATGGGGCTCGGGCTGGGCGCTTGGCGGCTCAGCGCCTCGGGGCAGCCAAGCAGTCCGATAGGGGGAACCGGGCTGCCTGGCACGGCGGCTCCGGCGACGAGGCGCGGTGTGACAATGGTAATTACTAAATAACATGTGGATGGCTAGCCCCAAACGAGATATACCATCTTCCAGTTTGTCTATTTTATTTTTTTAACGAGGTCAGTGGGATGTTTCCTTCTTAGTCTTCTTTTTATATGGGTTTTGCTCGTTTCAGCAGCTAGCTGGTTTCGATGTGTTGCCAATCTTTCCGTGCATCTTTTTGCGTATTTGCCGATTTCTTCTTTGACAGTTGGTATTTTTAGATCTTTGCGTATATCTTCGTTTCTGACATACCATGGGGCGTTAACTATTGTTCTGAGTATTTTTGATTGTAGCGACTCTAGTTTATTTATGTGTCTCATTGCTGCTGTCCCCCATAGTAGTATTCTGTACGTCCAAATTGGTTTTGTTATCGTTTTGTAAATTTTTAATTTGTTTTCTACGCTGAGTTTAGAATTTCGACTAGTTAACAAGTACATCTGTCTTCTTTTTATCCGTGTGCGATAAGTGAGACCGAAATGATCACTTAGGCGTAACGTGCGTGTTTTTTTTGCCCAATTCCAACGACAGTTTGCGACATTCCGATGGCGATTGGCATTATTCTGATAAGGGTTGCGAGCCCGAATCTTTGCACAGAGGTTCAATTTGGCAAAAGGGCCAGCAATTGGTTCGCTGCGATCATTCGAGCTGCTCCTTTAGCCTAGATTGACCCATTGCTTGGCGGAAACTATTGGCAATGGCGTAATAAAATCGAAATATCGAACCTTAACGTAACCTTGACGCAATCAGTCCCATAGAATTTTTCTGCGTTTGATGTCGATTTTTGGGTTTTTAAATGATTTAACAGATTATAGTGAGTAAGATATGGTTTTTAGGATGTGTAGACGCACAAACTGCAGTCATAACCCTGGTAAAAATACGTGGAAATTGGAAAATCCGAACATAATTTAAACGCAACCAGCCCAGACGAGTTTTTATAGGTTTGTAATGGGATGGTAATTATGTCAAAAAGTGGGGATACTCTTAAAATTATGTCGACTGTTTGAACGCACTCCATTAATGTCGGCAAAATTTTAATTAGTGTTTGACTAAAGAAAGTTCATTGTATTCATTTATGTGAACGTGAAATACTATTATGTGAACGAGAAATAGTATATACATAGCAAGGACAATAAATATTTGTCGCACGACAGGTTCAAATAAACGCAATTCTACATATTCCACACATACTACATACAAATACAAATTACACAGGCGTTATTAAATGAAATAACGTAAGTAATAAAATTCATAATTGAACTAAAACAATGCTTCAACATAATCTTATATTAGAAAGTAAAATATAGTTATGTGTGTTAAAATATATTTGATTTATATATTTAATAATTGATTGTTGAACAACTTTACTTGGAATTAAGTTAAGAATAGTTATAAATTATTATAATGGGTTGCAAAAATTAAAAATTCTGTAAAAAAGAATTCTAAAAAGTATGTTATTATAAGTTGAAATATTATTTAAATTCTTCTCCTTTTGGAATGGGTGACTACTGGTCAACTTTATATTTGAGTATTATAGTACAATTATTTTTTTCATAAATTGGCACTTAATATAAATTAATGCAGTTGTAATACAGTAAAATATTAGTATTACGAAAGTGTAAATTTAGTTCTGACTTGAAAAAATATAAAAGATATAGAAGTAATTATTATAATAAATTATTGAAGGCCATAATTTACAATAAAAATTTAAAAATTATGGTATATGATTGTGTTATAATGGAAAAGTCACTTTTCATGACATCATTGAAGATCTTTACCTTATGACGAACTTTCCGGAACCTTGTAAGAATTTTATCACCGGGTATACATAGTATGTATAAAGAACACTCGCTCATACGCGAGTTCGTCTTTGCTTCAACTCCTGTAACAGTGTTAATTGTTAATTTATGATATTTAAGACATTAGTTTATAACAATTAAGCTACTAATTTGTGTCATCTAAGCCATTAATTTATAAAACTGAAACTATTAATTTATAACAATGATTCCATTAGCTTATAACAATTATAGCACTAATCGATAACAATATACCATTAATTTAAAATAATTCTGCTATTTATTAATAAATTAATATTAATACAGTAATGCTAATTAATAAATTAAATAATACTTCTACTACTAATTTAAATCAATTACGCTATCAATTCTGTTGAGGTTTTATCTCAGAATAGAGACAGAAAATGCGCGGATGAATGTATCCTAGGATTTCTTTATCAGAAATATTAGAAGTTAGGACTTAGTGATTTCTATACTATACGATAATTTATTAACACATGGATTTATTACAGTGGATTAAACAGAAAACGATGATTATTTAACGTGAACTTACTGCAGTAATGTGATATGACTACGACAATTCTCGACTTTCGATTAACGACTCTTGACTATTGATTCTTCGGCAGCTAACTGACGACCAACGACTGCGGTGCCGAAAATATATGGTATCTCGATGGCCGTTAGGCCTATTGAAGTTTTCTGACCCTTTCGGCTTGTCGTCATTTGCGCTTTATCGTCGACATTGTGTGTATGTCGGCGATTTTTTCGCAGTACTACAATAGAGATGTAGGGAGTGTGATTCGAGCTAGATGAAAACAGAGTTTGCGTTTCGTCCCGGAACTACCGGTGGACTCATCAGTAAGGCTATCCCCGGTAGTCC
Organism: Bombus huntii; assembly: GCF_024542735.1. Lineage (NCBI taxonomy): Eukaryota > Metazoa > Arthropoda > Insecta > Hymenoptera > Apidae > Bombus > Bombus huntii. The sequence continues at coordinate 5,102,618 of NC_066243.1, forward strand.
CTGCCTTAGACGTAGAGGAAGTCTCGCTAGGTGCGGTATTTGTATCGTGCGTCCGTATATTCGACTGCTAGCGGGATAGACAGACACGTTGTCGTCGTAGCCCTCTGGTGTTGGCGGTTGGTACCCGCGGATCGCCCGGGAGGTGTTGCGCCGCGTTGATGCCTCGACCTATCGGCGTCCTATTGATACCGATCCGCCACAGAGACCGAAGAAGCCGCTGGAAAGAGAATCGTTGTGATACAAATGTGTTCGTCGTTAGTTGTAGCTTTCGCAGGACTGAGAAAACTGGGGGGCTACGGGTTTTCAGGGCGTAGGATCACGTTCTGGTCCTGATGTTCTCCTATAGCCCGATGGTGACTGGGCGGCGTCTTCGGCCCCCGTCAGTTCGCCGATCCGGTGCGGAGAACCTCGGAGAAGTTGGTGGGCCCGTATCTGCCAAGACCAGTCACCTCACCTTCTTGTGGGGCTACCCGTCACCCTGCCCCGGCCAAGGCCTTCGCCTTGAACGAGACCTAAGACTTTCGCGGAGGTGGCCGCTCAGCCCCCGGTGCACCCTCGTACGGGAAGAGAACCCATGCTAGGAGTGGATAGCGGCGATGGACTCACAGCCATCGGGGCAGGCAAAAGACGCAACGCTAGTGGGCGGGACGCGCACAGCGAGAAAGTGCCGGGCCTTCCCCGACCCCCACGGTGCGCCGCGGTATCGCTCACCGAGCTCGGGCTTCACATATAGGGATGCGATGTCGGTGGTGAAGAGGTAAGTCAAGCTCTCCGAACTCGACATCACGAAGTTAAGGCCGAGGAGGGCAATCACAGGGGCGCTACTGTTTGAAATCCCAGGCCAGGACGCTAGGAGCAAAGCATCGCGACTGGCCGAGCGGATGGCGGCCACGCTGAAGGATTTACCCGCCAAGGTAACCGTGCCACGAAGGACGGCTAAGAGTGACCGGGCTGGAGGATTCGGTCACCCCGGAGGAGGTGGCAGCCGCCGTTGCTGAGGCCGGGGACTGCCAGGCCGATGAGGTCAACGTGGAAGTCATACGCTCCGCTCCTCGGGGCCTCGGGTCGGTATGGCTACGCTGCCCGCTGACAGCAGCCAGGAAAATCAGCAGAGGAAGAGGTAGGATTAACACAGGCTGGTCAAGGGCGGGGGTTTCCCCTCTCCCTGCGCGCCGACTCCAATGCTTCAGGTGCATGGAGTAGGGTCACCCGGATCTGATCCGTCGTATCAAGTAATTGAGTAACTAGTGGGTTTTGGTGGTTGTCAATTCTTATGTTATATCTATTACACCCAACACCCCAGCGGAAAGACCCACGGTGGCATCGGAATAATAATCAAAGCAAGTATTAAGCACTACGAACTTCCATCATTCCAGAAAGACTACCTCCAAGCAACAAACGTAGCAATAGAAGACTATCATGGCACAATCACCACTTCAGCAGTATAATGCCCTCCCAGACACTCCATCGCCAAAGAAGACTTTGATAACTTCTTGGACACCCTGGGCAATAGATTCATAGCTGGAGGAGACTATAACGCCAAGCACACCCAACGGGGCAGCAGACTGGTTACAGCAAGAGGCAAAAACCTCTTAAACAGCATAATAAACAACAACCTCAACTACCTCACCACATACGATCCCACATACTGGCCCACCGACACTAACAAAATACCCAACCTTCTTGACTTCTTCGTAACTAAAAATATCTCATCAAGACCCACCCAAATCAACTCCTCGGCTGATCTCTCCTCTGATCATTCCCCCGTGATAGCAACAGTCAGTTCAGCAATCATCGAGAATACACCAAATGGCTCCATCCACAAACAACACACCAACTGGCAGCTCTTTAGAGAAGTCTTTACTCACTCAACTTCAGCCTTAACTCCACTAAAAACTAAGGAAGAAATCGAAGCAGCCACGGAATACTTAAACACGAGCATAATAAACGCCATCCGCCTCTCCACACCGACAAAGACGTCTATCAGCAAACAAGAATATCCCCAATACATACTAAAAAAAATAGCAGAAAAACGTAGACTAAGAAGAGTATGGCAGACCCATAGAACACTCGATAACAAACGCAAACTAAATAACGCAACTAGAAAGCTATCCAAAACCATAAAAAATTATAAAAATGACTATTTCCAAAAATACCTCGCCAGCTTTTCCCCCACAGCCTACTCCAACTACTCACTATGGAAGGCCTCCAGGAAACTCACACGCCCCCCACAAATAATCCCACCTATCCGCCGTCCGCAAGGTGAATGGGCGCGAAGCCCTATAGAAAAAGCCGACCTGTTTGCTAAATACTTGTCTAAAGTATTCAAACTCCATTCCCCCAAAGCTACCGCGGACGTTACTGAATACTTGCACACCCCCTTCTAAATGTCCCCTCTTATCGAACCCTTCACTTCTGCAGAGACTATAGAAACAATCAGTCGCCTAAACCCCAACAAAGCAGCAGGGCACGACCTAATGGGCAATAAAGCAATCAAGGAACTTCCCATAAAAGGGATTGCACTCATCACATCGATTTTTAACGCTATCCTTCGCCTTGAACACTTTCCTAAGGCCTGGAAAATTTCATTGATTACCCTCATCCCTAAACCCGGTAAACCGATATACGAAACCAGCTCCTATAGCCCAATCAGTCTTTTACCTACCCTGTCTAAACTATTCGAGAAGATGCTCACGAATCGACTCCTTCCACTCCTAGAGGACTTGAAAACACTCCCAGATCACCAATTCGGCTTCTGAAAACAATATTCAACAGTAGAGCAAATCCACCGCATAACTCATACGATCAGCCAAACACTCGAAAAGAAAAAATATTGCTGAGCGGTTTTCCAAGACATCCAACAGGCATTCGACAAAGTATGGCATGAAGGGCTACTATACAAGCTTAAAAAGATCCTACCTCACCCCTTCTACTCCATCCTAAAATCCTACCTAACCAATTCATGGTTAATTGGCCTAGACGCCACTTCCGCAACATTCCCAATAGAATCCGGCATACCCCAAGGTAGTGTCCTCGGACCCCTACTGTACTCCATCTACGCTGCCGACCTACCTATATCAAACGAGATAACAATAGCAACATTTGCAGACGACACAGCGCTATTAGCTACCCACGCAGACCCGGTAATAGCCTCATCCACTCTCCAGCGAAGTCTCGACTCCATGGAAAAGTGGTTTCATAAATGGGGCTTCAAAATTAACGAAAAAAAATCCTCACATGTAACCTTCACGCTCCGAAAACAAACCTGCCCCCAGGTCACCATTAACAATACAATAATTCCTAGCAAGGACTCAGTCAGATACCTGGGCATGACCCTGGACAGGAGGCTAACTTGGAAAAATCATATCACAGACAAAATAAAGCAACTCAATGACAAAGTCAAGAAATTCTATTGGCTCACTGGTCGACGCTCCAACCTAAGCACACAGAACAAAATTAGCCTCTACAAGACCGCAATAAAACCTGTCTGGACCTACGGAATCCAACTATGGGGAACAGCAAGTAACTCCAACATTGAAATACTTCAACTTCCAATCGAAATACTTTCGCTTCCAATCGAAAACTCTAAGATCCCTAATTGATGCACCTTGGTATGTAACCAAGGAAACAATACACCGCGACCTAAAGATACCCACTGTCAAAGAGGAAATAGCAAAATATTGCGACAGATATAGCAAATGATCAGCAAACACCGAAATCCCCTAATCACTGGACTACTTGATACGACGGACCAGATTCGCAGGCTGAAGAGGCACTACCCGCTAGACCTAAACGCTAGATTCAATTAGTTATCTAAATTAAGTATATTATTTATTATACTCAGTTATAAATTATACTTATCTATAATAAGTATTAACTTATTATAAATAATCAGCCATGTCACTGCGCCAGAAAAATTACTGAAAATTCTGAACGCGAAAATTGATTGTAATTTTAATAAATAAATAAATAATAATAAAAAAAAGAAGAAACCGTTGGTATTCCCAGTTCTTTTCGAATGTCCTCGTTTCTAACGTACCATGGGGCGTTTACTATTGTTCTAAGAATTTTAGCTTGTGTTACGTCGCGTAAACTTTACCTAGACCAGGCCACACACCGCGGGCAAGATGGCAACCAGATGTTTTCGGATACTTACTGCGTACCCTCAATAGTCTCAAGTACCTTCCATAAATCTCAGGAATTTCCTAGTCGAGGTCCTTCAAACCGAACAGACATCTGTTTTCCGACTCATTTCTAAAGACCATTGTCTACTACGGCTCGTCAAGGGAAAGTTAATTTTTCTAGCGTACGATGCAACTTTCCTCCTACTAACCACTTTCTATCGAGGACGGCTAAGACCCTTCCTAGTCCACCAACCTTCGTTCAACCAATTAACAACGAAGCCTTTTCCCTCACTCTCTTAGCTAAAATCGTCAACAACAAATTCGATGGTCCCGTACGCTAGACACACCCATCCTTAGCTTTCCTCCGCCATAGCATCGTCCGAACAGTACTGATTTTCGATCCGTCGAACAGTCAACATCCTTTGACCGGGAATACACCCGTAGATCAGTCACTCACTCATCTCGTACATACGCACCAGCGTAACTGTCTTCTTTACGAGTTGTTAGAATAAACGGTGATATATAACTTACTATACTGTGTTACATTCATTTAATCACCTCTGTTATCTTAACCGAAACAGGGGAACGACTATTTCGCGGCGTCGATGAACCGAATCGTAGCGAGAATTTACGCCTCTCGCTGACGCGTTTTCCTAGCGACCGCGTATCTCCGCGAACGGTCGTAACAGCTTGCATTGCCTCTATTTTGCTTATATGGCTCATTGCTGCTGCCGTATTCCGTATGTCCAAATTAGTTTTATGATCGTTTTGTATATTTTTAATTTATTTTCTATACTTAATTTGGATTTTTGACTTGTTAGCCAATGCATTTGTCTCCTTGCTGTCTGTATTTTGTCTGTTATTGATTTAATATGCTGTTTCCATGTGAGTTGTGTATCTATGTGGAGTCCTAGGTATTTGCCTTGTTTGTATTATGTGTGTGTTTAGTACAATGTTTGGTGGTTTCTGTTTTCGCAGTGTGAATGTAATGTGTTTGCATTTATCGGGGTTTGCTTTAATTTGTTTTGCTTGAAGCCACTTTTCTATTTTTGTGATATGTTCTTGTAGTAATGTAACTGCTGTTGCAGGGTTAATGTGGCTGACTAGTACAGCTGTGTCATCCGCGAATGTCAGTATTTTGCCATTGTTGGTTGTTGGTATGTTGGCCGTGTATAATGTGTATAGAATTGGTCCTACGATGCTTCCTTGCCGAACTCCTGCCTTGATTTCTTTAACTTCCGAGTGTGTGTCTTTGATTTTTACCACGAAGGTTCTGCTGCTTAAGTAAGATTTAATTAAATCTGCTCCGGGAACTGTTTTCTGATTGATTGAAGTAGGCTATTGTGATTTATTTTGTCAAATGCTTTTTCGATGTCCATAAAGAGTGCCGTGCACTATTGTTTTGTTTCCAGCGCCTGTAAGATTTCAGTGACGAGTCTGTGCATTTGTTCTATTGTAGAGTGTTTGTTTCTCAATCCGAATTGGTGATCCGGTATTAATTTTTCCTTCTCTATTATTGGTTTTATGCGGCCGTAAATTACTTTCTCTAGTATTTTAGAGAACACAGGAAGGAATGAAATTGATCTGTATGATTTAGTTTCATGTAGGTTTTTGCCTGGGTTAGGTAACATTATGATCTGTACCAGTTTCCAAATTTTAGGAAAGTATTGTATTCTTAGTATTGTGTTAACTATTATTGTGATTTGTCTTATTGCTTTTGGCGGAAGGGTTTTCAAGATTTTGCCATTGATTAGGTCGATTCCTGGTGCTTTATTATTTTTTGTTTCCTCGATTATGTTTCTAATTTCTTGTACTGTCGTTTTGGGTATGATGTAGTGTTTGTCAGTTGATATACTAGTGGCTAGCGCATCCTTGTCCGTATGACTATTGTAGTTGCTGTTGTTGATATTATGCGGTGTAAATGTGTTGTATAGGTTGGAAAATTCTTCAGTTTGCTCTTCGTTGCTTCTTGCCCATGTGTTATCTGCTCTTCTGATTGCTGGGACCAGTTTTATTGTCTTCTTTTTTTTTTTGTGGCTTTCCATAGGGAGTAGTTGTAGTTCTCGTGTGCAGATAGTGACTCGATGAACTTTGTGAACTCGTTGTTGTTGTGTACTTTTATTTTGTTTCTTATTTCCTTTCCAAGTTTGTTTAGGTGTTTTTTGTTTTCTCTTGTTCTATGTTTTTGCCATTTTGCTTTCGCTTTTCTTTTTTCTCTAATTTTTTCGAGGATGTCAGGCGGAATTACTTTTGTTTGTCTATTGGTTGATTCAGGTATAGTGGTTGACCATGCTGTTTCTTGGATAGTTTCTGTCAATGTTGTTACTGCCTGTTCGATGTGTTCGGGTGTTTTCAATGGGATGTTGCAGTTGGTTTTGCTCTCGATTATTTCTTTAAAAGCTTGCCATTTGGTGGTTTTGTTGCATAGTGTCTCTGAATTGCTGTAAAGTATTGGTTTGTTTCTGTATGTAATTATTATGGGTGTATGATCGGAGGTAAGCTCAAGGCTGGGTGCTATGTTTAGTTTATTTGCGTTTAGCCCCTTTATAACTGCAAATTCAAGTAGGTCAGGTATTTTGCTCAGGTCTGTCGGCCAGTATGTCGGTCTTCCCGTGGATAATATATTGAGGTTATTGTTTTTAATGTAGTTTTCCAAGGTTCTACCTCGAGGTGTAGTGATTCTTGATCCCCATAGTGTGTGCTTTGCGTTGTAGTCTCCAGCTCCGATATACTTGTCACCTAAATGTTGAAAGTACTCCGCCCACATTTGTGATGTCATTTTGAGTGATACATATACTGCTGACAACTGGAAGTTGTTGCTGCCAGTTTGTACTGTATCGGTGGTTACTTGGGTATATTCCTTTCTTGCTTGGCTGTGTAAGTGATGTTTGATATCGTTTCTTATTATCACTGCGGTCCCTCCGTGTGCTTTTCCTGAGGAGTGTTTGGTATCATATATGGTGTAGTATGGTATTTTCATGTAGCTTTTTAGAGTGAAGTGTGTTTCTGAAACAAGTAATATGTCTATATTGTTATTATACAGGAATGTTTTAGTTTCTAGGGTTCGTTGTTGTAGGCCGTTTGAGTTCCAGGCTGCTATTTTCAGCGTGTCCGTTTTTATTTTTTGCTTAGCATGTTTGTAAGAAGTTGTAACATGTCTGTGATTTGTTGCGTTTGTTGTCTGAGAACTGCGTTTTGTTCGCTTATCATTTTTGTTAGCTTCTCGGTGTTTTTGATGGATTGTTTGAACAGTTCCTTGATTTCTGTAGCGTCGTTGCTGTTACTGTTCTGATTTTGGCTGTCTAAGGGTGGCGATTGGTTGACTACTTGCGCGTAGGTTCGGCTACCAACGGTGTTGGTTTTACTGTGGTTATTGTTCATTACGTGCTATAGATTTGGTGTTGTCACAGTTTCTGCGCTATCCTGTTGCGCGTGAAAGTTGTTGTGTGTCCAATTTCGAAACGGCGAAAACAGTTTACGTTGAAGTTGTTTTCTGACTACACAGCCTTTGTAGCTAGCTGGGTGGTTTCCAGTGCAGTTGTAATATTTTACTTCATTTATTTTTCCTATGTATGGACAGTTTATTGTTAGGTGCTTTTCTGCGCATTTGACACACGCCGAGATTCTGTTGCAGTTATTTTTTGTGTGTCCATATTGCTGACACCGTATGCATTGCGGTATATCTTTTTTATGTCTAGGTGGCTCCACTATTACTATTGTGTTTAGACCCTTTTTAATTTCAAAAATTTCTTTGTTATTATTTTTAAGTTCGAGTTCTATTAGGAATAGCGGTAATGGTTGTTTAGTATCGTACCTGGTCATGTTGTTTATTGCTCTGTGGCGGATGAAAAGAGAGTTTGCGTTTCGTCCCGGGACTACCGGTGGACTCGTCAGTAAGGCTATGCCCGGTAGTCCCTGCCTTAGACGTAGAGGGAGTCTCGCTAGGTGCGGTATTTGTATCAATCGTCCGTATATTCGACCGCTAGCGAGTTAGACAGACTCGTTGTCATCGTAGCCCTCTAGTGTTGGCGGTTGGTACCTACGGATTGCCCGGGAGGTGTTGCGCCGCGTTGATGCCTCGACCTGTCGGCGTCCTATTGATACCGATCCGCCACAGCTCTTACCTGATGCCCGATTTTAGCTAGTTTCTCGCATATGTTATTTGTATTTGTTTTTGGATGTAATCCTCTGATTACTGCTTTGTAACTTTTATCAGTTTTCAGCTGGTAAGTGTAATACCCGGCGTCTTTTTCTTTTAGTGCTTTTGTCACTTTTCTGAAAATTTCTCGGGTGTTCGTTTGTACTTTTACCTGGTCTTGTTTTAATTGTTTTATACTGTAATTTTCTTTTCCTCCCGTGTTGTTAAGTAGTTCAATGAGGGGGTCTATTATTTGGGCTTCAATGTAAATTGGTGGTGGTTTAGCGATGTGGGTTTTCCGGCCGGGTCTGTTTCTTTCTCTTCTGGCAGTGCGCTGAAGGAGTTTCGGAGTGTAATTTTTTGTAGCCATTGTTGTTTTTCTGCTTCTATAGCTTTCTTAAGGGGGGGGGGGGGGGAGGATAAAGTTAATTCGTACAAAAAAAGGCATGTTTTTGTGAATGTTTTGTGAAGACACAGTTAAAATCTCTTTTTTAAAACCAATATTACATTAAAGTATGACATTCGAAGAATATTGTATAAAATTTTCACGGAGAAATATTAAAAAATACGGCAATGGTAGCAATTATTCGGACGTGTCTCGGAAAAAAGTATAATTGCGGTGCCTCTCATAACTTGGTGCTGGATCATCTGAAATCAAAAAGTTAAAGTTCATTCGTTAGGTAATAGTTTTCCCCAGGTAACGCTGCGAGGGTTTTTCGAAATTTCAATTTTTTACTTTTTTGGAACACTTTGAAGGGAAAAACGCGATTTTGTGCGAAAATTTGCGGCTAATTTGTTATCGTAAAATAATTAACAAATGTGAAAAAACTCTGCAGCGTTACCTCGTAAATTATGTACAGAAATAGTGTTCAAAATTTCAAAAGTATCGGTGTAGTAGTTTTGAAGTTATGAGGGACATCGACTTTGAAAACGTGAGTTGTGGGGAAAACGCTTTAATGTTTTGAACACTAAAAATCTGATATAAAACGTTCATAAGCGAATTTTATCGGCTTACCTCACACTGAATCATCAATACCAGGTCCATAAAGGATGTTGCTATCATCCATGATAGCTCTTCGGCTGTTGCTGCTTTTTCTTCTTTTATAGCAGATTAAAAAAATCGATTCGTTACTTCTCTCACAGTCGAGCACATTTCTTTCACGTAATCATTGTACGCCGGTTTTGATAAAAACCTACTAGACAAATTCATCAAGCCGCAGAACTTTTCACAGCCAACTAATCCAAGGCCTAATATCCTCATCACGAAAACAAACCGATAATTAACATCGAAAGTACCAGAGTTTATTCTTGCACTAAACGGAACATTTGTAATCTGTTTAGAGCATTCGCACGACACTTTGATGTTAAATCCAAGGCCTTCTTTCTTAGTTGAATGAAAATTTACTTTTCCATCACATTTCACACACTTCACTAGCGTAGCAATTGTTGAAAAGACTAATAAAAAATCAATTATCCTATAATGTTTTTCAAGATCCTTCGTAACTTGATCTTCAACGGTCACTTTTATTTTTTTAGCTGACGCGCTACTTGTTGAAATGCCTTCGTTTGTACGTTTATGCGGAGGTATAATTTTTCTAGGTCGATATAATCTCGACCCAGTTGATTGTCTATCAGATCTTGTAATTTTTTTAGGCATTTTAGTAATAATTTAACACAAAACTTAATGAAAACGGAGCCAAAATGATGCGAAAATAGGAACGCACCTGTACGTCTGCTCGATAGAATACTCCTACACTAAATTTTATACTCTACACTGACAAAATATGCAGTACAGGTATAAGGAGGTTTGTTCTTACGTCGAAATTTTTATAAATAGATCTGGGGGGTAAAATTAGGTATTATATAGAGAGAAAAACGTCTGCCAGGTAACAATAGCACGCTCGGCTCGGGTAGGTAATAAAATCCGACATGTATAAAAATACTCGTAACTTCGTCAATTTTGCTCCAATCGACTTGAAATTTTGACACAATATTCTTAAAATATTATGCATTCAATTAAAAAAAAAAAAAATAAAAAATTCGAAAAAAATTTTTAAACCTTCCCCCCTCCCCTTAACGTTTGTGTTTGGTGTTATTGTTCGTTTTTTGTTGTAACTTGCCACCTTCCAGCTTTCATCCTGCTGGGTTAGTTCGTTATTGGTTTTTGTTAGGGAAGTGATACATTTACACTGTACATGAGAGTGTGTGTGTAAGGGTTAGAGGGCGTCAAGGACTTAGTGGAGACAAAAGACTGTTGCCAGATGTTAGAAGAATCTAGGATAGTCGGTTGGCGACCAGCGTGCGTGCAAGACGTTCTTCAGAGAGTAATATAGATGTATAACTGTTGTGTGGGAAATATAGTCAATAATTTGTATTCCCAAATCCTCGAATTTCCTTAACAGTTTTATTCTCTTTATTGTTTTGTATTGGTTCGATTCCAATTTCGTTTGTAATTGACCACTCCTGTTCTTCGTTTAGTGATTGGCTTGGTTTTGATATGTTTGTTGCTTTGTTTATGTTTCATCTTTACTAATTATTTTTATCGGTGGGATGTGATTTTGCATTTTAGATTTAATAATAGTCTTCTTAGTAGAAGACACGGATTTCCACCATTTGGCTATGAATGTTGTCGTTCGTAACTTTCTTTTCCCCACTTGCCGCACTTTCTCTGAAGCACTGTTTTACACGTCCGTTTAGCTCAGCTGCTCGGGCAGAACTGTTTCTAATTTTGTAATAATTTCTAATTTTATACATTTTTTTCCATTGTTAACGTTAAATGAAACTCTATTCTTTTCTATGTATTTAAGTTTTTTATGATAAGATCTTTTGAACCTTCAATTTGAGAATTCAATTTTACATTATAAGCGGCTTAACGTCGATACGATATGTTTATAAGTGTAACTTACACGAAAAATATTAATTTGAAGGTTGAAAATGATTATTTACAAAATGGTAATTTCGAACAGTCACAATCACTGTAGTAAAATAATTTCAATATATTATAGATTTTAAACCTTCACGATGATTAGTAGATGACACATTCGTGGTCCTTTGGATTTCGATCGTATGTTCAATATATAATACGACTCGTTTCGATGTTTTGCGAACGCTCTAGTTCATTTTTCCATCCTCGTCAGTTGTGAAATCGATGCTGAGGGGGCAACAAGAGTTCTACACAGTCCGCTCCTATTGCGAAGGAGTAATGCTAGTAAAGGATCGAACAGAATGGGAGAGGGTGAGAACATCCCACTCTTATAGGGTTCCGCGCCAAAGGGCGGCCCTCCGCCGCCCTAGGTGGTCATAGGGTCCGACACGCCGAGGAGGATCTGGGATTTTCTCAGACTTGAACGATGATCCAACGGTTAGCGGTGAGAGGTGGCCCCTCCCAATGCCCGAACTAACCTAGGAACGACTCCCTCAGATAGGAGAAGACGCAGTAGTGCTCCAGCAGTAATTCGAAAGAGGTCCCGGGACACCCCTGTTGACCAGGCGGACCACCGTGGGGTTTTAGTCGGTAAAGTCGGTAAATGTCGGGGCTGTCTATGAAGATTTCCTCCCGTATAAAAAAAAAAAAAAGGGAAAAAAGTTGATTTCTCCATCTGACACTATTAACTCTTGTAGAATTTTGTAACTTTTTATGTAGCATCTAGAAATATTTTAAAGAATATACATTTTAAAGACATTTATTAAAATTAATACATTTTTTTTTAAATAAAGATGTCTTTACATTTTTCTTGTATTTCATCGTAAAGCGTACCTTGTTCTGCATAAAAGAGTTATTTAATCATTTCCTATAAGCTTTAATTTTTGGAAGATAATTCTTTTTTTTGGAAAAATGTTAAACATGTCTATATCAGTCCTCTTACTATATCTATACTTACCTTACTATATCTATACTGTCTACATCACTCCTCGGAAATATGTTTTTAAATACCATTTCATGAAAATAAATTGTCATTACATGTGTTAAAATTGTATTACATATGAAAAGAAGGAATATCAACTCGAGATATTTGTGGCAATATTCGTCTGAGTCGACATCTCGGCTGTTAAGTGCGGAGAGGATTAAAAATATGATCGAAGTCTAAAGAACCACGAATATTCCAATTTCAATAAATCTTTACTTAGACGTAAAAAGTATGTCTGTTATTAGTGATTTGTGTTTACCTACATCTACGTACGGATATACTATTGTATAATAGAATGCTGCTAGCGCAAGCTTTATGCAGTGTCGTTATAAAAGAAGGAGAATTTCGAAAGAGATTAACAGATCTAACTCTTACTTTCTTCTTCAGGAATCTTACTGGCCGAAGCCAGTTTGTAAGAATCGAATTAGAAGGCATTTATGACTCCATGCAAATAAACAATGAATACTAATAAGAACTTATTCTCATACTATATAAATCATTTAATCCTAAAATATAAAATAGTAATTGGTTCTGAAATAAAAAAAATTGGATCTTTCATGGTATTGACTGTTAATATATTAATACAGAGGAATTATAAATAGACCTCCGATGTTTATTGCAAATTTGTATTTTTATCAAAGCGACTAAAAATGTGAAACACACATAAAAATAGAGACTTATTTTAAATAAATTGAGATATCACAAATATCAATAATATAAATAAAACAAATAGTATGGATGTTTTAGACATTTTTTTCTTATTACGAGCGCAAACTTTTGCACCTGTAAATATTCTATAAATGCATATACACCCGAGTACTAATTATAAACGCAGAAACTACTTGAGCATTGGAAATAATCATCCAAATACACCTGTATTGAATATGTTAAATATAATGAAATTTTTAGGTACGTTACGAATTCATTTTCTCTCAAGGAATTAATATCTTCGTATCGCGGCTGTGAATTCCTTCAGTACATTGAAAATATTTGACTGTCTGAACCAGTTTCCAATCCTCGTCTTCAATTCTTCTTATTTAATATAGATGGTTCTTTGCAGAAACAAATCGCTATGGCACACTTCACCAGCTAAAATTCGAGCATTAAATTAGTGATCAGTAGTTGTCTAAGTGCCTCTCTATTAACACACCTTATAATATTGAATTTCCAATTTTTCCGAGAAGTGATAGAACAATCTGTTATCAAACTGATTTTGAACACTTCAAACGTATGTTTATATGAGCGGTGTTTTTATTTTAGGATCATCAAAGTAATTTCTTATTACACGGCAATTTCCACGAAATTAGAGTGAAATAAAACAAGTTATGTTAGTATGAGACTCATATTAATATAAAGCACGTTATTATAATATTAATCTGCGTGTTAGCTAATTGAAATATATGTTCTATGAAATTCGTTGTAAATCATGGTGATATATTGATTATTTATTATTAAACGTCAATTTATTATGCATTGCACCGATGAAGTGTATACAATAATTGTTATTCGTGCACTTATTATCGAATTTACTTATTACTTAACGAAGTTTCAACACGGAATAAAATTACGATTATGAAGTTTGTGAAAACAACTAGACACTCAGAATTTCACTGTCTTCGTTGGTCTGTTGCAACCTACTACATTACATTATGTTGCTTTTCACGGTATACCTAAAACTCCATGTTGTCGATATACAATTGTATACCTAAATATCGCTCGTTCCTAACATCTGTGACATACATACATAATATAAGAATGACGAGACAGCTGATGAGAACAGTTGCTGGTTCTTTCTCCAAATGTAGTGATTAAATATTTATAAAGTGCATGGAGGATATACGTTGCATTAGTGACGTATGATTAACTGTAATTTAAGAATGGGAGAACTTTATCGTTTATACATTTTTCATATACATTATAAGGTTCCATTTACAGTGTGTTAGTAATGATCTTCGGAGTTGTCGAGCGTTGAGTTGATTGAGATCAAGCTTTTAGCATGAACAGAGCTACATTAGAGACGCGATTCTTGAAAATAACGAAAATATTTGCGAAACTGGGCGGGATTTGGCCAGATCAAAATAAAGTAAAATTTATTTTGTGGGCCATGGTGCATATTACCATGGGATCGTTTGTCGTTGTACAGGTACATATCTATCAATTTATATAACAATTCACCAATATTACAACATCATATTGGTAACAAAACGTTCTATGATAGTAACGCAAATCACTTTCCATTGCTCCTCTGTTATAGCCGGTATGAAATACAAATAAAATCCATAGATAGTCCTAATGATTTTCATTTCAAAACGTAACTCTCGATTTTAAAAGAGTTGTATGAAACAAAAAAGAAGGGGTCCTGTAGGATCGTATAAAAAAATTCTCGGATACCGTAGATAATTTTAGGAAGACACGATTAACCCACTAATTAGATGCTATAATTATTATGCTATAAAATTTCACACCAAGCGAACTTTTCTTTTTGACATCACTCGGAAAAGAAAAGAACGTTGTTACTTTTAATAAAATAACGAAGGATAATAAAAAAAGTTGCATTTGTTTGAAGTTTAAACGATTGATTTCTAAAATAAAAAGATGTAAATAGCATCATCGCGATTACCTTGATAATAACTCTTAAGGGCCAAAGATAGAGGTAAAAATAATTAAAAATAGACCATTAACTTTAATCCAAGGTAGCAAGAGTCGTACATATAGGTACTTTGGAAGTCGTGATAGAGCAGTCGTCCTTAATAGGTGCGACAATTCTTATGATCATAAAGCATGGTAACTATGTTCTGAACGCTGAAAAGGTAAGAAAGTACTTGTCAGTTATGACAAGATTCTTTCAGTTTGCATACTAATCTTATAAATATTATAGCTCAAGTCCCTTTTGAATGATATGTCCGAGGACTGGGCAATCGATCGATTGAAACAAGAATTTTCCATTATGACGACATACGCTAATAGAGGAAGCATTCTTGCCATGTTCTACTTTGGTAAGTTAAAATATGTACTTGCAAAGGTCAATCGCAACTTTAGTCGACAATCTCATTACTATACAACGGATTGATCTGGCTAACACTCATATAGATAAGTAAAATGCCGCGATTATTCAATAAATGCATAAGAAAATTTGAAGGGTTAATATTGAAAACTGTTGCATTTTCGATGTAAAAATACGTAATGAATAACAACCCGCTGTCGTTTCGTGATATATTTATTAGAAGATAAAATACTTGACAGGAATAATATAAAAATGGATGCCGACTGTCTACACTGTTCATTATTTTATATTTTGTAATTTAATTAATAGAATACGAATATTTATGTATTAATGGGAAACTCAGAGCTGCTAAAATGCATGAAATGCACGTAATATGTAGAAAAATAGAATATGTCCAAAGAACAGCACTCAATGCTCTGCAATTTTATGAGTAACACAAATCTTTTTTTATGTCCTATCCTTCTACATACGTTTGCAACAATATGTATGTATTTGCATAAATATCCGTAGTGAATTAAGATAGTAATCATTTGTTTTCAGTAAACGCGTGTATATGCGCATTCCTTTTCGTACAACTGCCATGGACAATGCGTCTGGTACACATGATAAAACCACACAATACATCGCCACCCATGTTATACACTATACCAGCATACTATTTTGTCGAGGATGACCTCAAATATTATTACTACATTCAAATATATCTGGGCCTCGCTATATATGTGGTGCTAATCGTATTCGTCAGTTGTGACACTTGTTACATGGTCCTCGTGCAGCATGCTTGCGGACTGTTGACTGTGGCTGGGTAAGCAAATCGAAAATTTCCTGCATATTTTAAATGTTATCGAATAAATTGTACTGTTTCTAGATATCGCTTCAAGAATGCTATCAATGACTTTTCTTTCAATACGAAGATTTCTGAAAAGAAGGCGAAGGAGACATATGACAGAGTACGCTTCTCTATACAGGGGCACCAACGGGCAATAATGTCAGTATTTAAAGTATTCTAACTGTTATAACCAGGGACAGTTATAAACAAAAGACTAAAGATTGCAATATAAGAATTACTAGATAAGTTTATCTGGTTTTGTTTACGAATACCCGCAATATATGATCAACATAAATATGGTTGCCGATAACTATTATACGCGGAAGAATTCTTTTTTGGTTACCGATAAACATTATCGACTAACGAAATTTTTCTTACTTAGCGACTACCATTATAGATGAGAGAATTCTTTTTTGTGTACTGATATCCATTATCGGTGACGGAATTTTTTTTTTAATTACTTGCGACTATCGTTAATTTTTATTAACATTTGAATAGAAGAGCTTTAACCTCTTAGGTACGATGCGCCACTATAGTGGCTTTCGCGGATGTCATTATATTACAATGCGCCACTATATTAGCTCATCCTACTGGCTCATTCGCTCATCGTTTGAAGTAAATAATCTCTTTCATTAGTCTTGCCTCACACTTCTCTTGCCCTCACAACGTTTTATAAGTGTTAACAATATACAAACAGAATATATAATCTTTACGCAAGTGTCAGGTATCAATTGTTGCTTTTCTTTAATATAAATATACCATTATTAGATGCTCTTATTAACATGCCCTTATAATTGTTTAATTGTCTAGAATTTTCAACCTCAAAATGTCGATTCAAAGTAGAAAACGAAGAGCAATTTGAAAAACACTATCGCGCATGAGTGTGAAAACTGTGACGTGGGTCTATGTGGTACCGTGCTTTAAAATATATCAAACTCAATTATATTATTAATTATTAAAGTAAATTATTAAAGTTAAACTATATGCATCATATCTTTAAGAAGAATTATAATTTAGTTATCAAAAACTTCGTTCCGATGTGCTAGGGAACAGTATTATCTGTCACACATTGGAGTGTTGTATCATTTACGTGTAATTCGCGTCAAATTCTGTCGTACAAAAAAACAGCTCAGCGCTAAATTCAGCCGTACCTAAGGGGATAAATACAATTCTCGATCACCTGTGGTGTATCAGTAATGTTAATGGAAACGAACAATGGCCGAAAGTAGCCAAAAATGAATTTCGTCGATAACGATTCGATAAGGATTATTGGTAAAAGAAGTTCTATCATCCATAATGATTATCCATGACCAACAAAAAATTCCGCCATGAATAATGGTTACTGTTTTTTTTTATTATTATTATTTATTTATTTATTAAAATTACAATCAATTCTCGCGTTGAGAATTTTCAATAATTTTTCTGGCGCAGTGACATGGCTGATTATTTATAATAAGTTAATACTTATTATAGATAAGCATAATTTATAAGTAAGTATTGTAAATAAGTAAATATTACTTAATTTAGATAACTAATTGAATCTAGCGTTTAGGTCTAGCGGGTAGTGCCTCTTCAGCCTGCGAATCTGGTCCGTCGTATCAAGTAATCCAGTGATTAGGGGGTTTCGGTGTTTGTTGACTCTTTTGCTATATCTGTAGCTATATTTTGCTATTTCCTCTTTGACAGTGGGTATCTTGAGGCCGCGGTGTATTGTTTCCTTGGTAACATACCAAGGTGCATCAATTAGGGATCTTAGAGTTTTCGATTGGAAGCGAAAGTATTTCGATTGGAAGTTGAAGTATTTCAATGTTGGAGTTACTTGCTGTTCCCCATAGTTGGATTCCGTAGGTCCAGACAGGTTTTATTGCGGTCTTGTAGAGGCTAATTTTGTTCTGTGTGCTTAGGTTGGAGCGTCGACCAGTGAGCCAATAGAATTTCTTGACTTTGTCATTGAGTTGCTTTATTTTGTCTGTGATATGATTTTTCCAAGTTAGCCTCCTGCCCAGGGTCATGCCCAGGTATCTGACTGAGTCCTTGCTAGGAATTATTGTATTGTTAATGGTGACCTGGGGGCAGGTTTGTTTTCGGAGCGTGAAGGTTACATGTGAGGATTTTTTTTCGTTAATTTTGAAGCCCCATTTATGAAACCACTTTTCCATGGAGTCGAGACTTCGCTGGAGAGTGGATGAGGCTATTACCGGGTCTGCGTGGGTAGCTAATAGCGCTGTGTCGTCTGCAAATGTTGCTATTGTTATCTCGTTTGATATAGGTAAGTCGGCAGTGTAGATGGAGTACAGTAGGGGTCCGAGGACACTACCTTAGGGTATGCTGGATTCTATTGGGAATGTTGGAAATATTGCCTAGTGCGTCTAGGCATTTAACCATGAATTGTCTATCGGTTAGGTAAGATTTTAGGATGGAGTAGTAGGGGTGAGGTAGGATCTTTTTAAGCTTGTATAGTAGCCCTTCATGCCATACTTTGTCGAATGCCTGTTGGATGTCTAGGAAAACCGCTGAGCAATATTTTTTCTTTTCGAGTGTTTGGCTGATCGTATGAGTTAAGCGGTGGATTTGCTCTACTGTAGAATGATGTTTTCGGAAGCCGAATTGGTGATCTGGGAGTGTTTTCAAGTTCTCTAGGATTGGAAGGAGTCGGTTCGTGAGCATCTTCTCGAATAGTTTGGACAGGGTAGGTAAAAGACTGATTGGGCGATAGGAGCAGGTTTCGTGTATCGGTTTACCGGGTTTAGGGATGAGGGTAATCAATGAGATTTTCCAAGCCTTAGGATAGTGTTCCAGGCGAAGGATAGCATTAAAAATCGATGTGATGAGTGCTATCCCTTTTGTGGGAAGTTCCTTGATTGCTCTATTGCCTATTAGGTCGTGTCCTGCTGCTTTCTTGGGATTTAGGCGACTGATTGATTCTATAATCTCTGCAGAAGTGAGGGGAGGAATGGGGTTTGAATACTTTAGACAAGTATTTAGCAAACAGGTTGGCTTTTTCTATAGGGCTACGCGCCCATCCACCTTACGGACAGCGGATTGGAGGGATTATTTGTGGGGGGCGCGTGAGTTTCCTGGAGGCCTTCCATAGTGAGTAGTTGGAGTCAGCTGTGGGGGACAAACTGGCGAGATATTTATGAAAACAGTCATTTTTGTAATTTTTTATGGTTTTGGATAGCTGTCTAGTTGCGTTGTTTAGTTTGCGTTTGTCTTCCGGTGTTCTATGGGTCTGTCATACTCTTCTTAGTCTACGTTTTTCTGCTATTTTTTTAATATGTAATGGGGATATTCATGTTTGCTGATAGACGTCTTTGTCGGTGTGGAGAGGATTATGACATTTGAAACTTAAACCATTCTTCGTGATGTTTTGCAATACCTGCCTACTCATTAACATCTATAACAACATATCGAAATCTATCTCATGAAATTTTCGAGTAGTTTCTTCCAATCCTTTCCTTTCATAAATAATTAATATTTATACAAATTGAACACACGCATCGCGATCATCCCGTTCGCGGATGTCCAGAGAAGTATCACACACCCACTGCGAATGTGTTCCCTGTTAACAGAAAAATCGTAACGAAAATAGCAAAAGGTTTATATTACAGTAAACATAACTTAATGTAGTCTCTGTTTTCTTCCAAACAAAATACACAATAAGCACGATAGATACAACACGCACTGTACACATTACACATCTAAATTACTCGTATTGGAACTAAATAAAAAGGATTTAAAAAATAACAAAAAATACAAAAATGAAGAGAATAAAAAAGTTCAAAGAACTAAAAATGAAAAGACCCAAAGAAATTTACATTAGAATAACTTAAACCTATACTAAATTTACAATTAAGTGCAACTTTATGTTTGTACAATTCCCATATTTTTCTTTGGTTTTCGAAATGATTCTGTCCTTCCAGAAGTGTTTTATCCTCCTATCAAATTTATAAAATCGTTAAAATATGTTACGTAACAAGGTAGTAGTGAAGAGTTCATTCAGAAAAAAATTTATGATATTCTTCGCCAACGCTTTCGTTTTCTTCGTATCATTTTCCCGAAATTAGATAGGGACAGTCAGATATATGAGGTATCTTTTAGAAGCATTGTTGGGTATGCCTATTGAAAACACGAACAGGCTCTTCACTAGATGTGTTTAAAAATGGGTAAACTGCCTTGCAAAGATAGTACGATTTCAACAACGAAAACGAAAACTTAAAAGTGCTACTCAACGCGATAAATGCAATTTTTCTTCAGTTTTTGTTTCACGTGTATGTATGTCAATATTGTAATATGTAGTGATCAGTAATTTATGTGGAAAATGTGTGCGGTTCATGCAAGACAGCATTCGACCACTTTTAGTAGTATAATGGTCATCGTGAATCAAAATGAAATTCTTTTATCCATGATGATCATCAGGAACCAAAAAAGAATTCTCTCATAAATAATGATTGTCGCTAAAACAAAAAAACATTGATTATTTATAACGGTTATTCGTAATGCTTAAAAATTATTTTTTTATCGTGTATTTTTTTTTTAATTTATTCAAGATTTAGTGATCGCTGCCTGTTATTTCAACGATTTTATTTATTTTTTGTCAATAACCTTTTTCTCACAAATCTTAAGGATATATTTTTGGTCTCTGGACTTATAACGTAAATTGAAAAAAATATGATATAAGAATTCATATTTTAATTTTAATGACTTTGGGTGCGAATAACCATGATAAATGATTTGATTATTTTCGGTTAATGTTAATCATTATGGGAGACGGAAATTGTTTTTGGTTACTTTTGATATTCAATTACTTTCAACCATCGTCAACATTGAATTAGATAGATATCCTTTATGATTTCAGTTTTTAATAAATCTTTTGAATGTTTGGTAATAATTATCTCCCATTGAAACAAAAATTAATCTTCTCATAACTTTTTAAGCGACTGACATTTTTTGGCCCTACTTCGGTATTACGTTTTCATTTCTAATTATGTATTTTTCTGAAGTACTTCTGTTGTAATCAAGAAATATTTTCTTTGATTTTACTTGTAAAACAGGTTTCTGGAAAAAATTGAGAGCGCACACGTTACATATCTCTTTATGTGTATGGGCATAATAGTCTTGTGCGTTAGTATTACGATGGTACAGGTGAGCTTCTTTTAATCGACTTTGTATCGTTGAATATGATTCGTCAATGGACTATCATTGTTTGAAATTAGATCGCTACGATGGAAATATGTATGGATTTTTATAAGTTTACCAGCTTTCTGATTATTCAATTCTTGCATCTGTTCTACCTAACGATGCAGGGTCAGTTTGTTATAAATTCGTCCGATGAGATTTACGATGCAATGTAAGTATAACATATATTATAACAACATTCTCATTACTTGTAATCTTATCAACCACTTGCTTGGCTTATTAATAACGTAAAAGAGTAACAAATTATGAATATGCATGTATTTCTATACAGTGTAAAGCATGTTATGTAATTTGCTAGTTCTTTTATTCATTTATGATTTTTCAAATTGTCTTCTATAATTGTCCTCTATAATTGTTCTTTCTCAATTAAAATAAATATAAAATAATCATGCTTGCTATTGAGTCGTGTAAACAAGAAACTTCTACTATTTTATTTTCGCTTCATTCGAATGGTTGTTTGTACGATTGAAATGTTTATATTTGACATTTATTAATATAATATTAATTTATAGATTATAATGAAATTCGTAGATACGAGGCATCATGGTACAAGATGAGTACAAAAACGCAAGCATTATACATATTAGCGTTGCGGCGAAGTCTAACTCCATGCTATTTAACTGCCGGCGGTTTAATACAATTGAACATGCAAAGCTTTTCAGAAGTAATGTATCAATAATGTTATCTTCAATAATTACATCCGCTGTAACAATATTGGTAAATTTCAGGTGATAAAACTATGCGTTTCATATTATACAGTGTTGAGATCGACATGAAAAACGGATTGATATCCAGTGATTCACAGTAGACGCATTATTGAGAGCGATCGTTTTATCAATATCACTACGATATTGTAGAATAACTTAATAAAACTGTTCTTATATAATCTCGATACACGATATACATACGAGTATTATGGAAATAATCAATTAGAAAATAATAATTTTGTTTCTACGTACAGAAACATACAAAAATATCTGGACACTTGTGGATACTTTTTGTGAATATATTATGTGTACCATACACAACATTTTGAAATTTCATTCACGCTGTTACGAATCTTAACAATCACGATTACATTCCTAAAATTTTAAGTCTATATAAAGATATATATATGTCGGAGATGAAAGAACACCGGAGCCTTTGGAATTTTGGATAATCCCGCAACATTGTAATCTAGAGTCTACTATAGCTGTAATTAAACAATTGTAGTTATTTAATCCGATTGTAATTGTTCGAGAGTTGTGATAATGAGCTTGGGCTCGAGGCGACAGCCAGTCGCCGAACGTAGCCGCGGTCACGGGTTGAACGCTTTGTCTAACAAAGGTATGAAGTAATTCTATAGCTCTCCTTAAAAGAAATATTTGTGGCGGCACGCGACAGTAAATATTCCAACGGTTTCTGTCCCGTGGCTCGCCACACGCAGACCTTATTCTTCGAGTAAGATGATTACCAGATGTCGATGCGTCTCCGTAGTACATGTTCAGCTAGCCTGAGCTAGTCCTTCAAACACACAGTCTTTGTCCCAACTACGGGAAGATAGGGGAGATCTATTTTTTTCAACGAACGACGTCTCCCACTAGCAACTTTTCCTCAAGTGCGGTTAGCGTCTTTTTCTAACTACCGATATGGAGATTGACCAATTAGCAGCAACGTCAATTTCCCTTACTTTCCGAACGAAGGCTATTCCCGACGAATCCAATGATCTCGTGTCCTTAGACACACCCCATCATAGTTTTCCTCTGTGGCATCGTCGGGACGGAAAGTCATTCTTTCTTGCGGTCCCATCGACGAATAGAGTAACACCTTACGATCAGTGAATATTACGCGTCCGATTTAGATTTTGTGAGCACGTTCACCTATCATCCCGCCGACCGCGGATTCGTTATTGAACCTAGGATCATTGTCATTAGTTTCTCGAGTATCTAATTACCACGGTTACTTGCCCAGTACTATGATAATCATATTTGCGCTAGTCAATGTCTTCTCTATCGCATGACGACAATGTGTAATCCAAAGGGAGATTCGTTTCACGCCCCTAACCCTAATTCTAAGGTAAACCCGACATATATATCTCAGGCTGCATATTAATGTCATATTAAATATTTGTTTGCAGTAAACTCTTTGTAACTCCATACATATATTTTTTTAAATTAGTTTCAGATGTTACCAATATGTCCCTTTACAATGTTAATGAAATTCTAAAATGTTTCGCATAATACGTAGAATACATACAGAAATTATGCATGATTTAGCTTATGTGACCAATTAGTTTCGGCATTTTTTAAAGTAATACGGTAGAACCACTAACACTAAGAAAAATATTAGTATTAATCATGACAAGAGGTTGAATATTCATACACACATTGATCTCGTTGCAAAGTATTAACCTGGAATGTGTAACCTGGAATGTGGGGAGTAGAACAGCTTTAAGTACGAAGCTCGCGGTACCTTTTTGCGGAGAGAAGACGGATGGAAGACAAAACGTATGTTGGATATTCGTGGCTGGATGATGAAGATAACGAGTTCAAAATCTGCAGTTCACTTTGATATTCAGCTATACTTTATCCTTTTACGTCTCATGGCCAAAAAGCTTTCTCATGCTTTTAATTATTCAAATTGGTTCACGGTATATCCATACTATAGTATCTATTCTTTTTAAGTCAATTTTTATTAATCGTAATTGACCTTTCAGACAAAATAGCTTCGAGAATAATACTTCGAAATGTTTTTTTCTTTTTTTGTGAAAGGTTGTTAAGGTATACATTAGAGGCACAGACTTAACAGGGAGGAATGAATAATTAAATCGTCATTCCGTTTTACGAGGGTCACGATAGCAGCAAGTACGCATTATTTACGAGCGTCATTCCGATAAATTTTTATGGCTGAAAGGAAGTAGGAGTATACACGTCAACTTCAATCATTTAACAAACTTTACTGCCATTCTTCACTTGTCAGTCGTACATACAGTTGTTTAATATCGATGCCATTTTTCATTTTACTATGAACAAAACGACGATAGAAAAAAAGTATCTGAAAGTAGTGAAGACATGCAGTATGATCGCTGGAATTTGGTCTGATCAGAGTAAAGTTTCGAAACTGTTCACACGAATAATTATATATATCATTAGTGTGTTATCTCTTGTTACACAGGTACGTAAATATTAATTTATAATCAAAGTACTCTATAGAAACTTTGGTTTATTGATGCATATTTATGTACCTACTATGCTAATAAACGCACTGCATTAGTCACACACAAGCATTGTGACGTTCCCCGAATTTTTCGCAAAATTCTAAATTTTTTTAATGCATTATGTACAGTGAATTCCCAAAATATTCGCACATTAACGCACATTTGATTCTGACGTGTTATATCTCTGTTAATAAATTTGCAAATGTTCTTATTGATAGATCATTTATTGTATTAGGTTATTCTAGAAGTTTCTTTCGTTTTATAAGGATATAACAGATGTCTTTTTGTTTTATATTATATTATTGAATTATGTACGATCATTTTGTTCTATTGAAACAATAGAAACATAATTCAATAAAATAATATAAAACAAAAAATGTTGTGCATCTATTATTTTCTTATAAAACGAAAAAAACTTTTGGGATAAGCTAATACTTTGAAATCTGGATGAAGTTTTTTAGTTAACATAATATAATTAAACAATATTAGAAATTAAGAGAGATCGTATTCAATTTAAGCGCGACAAAAACGTTCAGACACATCGCAATTTTCTTTCGCAATTTTCTTGAAAGCGTTTGACTCGAAACATAGTGTTTCTTTATAAACGGGTTTCATCAAGTTTGTTACTGTGTAGTCAATTGGTATACCGACTTTGCGTGAAGACAAGAATATTTCGTTTGATCTCCGGACTGAACCTGTCGTATCTCATCGCGAGAAAATTGTTAATGTGCTTAATTGAAAAAAGGGCACCGTAGCAGATATTGTCAGAAGGTTAGAAAAGAAAAGATAGATTTAGCTCAATTCCCAGAAGTGCTCAGCCACGAATAAATAAATAATAAATATAAATATTAAACGACCGAGAGAAACGGAAATTCTGCGGAAAATAAAAAGGAACGAGATCTCTGACAACAGCTGTGGAATTTTGAGAAGATAGTTGAGGTGTATAACATGTAGACTTGTTTGATAAAGAAACGAGTGGATGAATTAGTAGTAGTCAGATGTATTAAAATAAGTATAAGTTCAAGTACAGAGATAGTGTACTACTATACCAATCAAAGAAAGAATAATCATCTCATAGGGAACACGTTCATACGGCATTATTTCGGCAGACATTTACGGCTCGAATGAATGAAACATAGTGTGATCTGACCGGGATACAGCATTGAATCCAAAAAAATTTAATCCACTTTTAAATTTATTGGTGGATGTTATGGTCTGCTACTGTATTTTGAGCGGGGTGTAGAGAATCTCGTTTTTATTGAAGGTATCATGGACAAAATTAAACATTAGTATTTTTTAAGGAAAGTTTATTGCAGTGTGTCATTAAAATAGGAATTCAAAGTACATGCTAATTTTATCAGGACAATTATGCCAAACATATTGCTTCATAATTATTTCTTTAATTACTGTAATTACTACATATAACTATTACAATTACTTTATAATTATTCTTAAGTCGTACACTCTTTAGCCCCCAGATTTTAATCCAATAGAAAATTTATAATTTAAATTGTAGAATGAAATATCAATAACAAGCAGAAAAGAACTGAGAAAAGATCGCAAGACAAATGAGAAAAAATAAATGCAGAATATTTTAGAAAAATCATATTTAATATTATGATTAGAATTATTATTATTGATTATTGGAAGGTTATTAGAAGATTATTAAAAGGTCGTTACGACTGTTAGTATAATTAGATTATGGAACGATTAAAATGTGTAATAAAATAAAAAGGCTATGTTACTAAATATTAGAACTATGAACATTGGTTATTTAAAAATTCATTTAATTCCTTCTATTCACTTCAAAACAATTTCGAATTTACTCTCACCAAAATTAAGAATGATATGAAACGTGAAAATCAAATATGCGTTAGTACTTGAATATTTTTTGGATTGACAATGTTTATTAGTGCGAGAATTTCCTTTTTGTTAAATTAATCGATCATTGATTGCAGATGGCAAACGTAATATGTTTCTTTAGTCTAAATACCCTAATAGAGCAGGTATGTTTTTTTAATGCGGTAGTCGGGGCACTGATAAAGCAAGGGAATTACATTATCAACGCTGCAGAGGTAAAGGACATGCTTGTTTCATTTTACATTTTCTATTACTATTCTATCATATTACGTTTTATATAAAAACCACATGGTGAAATATAGTAAGTTGATTCTTGTTGAGTTTCCCACTTTCACGTCACTCAGAGATTACAAAGAAGGATTTTGGTATGAAACATTTGACGAAGTGTATAGATTCGAAGTTATAAGCGTTATGAAAATGATGGCGATAAATCCAAAATGTTCTTTAAGAAATACCACTATTTGAACACGATTAATATTAGTCTGTATATCCATTTAATGTGCGCTAGCAAAAATATTGCTGTATAGAAAAGACGAGAAGTACGACCTATCGAGTTTTTCATATCCTTATATATATCTCTTGATTGCAAAAGATTGATTACATTGCAGTACAAGATGTTATTTAACGCTGTTTGGAAGGATTGGTCAACCGATAGACTAAATGATGAATTGGATATTATGATCGAGTATGCCAAAAAGGGAGCATTCTTTTCCTGGTTATATTTCGGTAGGATAAATCTTACCGAAAATTCGTCTTTTTATCTATTATAATTATAATTCATTTTACACATCGCTGCAATCAATTTACAGGAGTTTGCATTTGCTGTGCTATAAGTTTTCTTCAATTATCTTTGACGCCAATTGTTTTGGATATAATTTCACCAATGAACGAAACGCGAGATGTAATGTACATTTTTCCAGCTTACTATTATGTCAATGACCAAATGCATCGTACGTTTATAAGCTTCCATATGATGTGTACGATTATTTCAACATGTCTCGTGTATATTGGCTGCGATACGAGTTACATGTACATTGTGCAACACGCTTGTGGTCAGTTAGCAGTGGCTAGGTAAAAAAAAAAAAAAAAAAGAAATATCACTTCGATCAAATAATTCTAGTTTGGAATTGCAAAGAACATAAATTTTTTCTCAGACATCGTTTCAAGAATGCGATTTTAGATTTTTCTATTGTCAGTGAAACGAGTGTTGTGCAGGATAAGATTTACGAAAGAGTGGTTCATTCGATTCGAGGACATCAATATGCTACAAAGTCAGTACTACAATTGCCAAAATATTTCTTAGCTAACCATTTTTAGCTTATTTCTTATTCCCTTTAAACATATTCCCAATAATCTTATTTTTTAAAAAGCGGGTTGCACCACCGTTTAAAAGTAATATTCTTACGAATAAAAAGATTTATTTGTTTTATTAAAATATATAATACAAACGCCATAATGTGACGTATTCGTTTAATTGCTGATAAATAGTATCAATGATTTTATTTCATTAATTGAACATTTACCGTGCTATAGCACAACAATTGCCTAACACGTATTCTTGAAAATTCTCAAACAATATCCAGTATAATCTCAATACTTTTGAGAGAATTTAATTTGTGTACTTGCATGTGACTTACATGTATATTATTGAATTTTTTATCGACGACGATCTACTGGTCCGGTTTTAATGACCTCAAAGCAGTTACCTCAGAACTATTCAAAGCAGTCATTCCGCTTATCTTTTCATCACCGTTGCCTTGGGAATGACAACTCTTAGCGTCACATTAGTAAAGGTGAACTTTTAAATTTAAAAAATCACACTGTTCGACATCAATTCGTAATTATTCGTAATTACTGTTCTTCAAAACAGGTTGCATCGCAAGCGAATATCTCTGGACAACTTATTAAGGATATTGTATTTCTCTTGGCTCAACTGGTACATATATTTTTTTTTTTATTACAAGGACAATTCGTACTGAATGCAAACGATGAATTTGCCGAATCGATGTATGTAATCTGTAAATATGAATAGAATATACGTTGTTCTAAGTACTTTCTTATAGTTGCAAAACCCATTACACATGTCTGTACATTTTTTTCTAATTCGCGAGGTTATGAGAATGTCAATTATAAAATTGTCTGGAAATCATTTTTGTTACAGTGTTATACGAATAATACGTCGATCTATCAAACCTGCAGGATTCCTTTATTTCTGTTGTGTTGTTGATACTAAAATTATGAACTGAATTAAATCCTTCATTATCATTATCCTAAATGAACGACTTTTTTTACTGAATTAACTTTGTTCACAGATATAATACGTTCTGGTATAATACTAATACGAGAACGAAACTGTTGCTTGTATTAGTACTAAGAAGTTGCTCAAGTGCTCCTAATCTATCAGCTGGAGGGCTGTTAGTGTTCAATTTGAAAAACTTCTCGGAGGCAAGTATCTCTTCTTGAATCCACAATTATTGAGTTGGCAACTAAGTGATTACGGATTTTGTTAATACCACCTAATGACAGAATCCGCAATCACTTAGTTGCCAACCCAATAATGTGGAAGTATTTGAAGAATATCTTTTTTAAATCAATGTACACGACATCGTATTTTTCAGATTCTAAAAACATCTTTTTCATATTTCACCGTACTAAAAACCACGTGAAGTATGTAACGTATCCGACAAAGGCGATGGAATCAAATTCCAGAATGAATAAAGTTTTACGGATGAGATACGCATTTAATCAGGATGTTCTATGCTTTTCAACCACCGAATTCTTTTTATTTTACACCCCTACAGTATAACACTTGGTGAGGAAATGATATGAAATTTCAGAATGTCTAAACAACGGGAATTTGTACCACGTCTGAGTTTAAGGGGGTATTCTAGTCTAGTGACATGAATTTCGGGCGGTTTTTGAAGCTCTGTACAAACGAAACAAAAAATATTTTTACTATCCATTTTTTATCATTTGTTTATTGATACTTTAAGATTACATAAAAAATTAACTGAAAAATCTTAAAATTCACAAAGTTATGAACTGGCAAAGTGAGGGGTCCAAAGAAAAGGGTGTCCTGACGTGCATGATTTCAATTCTTCTGGTTATCTGAAGCAATAAAGCCGAACGCATTCTTAATTAGATGCGGCTATAGCGTGATCCTTGGAAAAGCAAAAAAAAAAAATATTTTTTCATAAAATGGCGGCCGTTTGAAAAAAATTTTCCTTTTTGACATGTTTTTTTGGCAATTCCGAATTTTTTAAAAATAGTAAAATTAAAAATTTTGATCTGACCCTGGTTGAGGCGATAGAAAAATGTATAAAGAACATTCACACCAAATTTCAAATAAATCAGTTCATTAGAACTTGAGATACTGTGCACGCCAACTCGACAAATGTAGTTTTGAGAAAAACGCGTTTAAAGTTTTGAGACAAGTTTACTCGGACAACGTCTACCGTCTACTGTCAATGGACAAATGTGTTCCGGTCGGATCGGAGCAGATACCGCGTCACAAAAATGGCTGTAACTCATAAAATAATTAAAATTTTGAAAACTCCTTTTAAGGGCATATTCTTGAATATCTAAGTTTTGAAAATATGAAAAAAATTTTTCGATTTTTTCAAATTTGTAGACTAGTATACCCCCTTAAGTTCTCAAATTTTAATCACCTCATATCAGTTGCAAACAGAATCTTGTCTGCGATTTGAAAAGTGCCAATGAATAATTTTGAATACTGGTACAATGTTTTAGATGTACAATAATATTTATGTAAATGTCGTATATATAAATTCCTTATCAAGTATGCCAATTTATGGAGATCACTAAACTACACTCAAAACAAATTTTTAACCCTTACAGCTGAGAACCGCACTAATACAAAACTTAGCACATCATTGGAGTTTGAATTGAATTTAGAACTGATATCTGTCATCATTTGCAATGAAATATCATAGCAAGGTTTATGGTTTTTCTGTACAAGCACTCTGACTAAACACAGAATGCAACGAATACAAATTGATTGATCGCTGCTGAAATACAAACCGTGTCATACTATATCTTACTATACTACAGCACTTACCAGACCGACTTACCTATTCATCGCATATATTAGGTTGTTTGAAAATTTTCTTTCGTTTTATAAGGAAAAAATAGACGCACAGTGTTTTTTGTTTTATATTAATTTATTGAATTATGCACGAACATAATAATAGAAATATAACGAAATAGATCATACCTAATTCAATAAAATAATATAAAACAGAAATTATTGTTAATCTATTATAATCTTATGAAACGAAAGAAACTTTTCGGAAAACCTAATAAATTATTTTCTTTGACATAACAGTCTATGTGAAATTAAATTACAATAAACTGTTCTTGAAACCTTTCTCACATTGGCAATGGCATGGATAGTATAAGAGAAAAAGGAATATCATTACCGCCTCTATCACCCGATACAAAACGATTTCATTTTCCATACAAATTAATCAAACCGGAAATTTTCGGTGAAAGCGAGTGCAATTAATTTATATTAAAACGATAATAAAACTACTACTATTATTGATGTTATGAAGCTATACAATTGAATTTGGCCTACTCGACTACTGCAGTTTGAACAGTGGTGGACATGAAGATTATTGACAAAACAGTATCCAGGATTAAACAAACAAATGAAAAGAATCATTGATGTGACCACGCGAGTATTATTTACATTTCAGTTTATCTAATGTAATTTTTAAACTGCCGATACTTATGCGAGTTTATATTTTTATAAACATAATTAAAGAACAGTGTTTGATCAGTTTCACTTATTAAATTCTAGCTTTTGTCCGCGACTTCGTTCACGTGAGCTACTAATATATGGAACTTTAACTTTAAGTAGATAATTTTTATGGATAAAATACAAAATGAATCGAGATGAAATCTAGCCTGTTTTTTTTTCTTGGACGCTAAATTATATAACACGGGTAGTTCTATCAAAATCCGTTTAGTAGCTTTCCTGAGTGTTTTGAGACTCTCTCTCTCTCCCGAGAGAGTTCATTCCTGATGTCGACTGCGCCATATCTCGAGTTGGAACTCATATTGGCTTCGCATTTAAGGTGTTCGCTTCTGTTCGTAAGTCAGCTCGTAAGTAACTTTCGGAATAACAATGTGTATGGCAGGTTTTCCGGAACAGATAAGGAACAACGTTTCGGTGCGAAACTCCATATAATAAATCAGTTGCCGAAAAGGAAAAAGAAAAAATATTTTGTTTGTTCACCAAAAAGAAGTAATGCGGTAAAACAACAAACACTTTTCTACTGTGAGATCTGTGAACGCAACCCCGATTTGCATCCCAATGAATGTTTTAAAAAATTTCACACATTACTCAATTATAATTAATATAAATATTGTAATCAAAATTATATTACTTCTGAAATGAATAAAGATTGTTTTCAATTTGCATCCCAATGAATGTTTTAAAAAATTCCACATATTACTTGATTATAATTAATATAAATATTGTAATCAAAATTATATTACTTCTGAGATGAATAAAGATTGTTTTGAATGACTTTAATATTATTATTTATACGTCACTGTAGCATTTAAAATCTGAAACTTAAAAACTTGCAAGTCGAAGTATGATGAGAATAAGTTGGAGTTGCCGGTCGATATTCACAATTAAAAGTCGGAGCGTTAAGGATTAGAAAACTTATATGTGTAATTACTTATCGTTTACACAACTATTTGATAACGCAAGCTAAGCTATTTGTAAGACTATTAAAACTATTTGGACTAGTAAAACTATTTGGTAAGCACGACCTTTCACTATCATGGCTCAGAGATGTCTCACTGTCCTCGTATATTTAATGGATGTCACCGACAACCGATCGTTCTCTTTCTATTCCGTCACGTTTCGCATTGGCTCTGATATTGCTTACTGTGGCTGCCAAATGCTCGAATTCCACAGTGTGGTTACCACATGCTCGCAACAGTATGTACAGATAATTGTATTGATATGTAAAGATGTATAAATAATTTTGCAAAGCGCGGTTCTACTTTCTTTGATAAGTCGGATACACAAAGTTAAATAGCTACATGTAGATTTTCACGACTCACTGTATGTCATTTAGAATCTAAGTTAAGTACATATATACATCTAGAACATGTATCAATGTACATCATGTTTATGTATGTCGGGTTTACATTATGATTAGGGTTAGGGGCGTGAAATGAATCTTCATTTGGATTACACATTGTCGTTATGCAATAGAGAAGACATTGACTAGTACAAATATAATTATTAGTACAAGTGTAGATATTCCAGAATTGACAAGTAACTGCGGTGATTAGACACCAATGACAATGGTCCTAGGGTCGAAAACGAATCCGCGGTCAACGGGATAACAAATGTACTTTCTTCCAAAGTCTAAGTTGGACTCGATTTACTTGTCTACGATACAAGTATTACTAAACTAGCTCTTTGTTAAAACGTAAAATATTCACCAAGCGTAAAGACGCTATGTAACTCGCTAATGAGACCTCACGAGAGAATGAGTTTCCGTCGCCATAGTTGGAGGTTGGCTTTTATCTTCATAGTGAAATATATATTTGTGTGGAATGAGTTGAGGAGGACAAGAAAATTGGATAGATTTTTAGTGCCATGGGGTCATATCATCATATCATATACATGTAATATCGTGATATAATGTGTTTACAAAGAGTGGACAATAGAGATGTTAATCAGACAGAAAAAGACGATTGTTGTTCAACCTGAACTATTCACGCCAAACGCACAGAAAACAGCGCAATCCACACTCTCTCGGCAACGCCACTCGCAACCTCTGTCTCCGCTCAGCTCGCACTCTGCTTCTCGACTCGCACTCTCTGCTTTTCGACTCGCACTCTGCTTTTCGACTCGCACTCTGCTTTTCGACTAACTCTCTGGCCGTTGCCGCATTCTGTTGCCTTTTTCCTAGGCCCACCGCACACGTGTTCTGCAGGCGCTCGTGGCCAGGGTCACGTAGGTCTTTTCCACGAAACTATGCACTTGAAAAGACCGATGACACATCGATGGGCCCGACGGCGCCTCGGCTCTCGCGACATTGTTCATAGTTCGCCCGATATTTCTTAGGCCTTTCGTCCACGATACTACACTCGGCCATCCTGCAATAACATCTGCCCTCAGATGTTGCCTTCTATCTCGCTGTCATCAGATGCGTCACTTTCGGCGTTTAGGACCCAAGGTTTCATAAAATCGAGGTGTGTGCGGGTCCTTCCTTCGGTACTGCTTCGCACGCTTTCTTCTTTTCTTGTAACTTCGACGATTCTCCTCTTGAGTTGCGGCGATCTTCTTCTTCGCGTCCTCACGTAGCTCGCGACGTTGTTCTTCAAACCTCGCGGCCCACTCTTCGTCGATCAGCTTTCTAATCTTCGCCTCTTCCCTGACTTGCATTTCGACCCCGACCAGTAGCTGGAAAGGAGTCTTCCCTGTGCTTCTGTTTACGGTGGAATTCAGGTATTTCTGAACCTGGTCGACATGCTGCCCGTTCCCCCTCGGCGCCAGTCTTCGCGGTCTTCACGCTACCGGTTTGTCGCTTTTCAGAACTATTTTCGCGGTTATCCCGACGTCTCTCTTCTTCTCCGGCCTATACCCTTTAATAATATCCCGAATGGCTTCACGATAATGCGGTTCCTGTACGTGTGTTAGGTCTGTTTCGTCAGTCTGTTCTACTACGTTAATTCTAAACACATCCGACACGTCTTTGTTAGTCTGTTCGTCAAGCCGCAAGAAAGTCACTTCGCCCCGTTTAACCCGTAACTCTACCTGATCCAGAAAATCAGTGCCTAACAACAGGCCGTGCTTCGTCAATATTTTGTTTGAAACAACGTGCAAAGTGATTGGCAGTTTACACCCATCAACCGTCATTACCTTAGTGAATTCACCCCAGGTCTCATTGCCAGCGGAACCAAAACCGTCGAACTTAAACTTGCATTTACCTAGCGGCGGTGACCCTAACCTCGCATACTCGTCTGATCGGATGAACGTGAGATCACTACCCGTATCCACTAATGCCACAAACCTACAGTCATCTATCGCCACTTCTTTCACATACTTCCCTTTTTCGGATCTTGACACTACGCAAGTCTCTTTCGGTCGTGCCGTACACCTCGCTGCAATATGTCCAAATCCGCTGCACTCGAAACACCTAACACCTTCTCCCCTCTCCGGACACTTAACACTTAGATGATCCTCACTATCGCAAATGAAGCATCTTCTTTTCTTCATTGCATCTACAGATTGACTGGGCTTCCCGTTCTTCTGGGCTTTAGCCGGCTTCACAATCGACTTTGCTCTGCGACTCTTCTGTTCTTCGTACATCACTAACCTCTTCCTCAACTCTTTGATTGACGTAGCGCCGTACAATATAGCCTTATTGTTCTCGTCGTCTATTATTCCGTCCACTATGTATTCCACCTTTGCTTCCTCCTCCATGTCCACATGGCTGGCTATTTCGAGCATGCGGTACATGTAGGCCAAACATGCTTCATCACTCTCCTTTTTTGTTTCTTCAAGTTTCTGATGTACTTGCCTACTGTTGACTTTCCTCGAAAATTCTTTCACTAGCCCCCTCTTCAACTCATGCCAAGTCCTGGCATGACACTCGAAGCTCGCGAATATTTTCGCTGATCCCTTCAGCAGCTTCCTGGCGTAGACTGCCTTCTGCCCATCCGACCACATGCACGTATCAGCGACTTCCTCGAACGACTCGAACCATCGTTCGACATTTTCACCTTTGTCGCCACTAAACGACTCTAATGCATCTTCGACGTCTCTAAAACTCAGTGTCGAACCAACGCATGCCCTTCGACAACATTCGTCACGGTCCTGATACACCCTTCGCGTATCTCTCTTGTATCCTCTTGCGTTTTTCTTGTCATCTTCATCCTCACTTTCGTCGTCGCTTTCTTCTTCCGACGATATGTCGTTACCATCCATGACCGCTTGTAGCCGTGCGCGTAATTCTACTTTTCTTCCCGTCGTTTTTAAACCCAAACTAGCGAGGCGCTCCTTCAACTCCTTCGTATTCATTTTCTCAACATCTTCATCTTCGTTACAATCACGCTCAGCTCTCTGTACGTTTCCTAGATCTCGTTGACCGGTTAGCTCTTCACCGCCCGTCGATCCCTTAGGACACGATTGTCCAGCCCTACACGCCCGATTCAGCCTTGCAATCAGCACTGACCTCGCACCCGATATAGGGAGGTTCATTCGCGCGAGCTTACTCCTCAGCTCCTCCAGCGTCGAACCCTCTTCACCCGACAATCGCTCGTCCCCGACGTTTGCCATTTTTCACACTACACAAACTTAAACCGTCAACGATATCGTCTTTTACCGCACCGCGTACAGGTAAATTCACAACTAGCTCGAATAGCTCTGTTAAACCGTTTCGTTTTCTGTCTTGTCCAATCCCGGCTGAGCCCCCAAAAATATGTAATATCGTGATATAGTGTGTTTACAAAGAGTGGACAATAGAGATGTTAATCAGACAGAAAAAGACGATTGTTGTTCAACCTGAACTATTCACGCCAAACGCACAGAAAACAGCGCAATCCACACTCTCTCGGCAACGCCACTCGCAACCTCTGTCTCCGCTCAGCTCGCACTCTGCTTCTCGACTCGCACTCTCTGCTTTTCGACTCGCACTCTGCTTTTCGACTCGCACTCTGCTTTTCGACTAACTCTCTGGCCGTTGCCGCATTCTGTTGCCTTTTTCCTAGGCCCACCGCACACGTGTTCTGCAGGCGCTCGTGGCCAGGGTCACGTAGGTCTTTTCCACGAAACTATGCACTTGAAAAGACCGATGACACATCGATGGGCCCGACGGCGCCTCGGCTCTCGCGACATTGTTCATAGTTCGCCCGATATTTCTTAGGCCTTTCGTCCACGATACTACATACATAGATATATTCTTCTAAGATATATTCTTCGAGGTGCTCCATGTAAATGTCCATAATGACACTGTTGCTTCTGAAATTTGGCCATAGTATCCTGAAATATTCTCTTTCTTGTACATTCCTAAACATATTCTTTCTTCAATTTTATTCTTAGGATTCACCCGCCCTGGATATTATCAATCTTACATATTTGATAACCCTGACGGAACTGACGGACCCACCTATAAACTTTCTCAATTTCCACTTTTTCCTCCGTACTCTTCCTTCTCTATCCTTCTTCTACCTTTCCCTATTTATCATTCTCCACGCAAAACCGTAAAAAGGGGGATTCTCGGCGCAGAGGCAATAAATATCTCACCGCCGCTGAGGAAATTATCCAAACATACAACGCACCCGCACAAACACCCGTTCTAAATAACTAGTCTTATCTATAGTTTGACTTACAATTGAAAACCTTGTTTTATAGAAAATCAAGTGCACAGTAGAATCATCTGGTGACCCCGACGTGACTCGTGTTAACACCAAATTTGTTTTTTTGAGTGCAATTTAGTATTCGGTATAATAACTTGATGATCAACGTGAATAGCATTCGATCGCGTTATCGTACCAGGGTTTTGTGGTTTTGTGGTTTTGTGCAGGTGAACATCAGTGGAATACCGTTAGACGTCTTTGGATTAACTACGGCAAGCACCAAATACGTCATGAGTGCTCTGTGCGCCCAACACGCAACGGAGGGAAAACCATTATTATGAACCCACTACCGACGGGACTACTCGAGAAATTAAAAACGGAACTGATCCACTGGCGTGTCACAACAATAGGAAACACGTCGCTTTTCTATAACAAGTAAAACTTAGCGACCAGAGATACTCGCAGTTTCTTTGGCACCTGCGTCGTCTCACTGGGTCGCAATTTTTTGAAGGATTAGTGTGAACCTTATGACTATATAAGTTGCGGACTAACATCCAGGTAATCCACACAGAAGGACGCAAATCTCGATACAGCGACTGAACTAGCAAACGTCATCGCCGAAACATTGTCACAACAGTATGTTGCTAAAACATCGTGTCGTCCAATGCAGGTAGTGAATGCAGATACCAACTCTCTTGAATCATTTCTACATTTCAATATAAAATTGTTGTGGTCCGTCAGGAGGTGCCCGATGATTACCTCCTTCCCGCCCCCGAAGAGACATGGAGCCTTGTTCGCGCTCGCGAGACTGCAACGATTGGAAAATCCTTTGGCTCTTTTCTCAAAAAAATGATCCACAACAATACAGAAATTCGCAACCTACGACAGAGAATTGCTTGCCATCTATATTGCAATCATACACTTTCGGCGCATAGTCGGAGAAACTGTTTTCAACAAAAGCCGGAAAAATTCATCGCCAAATAAATCTGACATTTAAACTTTATTAATGAGCTCAGCATTAATATCCGACACATATCAGAAAAGAACATCGTTGTGGCTAATGCGCTATCAAGGATCGGCGAAATCGATGCGGCGTTGGACTTTGGAGTGTTGATTAATTCACAAGAAGAAGGCGAAGAGATATGTGCAAAAGTAGGCTGGAATCAGGAAATAGGTGTCTTGCTTTTTCAGAGAAATTCTTCTGCCGACGTGCTTTCGACATCTTACCAAACGCAATACATCGAGCGATCAAGGCGACAGCCAAACTCATGACTCAACGTTACGTCTGACAATCGATGATAGCAGGTTGCAAAAGATGGGCTCAGATTTGCCCGCCATGCAAACGTTCTAAAGGTCCCGGGAACGTATCGACGGCTCTCGTCTTCTCCTCACGACCACCAACAAGATTTACGTCGACCATCCCGCGCGTTGACCCGTGGCAATACCCTTTTGTGATCAGAAAGCAGGTACCATAATCCGAGGCTTTTATGAGGATTGACTTATATGGTTCGGAATGTCATTGAGGATCATAACAGATCAGGGCAGACAATTCGAGTTTGATCTTTTTCACAAAGGTCATGACTGTCCAGGAATGAATGGCAATAACTTTCGATTTCTTGGCGAATGGAGATTCGTATACCAACTATCAATTTTTATTTAAGGCTTCCAAGCAAACTCTCAAACTGTCATTGCAGGATTCCAAAGCACATAGACGTAAGTTGTATGGGTGACTGTGTCTGTAGATCTTGTAGTGGATGGATTGAGTGCAATACTTATGAAATGACACGGATTTTGCTAAAACATAGTTTACTAGGTTGAACATATGTGGGAGAAAAATACACATCTTTGCAAAAACAAAGTAGTTCCATACAGTCTGTGTGGAAGTACAACAGTTTCTAATTTAAAGTTTTATAATTAACCAACTGAACGAATGTTAACACTTATCTTTTACTTATGTTAAATTTTCTATGATTTAAATCATCTCCCGCTTTAACAGAAATCATTTTAGAGGTGGAAGTAGCAAAAAAAGCAGGTGATGGTTGTGCAGATCTTTGTTTGATAGACGAAGACTGCATAGGGTTGAGTCTTTGTCTGTACAGAAGGAAAAGGTATCTGATTATAGAAACCTCTACCCGCATTGAAGATATACTCATAATTACGTTTTGTATTGCACACTGAATAGGTTCTTGTTCTTGAGGATTTTTTGTTACGCTTGAGATATTGCAAGCGAAACTTCCTCTTAAAGTATAACCACCGCTTTTTTTGAAAATTCTGCATCGTTTTCAGTTGTACCCCTAATTTGAATGCGAATAATATTAATTTCAATTAGCATGAAATCTAAAAGTTTTCGATTATTTTTCGATTAACTTTCGACCAAAACCCGAAATATTGTTGTTACAATTAGATATTACATAATGAAAAAAACTTTGAAATACCCTAGGGTTTAAATAATTTCAAATTTCTACTGGGGAATTACTCCTAGAAAATTGAAATTACTTCTCATTTCGCAGATACCGAAAACGCAAGAATTGTTAGCAAATAGACATGACGAATTATGGAATTTCCCTCACTATTTGGGTGCCCCCACGACAAATACGTTCTTTTTCAATCTCCTATGAATAGTGAAAGTGGGTATTTTCATTACGTATGTAGTGCTTATGTCTGCCTGTACAACATTTTAAGAAATATAAAAAATTCAATTAACATGTACATTTCATCAGGCACCTTTTATTAAGAGATAAATGGCAAGGAGGTTCAAGGAACTTCACTTAAAACAAAACGTTGTTTAAATACTAAAAGAAATGTTGCAGAAAAGTGAATCCTGAGCAGTCCAAAGTATTAATACTTCTTACATTGACGTTAACAAAACTAAAATGGCAATATTTTTGTAACAGTTTAATATTTTGTTCGATAATCTTTTTGTTCAATAACATGTTCTTAAAGATTATTATTAAGATTAAGATAATTATTAAGATTAAGATATTATTAAAATTATTATTAAGATATAATAAGATTATTATTATAAAGATTATTTTTGCTAGTAATCGGTGCTGTATTTTATTTCTCTATTGAGACGAATGTATCATTTTTCGTAAGTCTTTACTATTGCTTTTTACCAATTCTACGATCTAGTTCATTCCATAGGGAAGGTTGTACTTCTGTAAAAACACTGTTTTCGGTATCTTAGTTTGATAACTTAAATTTGTGATATCTCAATATTCTTGCAAATTAAAAGTGCATTATTCTTTGGTTTATCTTGTAATTGTTGTCAAGAAACAGTATTTTACATTAACAGATTTTTTATTGTAATATTTTATGTTATATGCTTTTACGATATTGTGACAAGTAGCTAAAAAAAATATGCTGATTTATTATTTGATGATCTATTGGACGATAAATAGAAAAGAAATGAATTGAAAATTTTCGAGTGTCACGTTCTATTCAGTTGCCGCGTTCGGTAGCGTTAACTGACGTTTAATGCAACTGGCAATAAGTTCTACTTTCGGCTAACCTGCTATGTGCGGGAATACTGGCACGGGAGAGGATTAAAGTTGTTCGAAAGTAAATTGACAATATTGTTACGACCGTTTGCGGAGAGACGCGGTCGCGAGGAAAACGCGTCAGCGAGAGGCGTAAATTCTCGCTACGATTCGGTTAATCGACGCCTCGAATTAGTCGTTCCTCTGTTTCGGTTAAGATAACAGAGGTGGTTAAATGAATATGACACAGTCTAGTAAGTTATATTTCACCGTTTATTCTAACAACTTATAACGAAGACAGTTACGCTGGTGCGTATGTACGAGACGAGTGAGTGACTGATCTACGGGTGTGTATACCCGGTTGAAGGATGTTGACCGTTCGAAGGATGTAAAATCAGTACTGTTCGGAGACGATGCTGTGGCGGAGGAAAGCTAAGGATGGGTGTGTCTAGCGTACGGGACCATCGGATTTGTCGGTGACGATTTTGGCTAAGAGAGTGAGGGAAATAGGCTTCGTTGTTAATTGGTTAAACAAAGGGTCTTAATCGCCCTCGAGAGAAAGTGGTTAGTGGGAGGAAAGTTGCATCATACGTGAGAAAAACTAACTTTCCCTTGTCAAGCTGTAGTAGACAATGGCCTTTAGAAATTTTTTTTATTTTTTTTTTTTTTTTATTTATTTGTTGAAATTACAATCAATTCTCGCGTTGAGAATTTTCAGTAATTTTTCTGGCGTGGCGCAGTGACATGGCTGTTTATTTACAATAAGTTAATACTTATTATAGATAGATATAATTTATAATCTATAAGTATTATAAGTAAGTGCATATGCTTGATTTGGATAATTAAATGAGTCTAACGTTTAGGTCTAGCGGGTAGTGCCTCTTCAGCCTGCGAATCTGGTCCGTCGTATCGAGTAGTCCAGTGATTAGGGGGTTTCGGTGTTTGTTGATTCTTTTGCTGTATCTGTTGCTATATTTTGCTATTTCCTCTTTGACGGTGGGTATCTTAAGGTCGCGGTGTATTGTTTCATTGGTTACATACCAAGGTGCGTCAATTAGGGATCTTAGCGTTTTCGATTGAAAGCGTTGGAGTATTTCGATGTTGGAGTTACTTGCTGTTCCCCATAGTTGGATTCCGTAGGTCCAGACAGGTTTTATTACGGTCTTGTAGAGGGTAATTTTATTCTGTAAATTTAGTTTGGAGCGTCGGCCCGTGAGCCAATAGAGTTTTTTTAGTTTGTCCTTTAGTTGCTTCCTTTTGTCTGAGATGTGTGTCTTCCACGTTAGTCTCCTGTCCAGGGTCATGCCCAGGTATCGGACTGTGTCCCTGCTAGGAACTGTTGCATTGTTGATGGTGACCTGGGGGCAGGTTTGTTTTCGGAGCGTGAAGGTTACATGTGAGGATTTCTTTTCGTTGACTTTGAAGCCCCATTTGTGAAACCACTTTTCCATGGAGTCGAGACTTCGCTGGAGAGTGGATGAGGCTATTACCGGGTCTGCGTGGGAAGCTAATAGCGCTGTGTCGTCTGCAAATGTCGCTATTGTTATATCGTTTGATATAGGTAGGTCGGCAGTGTAGATGGAGTACAGTAGGGGTCCGAGGACACTACCTTGGGGTATGCCGGCTTCTATTGGGAATGTTGCGGAAGTGGCGTCTAGGTATTTAACCATGAATTGTCTATCGGTTAGGTAAGATTTTAGGATGGAGTAGTAGGGGTGAGGTAGGATCTTTTTAAGCTTGTATAGTAGCCCTTCATGCCATACTTTATCGAATGCCTGTTGGATGTCTAGGAAAACCGCTGAGCAATATTCTTTCTTTTCGAGTGTTTGGCTGATCGTATGAGTTAAGCGGTGGATTTGCTCTACTGTAGAATGATGTTTTCGGAAGCCGAATTGGTGATCTGGGAGTGTTTTCAAGTTCTCTAGGATTGGAAGGAGTCGGTTCGTGAGCATCTTCTCGAATAGTTTGGACAGGGTAGGTAAAAGACTGATTGGGCGATAGGAGCAGGTTTCGTGTATCGGTTTACCGGGTTTAGGGATGAGGGTAATCAATGAGATTTTCCAAGCCTTAGGATAGTGTTCCAGGCGAAGGATAGCATTAAAAATCGATGTGATGAGTGCTATCCCTTTTGTGGGAAGTTCCTTGATTGCTCTATTGCCTATTAGGTCGTGTCCTGCTGCTTTCTTGGGGTTTAGGCGACTGATTGTTTCTATGGTCTCAGCAGAGGAGAAGGGTTCGATAGGAGGGGACATTTGGAAGGGGGTGTGCAGGTATTCAGTAACGTCCGCGGCGGCTTGGGGGGAATGGGGTTTGAATACTTTTGACAAGTGTTTTGCAAACAGGTCGGCTTTTTCTATAGGGCTTCGCGCCCATCCACCTTGCGGACGGCGGATAGGTGGGATTATTTGTGGGGGGCGTGTGAGTTTCCTGGAGGCCTTCCATAGTGAGTAGTTGGCGTCGGCTGTGGGCGATAAGCTGGCGAGGTATTTATGGAAGCAGTCGTTTTTATAGTTTGTTAAGGTTCTGGATAGCTTTCTAGTTGCGTTGTTAAGTTTGCGTTTGTCCTCCGGTGTTCTGTGGGTCTGCCATACTCTTCTTAGTCTACGTTTTTCTGCTATTTTTTTTAGTATGTATTGTGGATATTCTTGTTTGCTGTTAGTTGGCTTTGTCGGTGTGGAGAGGCGGATTGCGTTTATTATGCTCGTGTTTAAGTATTCCGTGGCTGCTTCGATATCTTCCTTTGTTTTTAGTGGGGTGAAGGCTGAGGTTGAGTGTGTAAAGACTTCTCTGAAGAGCTGCCAGTTGGTGTGTTGGTTGTGAATGGAGCCATTAGGTGTACTCTCGATGATTGTTGAACTGACTGTTGCTATCACGGGAGAATGATCAGAGGAGAGATCAGCCGAGGAGTTGATCTGGACGTGTCTTGATGGGATATTTTTAGTTATGAAGAAGTCGAGAAGGTCGGGTATTTTGTTAGTGTCAGTGGGCCAGTATGTGGGTTCG
Source organism: Bombus huntii (assembly GCF_024542735.1). Taxonomy (NCBI): domain Eukaryota; kingdom Metazoa; phylum Arthropoda; class Insecta; order Hymenoptera; family Apidae; genus Bombus; species Bombus huntii. Next base: position 5,145,711 of record NC_066243.1, read on the forward strand.
TATGTGGTGAGGTAGTTGAGGTTGTTGTTTATTATGCTGTTTAAGAGGTTTTTGCCTCTTGCTGTAACCAGTCTGCTGCCCCATTGGATGTGCTTGGCGTTATAGTCTCCTCCAACTATAAATCTGTTGCCCAGGGTGTCCAGGAAGTTATCAAAGTCTTCTTTGGCGATGGAGTGTCTGGGAGGGCAGTATACTGCTGAGGTGGTGATTGAGCCATGACAGTCTTCTATTGCTACGTTTGTTGCTTGGAGGTAGTCTTTCTGGAATGGTGGGAGTTCGTAGTGCTTAATACTTGCTTTGACTATTATTCCGGTGCCACTGTGGGCCTTTCCGCTGGGGTGTTGGGTATGGTAGAATTTGTAACCATTTATTTTCAGGTAGCTCTTATCGGTGAAGTGGGTTTCCGATACGAGCATTACGTCGATTTGCTGGTGTTTTAAGAAGAGTTCTAGTTCACGTTTGTGTTGCGCTAGACCGTTGGCGTTCCAGAGAGCTATGCGCCTTGGTTTTATTTTGAGTCGGGGCGTGCTAATTTTTCCACGATGAGTGTTAGTAGCGATAGCAAGTGATTTATTTGCTCCGATTGTTTCTCTATTAGCTTTTCGAGCCTTGAGGAGTTGTCTGCGTTTGGTGGGTTGGGGACACTGTTTTGGGGAAGGTTCCTTTGGCTGTTCGGGTTATTTTGGATGCCTTATACTGCTTGGGCATAGGAGGTTGAGGTGGAGATGAAATTGGTAGGACTGGGTGTTTGGTTGGTTGAGGGGGTTGGGGTAGTCGTGAATTTCGGCGGGCTGGGTGTTTGGTTGGATACCTCTTTTGCTCTGAGCTTAGCGTACCTGTTCGTGTATAGTGTTTTATATGCTGGGCAGCCTTTGTAGTTGGCAGGGTGGTCCCCTTGGCAGTGGATGCATTTCGCTGGGGTTTCCGGTGATTTGGCGCACTGGTCAGTGGAGTGAGAGCCTGCGCATTTAACGCAGCGGAAAGTATGGTTGCAGTATTTCTGCGTATGACCGTACCTTTGGCACCTTTTGCACTGCACTATTTCTTTTTTCACGAGCGGTGGTTCGATCTTTACTATCGCGTTCATTAGGCGACTGATGTTGTATATTTCCTTGTTATTCGGTTTTTGTTTAATGTCTAGGAAGAATAAGGATAACGGGTCTTTCGAGACTCTATGCCTTATATTACTTACGTTGATGACTTCGTGGCCAAGTTTTGAGAGTTCGTATTTTAGTTCGTCTATGTCTGCTGAGTGGTGTATGTTTCGTAGGACCACCCGGAAAGGCCTTTCCTGTTTGAGTTGGTAGGTGTGGAAGTTGGCGTTCAGGGTCCTGAGTGTCTTGGTGAGTTTTCTGTAAGCTTCTGGGTTCGTCGGTAGTATTTTCACCTTGTTGTTGCTTATCTTAAGGTTATATTCCTCCTTGCTGGTTTCTCTCTCTAGGGACTTGATCATTGTCTGTATGTCAATGACGTCGTCCACAAATATTGGTGGGGGAGGGGGGATTCTCTGTGAATGTTGATTTGGTGGCGGTTCTACGATTTCCATGGCGTCGTTTGAGGATTCCAATACGGCGAACCTGTTGTGTGTGTTTATTTGCGTTGCTGTTTCTATTTTCCTTTTCTTTGTAGTGTTAGCGTCGTTAGTGCGGAGAGTTCTGCTGCACTTCTGCCACGGGGGGGGGGGGGGTAGCACGGGGTAGCTGCGAGTCTGCTCCGGAGAGCCTGGTCGCGGTTGCTGGGCCATCATCGAGCTAGTTAATTCGGAATGAACAACTAGTCGTGAGGCTGTGAGGCTAGTATTCGGGTTGGGGTTAGGTGCGTGGGATTTTCTTCTCCCTAGAGGGTAAGGGACACTTAGCTGCGTTCTCTTTCGACGGTTGGGCGACACGTGTTGTTTTCGGACTATACTGGGCACTAGAGACACGTCTGCACGCTTCGGCACTCCACAGCGAACTGACGTAACAAATATGTTATGATTTATTCAAATGTTACTCAGCAATTGACTGACAGACTGACAAATATAAAATTCTTCGGTTGACAAAATGATAACTAACTCTCCGGTAGACAAAATGATAACTAACTCTTCGATAGACAATGGTAATTATTTGGTTGGCGAACGGTAATTAATTATTCGATAGACGAACGGTAATTATTATTACTGACTTTTCTGAGTCGCTACATTTATTTATATCCGTCGGAGATGAAAAAACGTCGGGGTCTTTCTTTTGAAAATGTTTGGGAAGATTCCAACGTTTGTTGAAACTGCTGACTTTGTTTACAGTTTTAAACTATCTTAATATCGTTATGATAACATAATTAGGTAATTATAAAAGCATAGTTTGATAAATTTATCGCAAGATATAGCTTTTAGCGGCTTTAACTGCCTTTCACTTCAAATACTGTAAACACGGTTTCAAATAAACGTTTTAAATTACCTTGATTTGAAAGAAATTACCAATTTTACTTTCGCGCTACGGATCGTGCGGGGCGCGGGACGTGGCACAGAGAATATTTCAAATACATTACAAATTACGCTAAATATTAAAAACATTGTGTCCGTGCACCGATCTGGACAAATACGTAACGGGCACTTAGACACGTCATTGAAGGAGCTTGTACCTTCTCTTTTTCTTCTTTGAGAGACTGGTAAGGCTGAGGCGTATGTGTTGTCCGTAATGATTGTAGATGCTGGCTGTAAGATGTCACTGATGGGGTACTGCTATTTTTCTTCTAATTTAGATGCGTGGAAGAAAAATCGGACTCTGGTCGCCGGGATTTGAGCCCGGGCCCCGAACGTTCGTAACCTAAGGCGCTAACCACTGCGCTGCCGTCATCCGACTCTAGTTAGTGTCGAGTGGTGGTATTTGCTGTTAAGTGCCGCCACAAGGCAATAACACGCATATGCGTTCTGTCGGTTTTTCGAAACCATAATCACGGTCGTAATAGCTGGTCTAAAAACCATCGTGGCGAAACTAACGTTCTCAATAAGCAGACGAGGCTCAATTTGTTCAAGGTAAGGTGCTTCAATTGGGAATTTAAGGTTCGTTGTTTAACGGCATTGTGTAAAAAAAAAACCCGGACGTGGTTGTTTCTGCCTTCTGTCATATATATATGTCGGAGATGAAAGGAAAACCGGAGCCTTCCCTTTGCAATTTTGGGAAAGTATTCTAATGCTTTAGCCTAGATATTATCATAGCTGTAATTAAGCAATTGTTGTCATTTGTAATTGTTTGATATTTGTGATAGCGAAAGTGGGTTCGAGGTGACAACTGGTCGCCGAACGTAGCCACGGTCACGGGATAAACGTTTTGCCTGACGAAGGTGTGGATCGGTTGTATTGTTCTCCCTAGAAATCACATAGAATTGTACTTTGGAGATGTCGATATAATGGGACACACGTTGTATTAGGAATCAAATTCCAGGCAGAAACTGCCTAGCAACGGCGATTGGAACTTTTTCGATGCTTCTAACGCGTATACAATAAACGAACGCAATTGTAAAGAGTGGAAAATTTTCATCAGTCTGTTATTCGTACGATCGCCTTGGAAAGTTACACATCGAGCAATTTACCGAGTGTCTCAGCAATCGTATTTTTTTGTGTTTAAAATTATTCTACGCATAGTAAAGAGTTATCCCGTTGACCGTGCATTCGTTTGAACCCAGGAACATTGTTAATAACGTTAATTACATTTATTATTCGTAAAACCTATTAATCGTTAATCTCATTATTCGTTAAATTTATTATTCATAAGACATATTATTCGTTTCCCTTATTATTCGTTAAACTTATTATTCTTTAATCTAATCATTAGTTAAACTTATCGTTTGTTAATCTTATCATTCATTAAACTCATTATTCATAATATTTTGTAAAATCTTGTATATTCGCGTAAATATAATCTCTGTTTCGTAAAACGATGGCTAATTCAAACGAAGAATCGTTACGCGCCTTAAATTCTAATGATAACCCGACATATATAATGTTCAATTCTAGGATAATTCAGGGATCGATTCTGAAAATCTAAAAATCGAGTTTATTGTAACAATACTTAAATAAAATACAGAGGTAAATAACAATGAATGATAATTAATAACAATAAATAATAATAAATAACAAAGCTTTGTACAAGATCTACCTGAAAACCGAGAATCGATTTTCCACGTCATAAACTACCACTTTTCCTCTGTCAATCTTCAATACTCTAAATAATAATTTCTCTCTTATGATCGTGTCTATTTATAACGCTTAAAATCCTTCTTCTTTTCTAACCGCCCGTCTGTGAAATGACTGTTCGGCAAATCGGTTGTCCGTAACAACAAATAAGGCCACACTTTCCGTTAAACAGAGAAAGTCCCTTTGTTTATCCGCGTTTGAACTCTTAGGGAGTTTACACCTCACCTCCTCGTGTTGACAATTGCATCGCTAATTGTCCTTTTCATAGAATTAGTTTACACGCGTGGAAGAAATTTCCTCCAGGTCTACTATTATCGTTATCCATTTCGTACATAGAATTTGAGATCCTTTTTAGAATTTTGAAAGGCCCTTTCCGGATTTCCTCCAATTTATTTCTATTTAATTTATTCCCACTGTGAGTGAAGATCAAATCGCCAATTTTAAATTCATGCTCTCTTTTTTTTTTATCGTATTTCTGTTTGTTAATTTCGAAGTTTCTCATTGAGTTTTTAAATGCTTCTTCTCTGTCTCTTTCTAAGTCTATCTTATTTTCAATTGTTCCTTTAGGAGCGATCTCAATTCTTTTTCCGTGCAGTAAGTAATTCGGAGCAAATCCTGTGACACTGTCTGGTGTTATTGTATTCTTTCACACTTTCTTTTGCGATTTTTGTCCAGTTTTTCTTTTTTTTGTTTGCATTAATTTTGCATCTGATTCTGTTTATTAGTGTTTGGTTTACCCTTTCGTTTAATCCGTTCGAGGATGGACAGTCTGTCGAAATGAAAATTAGTTTGATGTTCTTGTTCCTTGCGTATTCTTGGATTTCTTTGGATGTCAGTACTGGATATCTGTCTGCGAGAATCATTCTTATAGAATCGGTTTCTCCCGTCGAATCTATAAGTTCTATGATATCGTCTGAGCGTTGTGTTTTTGATGTGGACACAAAAAAAAGCCCTTGAAAAATGGTCAATAAGAATATGCATAAATTTCTTCGGTGAGTTGTTATTAGAAAAACCTCCGACCGTCTCGAATGACATTATTTCAAACGGTTTTTTAGCTGGTCCTAGTTTCGACATAAATCCAATCGGTCTTCTCGTTCTGCTTTTATTCTTGATGCAGATTTCGCATTGTTTGCAGAATTTGTCGACTATCTGATCCATATTTTTGAAGTAGTAAAAAGGTCGGATTTTCTTTAGTATATGGTTCCTTCCAACGTGACCGAAGAATTCATGAACCGTTTTTTTGATGTGTTCTCCAAATTTTCGTGAGACGAATATACGTTGACGTCCTTTAATATTTTTGAAAAATATCTCTGATTTTTTTGTGAGGTTTTTTGTATTTTTGATATTTTTTCGTTTTCTTTCTGATCTTGAATTATGTCCTTCTTTGTAATAATATTCACCACTCTCAGAACGTCTTCTTCATTTTCAAAACTTTCTAAGACGGGATTCCTGGATAGTGCATCTGCTTCTACGTTGTCCTGTCCCGGCGAGTAGATGATCTTGAAATCATACTGCGATATGTAGTGCATTAGGTCTCCTAAAGTTTCATCGGGTCTCTGCTTTTGATTCTCATTGATTCTAACGGCTTATGGTCTGAAAGAACAGTGAAATATCTACCGATTAACCACTATTGCCAGTACTGAATCGCCTCTTTAATAGCCAGATATTCGAGGTGGATTGCTTTCTTCTTTGCCTCTGTTGGTCTCAATTTTCTCGAAAAGCAACCGGATGTAACATTCCGTTTTCTCGAGGTTGCTTTAAGACAGCTCGTAAACCGTTTCCATTTGCATCCATATAAATAAATACTTCTTTCTTCTGATCGTATATTGAAAGGATTGGGCTTGAACAGAGGTATTCTTTAATCTTTTGAAATGATTTTTCACATTCTTCGTTCCAAATAAATTCTACATTTTTCCTTAATAAATTGTGGAGTGGTTCCAAGAGTTTGCACGCGTCTTCTATAAATTTCTAATAAAAATTAATTTTTCCCAATAGTTGTCACACGTTTTTATTGTTTCTTGGGCGTTTAAATTCTCGTATCGCTTTGAGGTTATCTCTCCCTGGTCTCGCACCGTTTTCTTCGATGATGTGACCCAGATATGTTACTGACTTTTCTGCTAGCTTACATTTGGCCAGTTTTAATCGGAAACCTGTCTTTTCCATAACCTTCATCAACTGTTCTATGTATCTGGTGTGTTGATTGAATGTTTCGGAAAAATACTAGGATGTTGTCTATATAATTTATGCAGAATCCTGTTAGTCCATTTCTTCTAAGAATATTTGCAAGCACTAAAAAATAGCGGGAGAGATTTTCAATCCAAACGGTAAACATTTCCATTGCCAGTGTCCGTTTTGTGTTACGAAGGCTGTCTTCTCTCGGTCCTCTTTTTTTTATTGGAATTGACCAGAATGCTAAATTTATGTCAAATGTTGAGAAGAAATGGCAATTTTCCGCTTTGACTATGATGTCTTCTATTCTTGGGAATGGTTGTGGTTCCGGAACTACAATTTTGTTTATCTCCCGGAAATCGATATACAGTCTACCTCTCCGATTCGATTCTTTTTTAAAAGCCAGTGTCACTGGTGCTGCAAATGGTGAACTTGATTCCTCTATGAGATCTTGTTCCAGTAATTTTGTGATTTGGAATGGATGGAACACCTGTATGGTTTTTTTGATATGTACCTGTTTTCGGTTAGCTCTATGGAGGCCTCTTGTAATTTTCTCGTTCCCACATCGAATTTGTGTTTGGCAAATACTTCTTTGTATTTCTCTATAAGTTGAAATACCTCTTTCTTTTGTAAGTTATCTAAATGTCCAAGGTTGTCTATAAATTTGTTTGTCTTCATATCTTCGGTAATGTTTATCTCTCTTCTCTTCTGATTATTCTTTCTTTCTTCTCTCTTATTAGATATTATCTCTTCTTCTTTGTCACTTACTTTTTGAGTGACCCTCAGATTCTCATCTTGTTTTAGTTTGAACTTCCTTATGACGTCTAACCCTAGGATAAGGCCATATGTGAAGTTATCATTGCGTATTATATAAATGTCTATCTCTTTTTCTATTTTATTTATTCTCATTTTTAGTCTCGCCCGGCTGCTCGTGAAGTCCTTTCCACTGATAGTTTTGAACATACTCTTGTCTTCTGTTATATCCGCTCTTATTTGATCAATAATCTTTTGATTAATAAGGAGCGAATTAGCTCCAGTGTCGTAGACACCTTCAATCTCTTTTTGATCATTGATCTTAACTCGCAGTTTTATCAGTAGTTCGTACTTCTCCGGGCATTTTAGTTTTTTTTATTCTCATCTAGTGTTCTTGCTTTCTCATTTTCTAATGTAAATAGTTCCAGTGGATTTACCTGTTTGGGTTTCTTTTGAGCGTTTCTGTTTCTGTTTCTGTTTTTACATAATTCCACTGGGTGTGTAGTTTCGACCAATCGCGGGGAGACGCAATCGCGAGGAGAGAGGTCAACGGGAGTCATAAATCCCCGTTACGATTATAATAACCGACACCACGAGTTGATCGATCCCCTGATTTCCGTTGAGATAATAGGGGTGATTCAGTTTGTATAATACTGTGATTCACAGAATTATAAATTATATATTTCTCCACTTAAGTTACACCGTTGCTTATAATATATATGTCGGAGATAAGAGGACACCGGCGCCTTCCCTCTGAAACCTCGGGAAAATCCATAAAAACATTGTAATTAAAATCTACAGTTGTAACTAAACGATTTGCCGTCATTCTAACCAATTGTATTTGTTTGAGACTTGTGACAATGAGCTTGGGCTCAAGGCGACAATTAGTCGCCGAACGTGGCCGTGGTCAACGGAAGGAACTCTCCATCTAACAAAGGCATTGAGTAACCCTATAGCTCTCCTTAAAAGAAAGATTTGTAGCAACACGTGGCAGGAAACATCCCAACGGTTTCTGTCCCGTAGCTCGCCACACGCAGATCCTATTCTCCGGGCATGATGTTTACCAGATGCCGACGCGTCTCCGCAGTACGTGATCGGCTAGCCCGAGGACCGTTATAAACACTAATATCTAGTTACCTAAAATCCCTCAACAGATACACAGTCTTTGTCCCAGTTACAGGAAGAGACCTATTTTTCCACGAAAGACGTCTCCCACTAGCAACCTTCCCTCAAGGGCGGCTAGCATCCTTTTCTAACTACCGATATGGAGATTGGCCAATTAGCAGCAACATCAATTTCCCTTACTTTCTGAACGTGTGATGTCCCCAACGAATCCGATGGTCTCGTGTCCTTAGACACACCCCGTCATAGTTTTCTTCTGGGGTATCACCGGGACGGAAAGTCATTCTCTCTTGCGACCTCGCCGACAAAAAGAGATTAACGCCTTACGGTCAGTGAATCCGACTTAGATTTTTGCGAGAGCGTACGACTACCGTCTCGTTGTCCGCGGACTCGTTATCGAACCTAAGACCATTGTCACTAGCGTCGCGAGTGTGCGGTCATTGTGAGTTTGTGTCAACTCTGTAATAATGTCGTGTGTGTCAATAAAAATAACTTCAGTGTAAAAAGAAAACATGGATAGCTTCAGTGAGGAATCCTTACCTGTCCCAAGCCCCCGCCACGAGGACGATTCGGGCCAAGACTCGGAACTTGACTCGACATATATATGAGATAGTTATAGGTCGTGATAGGTACTGCTGGTGTATAAAATTTTTGTTTTCATCCGGGTTGGGGGATTTTCTTCCACCCATCGTACCGGGACCGCTTCCTTCTTCTCATCTAGGAATCGTGAAAAACAGGACTATGAGTGCCGGGATTCGAACCTGGATCTGGAGCTTTCGTAACCAATTACACTAACTACAGCGCTGCCGTCATCCGGGGTAGAAACCGTCGGAAAGTTTGCTGTCGAGTGTCGCTACATATATATGTCGGGTTAAGATTGGAATTTTGGGCGCGTAACAACTCTTCGCGTTGATTAGCCATCGTTTCACAAAGCCGAGATTATATTTACACGTATATACAAGACTATCACAAAGCTTAACAAATAATAAGTCTAATGAATAATATGTTTGATGAACAATGAAGTTAGTGAATAATAAATTGTACGAATATTTAAGTTTAACAGATAATAAGTCTAATGAATAATAATGAATGAATATGTCCGACATATATGTCGGAGACGGAAGAACACCGGAGCCTCTGGAATTTTGGATAATCCCGCAACATTGTAATCTAGAGTCTACGATAGCTGTAATTAAACAATTGTAGTTATTCAATCCGATTGTAATTGTTCGAGATTAGTGATAGTGAGCTTTGGCCCGAGGCGACAGTCTGTTGCCTAACGTAGCCGCGGTCAAGGGATGAACGCTTTGTTTAACAAAGGTATGGAGTAATTCTATAGCTCTCCTTAAAAGAAATATTTGTGGCGGCACGCGACAGTAATTATTCCTACGGTTTCTGTCCCGTGGCTCGCCACACGCAGACCCTATTCTTCGAGTAAGATGATTACCAGATGTCGATGTGTCTCCACAGTACATGCTCAGCTAGCCTGAGCTAGTCCTTCAAACAGACAAACAGTCTTTGTCCCAGCTACGGGAAGATAGGGGAGATCTATTTTTCAACGAACGATGCTTCCCGCTAGCAACTTGCCCTCCGGGGTGGCTAGCATCCTTCTCTAACCACCAACATGGAAATTGATCAATTAACAGCAACGCCAATTTCCCTTACTTTCTGAACGAAGGCTTTTCTCGACGAATCCGATGATCTCGTGTCCTTAGACACACCCCATCATAGTTTTCCTCCACAACATCATCACGACGGGAAGTTATTCTCTCGTGAGATCGTATTAGCGAGTTACTTAGCGTCTTTGCGCTCGGCGGATGTTCCACGTTTTAGCAAAGAGTTAGTTTAGTAATACTTGTACCGTAGACAAGCAAATCGTGTATAACTTGGGCTGTGGAAGAAAGCGTATTCTGTTATCTCGTTGACCGCGAATTCGCTATTGAATCTAGGATCAATGTCATTAGCTTCGCGAGTATCCGCGCGCCCACCGCCAAGATGGAAGGTTAAGGAGATGAACGGGGATCTACTCCGGGCGGCTGCCATAGCAACAGCTTGGTGCTGGGAGGCCCCGTCGACGACGACCGAGACAGACGTGGAAGAGAAGGCCGAGAACCTACGCCGAGCCATGACAGCAATCTGCGACGCATCCATGCCGCGTGCCACACCAGGTACGGTGCGAAGCAGGGCAGTCTACTGGTGGAACCCTGACATCGCGGAGCTGAGGACGAGATGCGTCCGGGCCCGAAGACAGTACCTAAGGGTCCGCCGCTGGCGACGATGCGACGAAGAAGAAGTCTCCTCGCGCTACCGGGCGTACCGCGTGCTACGGCGCTCGCTGCAAAAGGAGCTTAAAAACGCGCAGGACTGTGCCTGGTCCGAACAAATCGAAACAGTCGAGGCCGACCTATGGGGAAGGCTGTATAGGACGGTGACGCGGAAATTGCGCGCGAAGGGCCCCCTGGCAACGACGGAAATGGAACCTGCGCTGCTGCGGCGGATCATCGCGACACTGTTCCCCTCGCAAGAAGACAGGGCGACAGAACGGCCGCAGGAACCGACACGGACGTTGAAGTGGAGGGATGACTGAGAAGTCATGGAGGAAGAGATATGGGAAGCGACCAGAAGAATGGCCTCCCGCAACATGGCGCCGGGCCCAGACGGAATCTCGGGTCGGACCTGGGGGGAAGTGATGGGAGTCATAGCCCCCAGACTTCGGCGCCTCTACACAAGATGCCTGAAAGAGGGAGCTTACTCCCGGGCATGGCGGACGGCTAGGCTGGTCTTGCTCCGTAAAGAGGGCCGACCGACGACCTCGCCGTCAGCGTACCGGCCGATATGTCTGCCAGACGAGGTCGGCAAACTGCTGGAGAGGGTAGTTGCCACTCGCTTGGAGCGACACATAGCGGGCCAGGTGCCAGGTTGGCACGAAAGCCAGTACGGCTTCCGGAAGGGTCGCTCGACGATCGACGCGGTCAGACGCGTGAGGACACTGGCAGAGGACAGAGAGAACGACGTGGCGCTGGCGGATTCCCTGGAGCACTTCGAGGTTCCCAGCTACCTCATCCGGCTGATCCTGGCCTACCTCGACGACAGGTGGATTTGCTACAGCAGCAAGGAGGGAGAGGAAAGGCGACCTGTCGAACGCGGAGTCCCGCAGGGTTCGGTTCTGGGACCGATATTATGGAACATTGCGTACGACGAGGTACTGCGATGCCCGCTGTCCCCAGGCGCGGCCATGGTGTGCTACGCGGACGACACCCTGGTCCTGGTCGGGGGTCGTGGCTGGCACGAGACACTGCGCATCGGCGAAATCGCAACGGCCTGCGCAATCCGTGCCGTGCGCGGACTGGGCCTGAGGGTCTCCCCTGCGAAGTCAGAGGCCATCTGGTTCTACGACAAGAAGCGGCGAAGGACCCCACCGCCCGGCCTATGCATGAACATGGCAGGCGAAACCGTCCAGGTGGGATCGCAAATGAAATACCTGGGTCTCGTCATCAACAGCCAATGGACGTGCGAGCCACACTTCGACTGCCTGATTCCGAAAGTGTCGGTGGCCGCTAATGCCCTATGTGGCCTGCTACCGAACATCGGCGGGGCGGGAGACGCGGTGCGCCGACTTTACGAGGGCGTCATTCTGTCCCGAGTGATGTACGGGGCCCCGGTATGGGCGGACGACCTGATGGCGAGCCGCCGCAGCATCCTGCTCCTGAGGAGGCTACACAGGGTAACCGCCATCAGAATCATTAGGGGTACGGGACGGTGTCTCACGCGTCGGCGACCGCCCTAGCCGCGTCCCCCCCGTGGAAGCTCCGGGCTCTAGCGCTCAAAAAGAGATACATCCACCGGAGAGTATGGCATCCGGGAGAAGATCCGACCGAGCAGGCGGCTCCGAATGGCATGGGAACCGCTGAGGAGGACACGTGGGACCGGTGGCGATCCCAGTTGATCAACAAGGAAGGTGAACAGCGGGGCGCGGAGGCGGTCCTCCCAAACTGAGAAGCATGGAGAAGCCGCCGCAGCCTCTCGCTCACATTCAGAATGACCCAGATGCTCACCGGACACAGCGTGTTCGGCAAGTTCCTGAAGAGAATTGGACGGGAGACGACAGACATCTGCCAGCACTGCGGAGAGGACAGGGACATGGCGCAGCACACCCTGGAGCTCTGCCCAGCATGGGAGCTGCCTCGACACTCCCTGCGGCACGCCACAGGAGGAACACTGACCCCCTCCCCCCAGCGATTATAGAGGCGATGCTGAGAGGGCCACAGGAATACGAGGCCGTCCGCCACTTCTGCGAGCGAGTTATGCTCGCGAAGGAGCGAGCGGAAAGGGAGAGGGAGAAAAACTCTTCCCTGCAGGATAAGACGATGGAGAAGGATGGCAGTCAGGCGACCTAGAGCCGCCCCAACGCCGTCCCAACGGACCACGCCTGAAGGAGCGCAGCGCTAGGGGCAAGGACCTCCCTAACGCCAGCTCAATAGACGGAAGATACTAGGACTGGCTCGAACAAGAGGACGCGAGAAGAGGGCGCAACAGAAGTTAATTCATTGAGGTTCCTGGAGCACCCCCGTCGCGTACGTAGGGTGGTCATCGTGGAGTTTTACTCGGTAGGAGTCCGACACTACTCTGCTGCTACGCGTCCTGCAGCAGCGGAGTGTCCATGAGGATTTCTCCACGTATGAAAAAAAAAAGCTTCTCGAGTATCTAATCACGGTTACCTTTCAAATTCTATAATAATCATATTTGCACTAGTCAATATTTTCTCTATTGCATAACAACAATGTGTAATCCAAATGAAGATTTGTTTCACGCCCCTAACCCTAATCATAATGTGAACCCGACATATATTACACATCACTTATTATCATTAATCAATTGATTAATTGGATTGATTGATACAATTGATTGAAAATGACACACGCGTGCGCGCGATTAATATACAGCTTCCTGTGGTTTGCAGTAGGATGGAACCAACGTAAATTCATGGAGAGTACGACTGGATGCTTTTGTTATTGAGGAAGGGATGCTTAGTGTAGCTGCCCGCCGACATACAGAATCCAGTAGCCGTCTTGTAGAGTTTCTTTTTTATTTATTTATTTAAATTTTACAATTTGTCCAGTAGGACATTTGGTAAAAGATTATAGCTTAGTGCTATAATAATATAACATGTGGATGGTTACCCCCAGTGAGATACCATCTTCGAATTTGATTGATTTATTTCTTTAGTGAGGTTAGGTTATGTCGTTTGCGAGATCTGTTGGGTGTTTCCTTTTTAATCTTCTTTCTATGCTTGATGTGCCGACCGTTTCCGCTGCCAGCCGGTTTGAGTGCGTTGCTACTCTTTCTCTGTACCTTCTTGCACATCTGTTAATCTCCTCCTTGACCGTTGGTATTCCCAGGTCTTTCCGAATGTCCTCGTGTCTAACGTACCATGGCGCGTTTACTATTGTTCCGAGTATCTTAGATTGCATTGCCTCTATTTTGATTATATGGCTCATTGCTGCTATTCCCCATAGTGGTATTCCGTATGCCCTGATTGGTTTTATGATCATTTCATATATTTTTAGTTTGTTTTCTATGCTTAGTTTGGATTTTCGACTTGTTAGCCAGTACATTTGTCTCCTTGCCATCTGTATTTTGTCTATTGTTGCTTTAATATGCTGTTTACATGTGAGTCGTGTATCTAAGTGGAGTCCTAGGTATTTGACTTGCCTTGTTTGTATTATGTGTGTGACGTTTAGTACAATGTTTGGTGGTTTCTGTTTTCGCAGTGTGAATGTAATGTATTTGCATTTATCGGGGTTTGCTTTAACTTGTTTTGCTTGAAGTCACTTTTCTATTTTTGTGATATATTCTTGTAGTAATGTAACTGCTGTTGCAGGGTTAGTGTGCCTGACTAGTACAGCTGTGTCATCCGCGAATGTCAGTATTTTGCTATTGTTGGTTGTTGGTATGTTGGCCGTGTATAATGTTTATAGAATTGGTCCTAGGATGCTTCCTTGCCGAACTCCTGCCTTGATTTCTTTAACTTCCGAGTGTGTGTCTTTGATTTTTACCACGAAGGTTCTGCTGCTTAAGTAAGATTTAATTAAATCTGCTCCGGGAACTGTTTTCTGATTGATTGAAGTAGGCTATTGTGGTTTATTTTGTCAAATGCTTTTTCGATGTCCATAAAGAGTGCTGTGCACTATTGTTTTGTTTCCAGCGCCTGTAAGATTTCAGTGACGAGTCTGTGCATTTGTTCTATTGTAGAGTGTTTGTTTCTGAATCCGAATTGGTGATCCGGTATTAATTTTTCCTTCTCTATTATTGGTTTTATGCGGTCGTAAATTACCTTCTCTAGTATTTTAGAGAACACAGGAAATAATGAAATTGATCTGTATGATTTAGTTTCATGTAGGTTTTTGCCTGGGTTAGGTAACATTATGATCTGTACCAGTTTCCAAATTTTAGGAAAGTATTGTATTCTTAGTATTGTGTTAACTATTATTGTGATTTGTCTTATTGCTTTTGGCGGAAGGGTTTTCAAGATTTTGCCATTGATTAGGTCGATTCCTGGTGCTTTATTATTTTTTGTTTCCTCGATTATGTTTCTAATTTCTTGTACTGTCGTTTTGGGTATGATGTAGTGTTTGTCAGTTGATATACTAGTGGCTAGCGCATCCTTGTCCGTATGACTATTGTAGTTGCTGTTGTTGATATTATGCGGTGTAAATGTGTTGTATAGGTTGGAAAATTCTTCAGTTTGCTCTTCGTTGCTTCTTGCCCATGTGTTATCTGCTCTTCTGATTGCTGGGACCAGTTTTATTGTCTTCTTTTTTTTTTTTTTTTGTGGCTTTCCATAGGGAGTAGTTGTAGTTCTCGTGTGCAGATAGTGACTCGATGAACTTTGTGAACTCGTTGTTGTTGTGTTCTTTTATTTTGTTTTTTATTTCCTTTGCAAGTTCGTTTAGGTGTTTTTTGTTTTCTTTTGCTCTATATTTTTGCCACTTTGCTTTCGCTTTTCTTTTTTCTCTAATTTTTTCGAGAATGTCTAATGGAATTATTTTTGCTTATCTGGTGGTTGATTCAGATATATTGGTTCCCTATTGTTTCTTGAATAGTTTCTGTAAATGTTGTTACTGCTTGATCGATGTGTTCAGGTGTTTTCGATGGGATGTTGCAGTTGATTTCGCCCTCAATTATTTCTTTAAATGTTTGCCATTTGGTGGTTTTATTGCATAGAGTCTCTGAATTGCTGTAAAGTATTGGTTTGTTTCTGTGTGTAATTATTATGGGTGTATGGTCGGAGGTAAGCTCGAGACTGAATGCTATGTTTAATTTATTTGCGTTTAGTCCCTTTGTAATTGCAAAATCAAGTAGGTCAGGTATTATGCTCAGGTCTGTCGGCCAGTATATCGGATTTCCCGTGGATAATATATTGAGGTTATTGTTTCTAATGTAATTTTCCAAGGTTCTACCTCGAGGTGTAGTGATTCTTGATTCCCATAGTGTGTGCTTTGTGTTGTAGTCTCCAGCTGCGATATACTTGTCACCTAAGTGTTGAAAGTACTCTTCCCACATTTGCGATGTAATTTTGTGTCGCGGCGGTGCGTATACTGCTGACAACTGCAGTTGGTTGCTGCTAGTCTGTACAGTAACGGTGGTTGCTTGTATATGTTCCTTACTGACCTGGCTGTGTAGGTGATGTTTAATGTCGTTTTTTATTACTACTGCCTTCCCTCCGTGTGCTTTCCCTGAGGGATGCTTGGTGTCGTATATGGTGTAGTGCGGTATTTTTATATAGCTTTTTATTGTGAGGTGTGTTTCTGAGACGAGTAGTATATCGATGTTATTGCTGTACAGGAACGTTTTAGTTTCTAGGGCCCTTTGTTGTAGGCCGTTAGAGTTCCAGGCTGCTATTTAAGCGTGTCTATTTTTATTTTTTGCTCATCATGTTTGTAAGTAAATGTAGCATGACTGTTATCTGTTGTGTTTGCTGTCTGAGGAGTTCGTTTTGTTTACTTATCATTTTTGTGAGTATTTCGGTGTTTTTTATGGAATATTTTATTAACTCTTTGATTTCTGTAGTGTCATTGCTGTGGTTGTTCTGTTCTTGATTATCTAAGGGTGACGACCGGTTGACTACTTGCGCGTAGCTTCGGTTTCTAACGGTGTTAGTGTTAGTGTGGTTATTGTTCATTACATACTGTGTATTTGGTGTTGACATTGATTCTGTGTTGTCCTGTTGCGCGTGGAAATTGTTGTGTGTCCTGTTTCGAATTGGCGGAAAAGTTTGCTTTGTAGTTGTTTTCTGACTACGCAGCCTTTGTAGCTGGCTGGGTGATTTCCACCGCAATTGTGATATTTTACGTCATTTATTTTTCCCGTGTGTGGGCAGTTCATTGTTAGGTACTTTCCTGCGCATTTGATGTACGCCGGGTTTCTGTTGCAGTAATTTTTTGTTTGTCCATATTGTTGACACCGCATGCATTGTGGTATGTCTTTTTTATGTCTGGGTGGCTCGACTGTGATTATTGTGTTTGAGATTTTTTTAATTTCAAATATTTCTTTGTTGTTACTTTTCGGTTCTAGCTCTATTAAGAATAGCGGTAGTGGTTGCTTAGTGTCAAATCTGGTTTTATTGTTGATCGTTCTTACCTGGTGTCCGATCTTGGCCAATTCCTCGCATATTTTGTTTGTATTTGTTTTAGGGTGTAGACCTCTGATTACTGCTTTGTAGCTTTTGTTGGATTTGGGTTGGTAAGTGTGATACCCAGCGTTTTTTTTCTTTAGCGCTTTTGTCACTTTCCTGTAGGTTTCTGGGGTATTAGTTTGTACTTTTACCTGATCCAGTTTGAGCTGTTTGATAGTGTAGTTTTCTTTTCCTGCCGTGCTGTTTAGCAGATCAATGAGGGGGTCTATTATTTTAGCGTCTATGTAGATTGGTGGTGGCTTGGGAGTGTGTGTTCTTGGTTTTTTTGTAGGGTCTGTGTCCATCTCTTCTGTCAGTGAGCTGAAGAAGTTTTGTGTAGGAATTTCTTGTAGCCATTGTTGTCTTTCTGTTTCTGTGGTCCTCCTATCATTTGTGTTTGTATTTATTTTTCTTTTTTTTTTTTTTGCTGGGAGTTAAAGTCTTCCAGCTTTTGTTATGTTGTGGTAGATCCTTGTTGGTATTGCTCTTTACGTCGTCTTTTTTTATTATTTCCATCTCTATTTCTTTTGTATTTGAGCAGTCCTGTACTTCACTTGTTGGTTTATTTGGGCTCTGTTGGTCTACTGCCCTGTTTATAGCATATGTTTCTCCTTTGTTTAGTATTCTTATTGTTGGTATCTTTTGAGTGTTTTCCATTCTCGATTGGTTCTGTTGCTCGTCTCTTCTTTCACTCTTTTCGCACTTACGGAGGCACTAGTTTTCACGTCCGCATAGCTCGACTGCTCGGGCAGAACTGACGTGGAATTGTAGTACGTTACAGATGTCATTCTATTTATTTTATGCACGATAAATACTTTATAATAAAATATTATATTTATCACATATTTCTATGTCACATATACTATGCCACATATACTAGTCTATATAATATTAAAATTTTCGGGAATCCCGACAACCTTAAACTACGAGATACTTTCGGGAATCCGAACCGATCTCGATGAAGATTATCGATTCTATCCGACTCGATCCGATCCCATATTTTCAGATTCTCATATACCTCTAATGATGGTGTTTCTCGACAGTATAGCTGACTAGTTCGCCGATTTGAGGATGAAATGTTTGACACGCAATGGATAGGAGTCAGAGTTGCTCTACACCTTACTGATCTCCTCGTTTTACAGATTTGACATCACTGGACTACTTTTTTGGGAAGCAATAAAAGAAATTTTATGAGAAATTTTATGAATTTTTATTCTTATTTATACTAGATTTCTACTACTGTTAAGTAGTAGATAACAGAAGTAGAAATCTAGTATAAATACGAATAAAAATAATATAGTATACTACAGTATACTATAACTATATTTTACTGGGGCAGCATATCAAAAGCAAAATAATACAAAAGGAACTTGGAATCAACTACCGAAAGAATGCTTTCCGGTGATGCTGCACTTTCGCTTTTACTAGAGAGAGAACAAGAAGTAAAAGCGCAGAGAAGATTATAGTATTGTGCAGGACTTTTTGGTCTCAATGGACAAAGTACAAAGTATTAGAAGGGTAATAATAAAGGAAGGATTCTTTCTCATCTCTGTTGGGCTCCGCGAGTCTAACACCAGTCGCTCGAATTCGCACTAAGTATTTGACGTTGCCAGGGCCAACCCAGAAGCTGATTACTTGTATTACGAGCGCGTGGAAGTCAACTGTCTACCAAAAATTGTGGCGCTGTGCGTGCAGCGTCTATTCAGACCGCACGTTGGAAGGATCGTACGACACAATCACCTGTATCGACGCGTTTTCGGTTTTTAAGGACAGAGGGAAGAACATATAGACCAGAAACATTCCTATTCCACCTCTTCAAGCGGCGTTGAGCGAACCTCATGATTGTCAAAGATAGCAAGGAGATCGTCATAGATGTACAGGTGATACCCATGCAAGGTGCGTTGCACTCTGCCCATGATTGGTAGATAAGAAGAGAATGGAAACATTCCCGACCTCCGTGTGTGGTCAATCGTATGGACCACCGTACGGGAGAACAACGGAAAATTTTTCCTTTACCGTCACAATTGTTTATACCCGAGGCTTCTGGAGCTACCAGAGTGAACACGAGCTCCGTCATCTAGACCTGCTATCACGTCAGAAGCGAACTCTAATGACTTGTGTACTGTGAGGCTCATGGATAAACTAGAGACGATTCAATCCTATCAGGAGGGATTGACAAGCAAGACCAAATGATATGTTCTTATCCATCTCTACGAAAAAAATTAAATTTATACAAAAAACTGGGTATCCATATTTCTCAATTTGTAGACAAGTTTTATTATTTATAGCGGTCACAGCACGCAGTATGCGAACAAGTGCCGGGCCGAAAGACAAGGTATAGGATACAACGGAATTGTGGGTTTTGATACGAGTCGAGGGAAATTGTTTACATTAACTAGTTACAAATATGGATACTCCAATCGACGAATCGTAAACCTTATCACCACAGTCCGAGCCTTCAAGTAAGCACGAAAGATCCGGAGTGCATACACTCCCCTAAACATCTATCTTTCACACTCAACCGACTACGGAAGGCGTAGGTTTTCGGGAAAAGAACATCAGATTAAAGAGGGGGAGGAAGGTAACGCATACATTTCCGTCAACTTAAACAGCAAGCATGCCGAGTTTCGAGAGGGATTGTATTGCCAATATCATGCTGAATATCTATGAAACCATGCTTTTGTTTATATTATGCCACACATAACAATTACTTTTCTTATTTTGTTTTGGTTTGTTTTCAATAGTTCCAAAATAAATTTCATGTTATTTTGCGACACTGATTACTTGTAAATCAAAGTGCCCAAATTCTCAAGTGATAGGGACCCATGGCGGTAACCTTATCGGACTATTATATCCAAGGTAACCCGAAAAGTCCAAACAGACGGCCTCCACGTAAACAAAGTAAAAAAATTGTTGACGAACTCTTCCTAACTAGGCCAACTGAGCGAACAGGTAGAGCAAATGAGGGTTGTAGCGGCGACGACGGCAAAGGATTTAATGATTACGGAGGATGATCTGCTAGCAGCTAATAAAAAGATAAATTTTAACAAAGCTGCGGGAGTGGATGGCATACCAGGGACAGTAGTAAAACTAATAGTGGAAAGAAGAACGGAGAAACTGGTAAGAGCACTAAACGAGGTTAAGAGAAGTGGAAAGTCACCAGCGATATGGAAAGTGGCAAAGGTGATTCTCATTCCGAAACCGGGAAAAGATCCTCCACTCCCATCATCATTTCGGCCGATCAGTGTGCTATCTAGCACTCAGTAAAGTCTGGGAGCACACGTTTAAGACCCTGATCGAGAGGAGTATAGGCCTCGACCTCTTCCATATAAATCGATATGGATTTAGGAAAAAGAAGAGTATTGTCGACGCTTTGTGCCGGATCGACGAGCTGGCGGAAACCTGCAAGAGGAAAAATATGATATGAATACTCGCAGCGATCGACATCAAAAACGCGTTTAATACTCTTAGTTGGAATAAGATCTCTAAAAGGCAGAAGAAAGAAGAGTGCACCGAAGACTCCGAATGCTTCTTAGTAGTTATCTGTAGGACAGGAAAATAATTACATAGAATAGAAATGGAACAGTAAAAAGAAATGTTTTTGTTGGAGTCCCTTAAGGATCTATCCTCGGATTACTCTTATGGAATATCGCTTATGACGGCTTGTTGAAAGAGCTGAGGACTATTCCAAGCTTAAATGCGGTTGCCTCTACCGACGACCTGGCAATAATAATTGCAACGCAGAAGCAGGAGGAGATAAGGAACAGATTCTATGTAGCAATGAGAACGGTCATACCGTGGTGTTCCGAAACTGGATTGAAATTGGCAACAGATAAAACGGAAGTAATCCTACTTACCGGAAAGCGTATCCCCAAGGTAATGGACACGAATATGGGAACCTAACTGTTGAAAACTAAGGAGGGTAGGTACCTTGGAGTGCAACTGAACAATAATAGAAAATTCTCATTATGTCTGGAAAAGGTCTTTAGCAAGGCTGACGTCCTAAGGAAAGTGATTAGGACATTTTTGTCGAACGTCAATAGGTCCACGGACTCAGTTAGGAAACTCTATTACGGAGTGCGGGAGTCGGTGGTGCTTTATGCTACAGCGGTATCAGCCAAAGCACCGGCAATAAAGAAAGGCAAGGTGACGCTGAAGAGACTTACGCATTTGAAAAAGAGATGGAGGGAAGAGTGGCTCCATTACAGAGAGGATAATTGGACCAGGAAGCTGATTGACGACGCTTGCATTTTTAGGAGTAATAAAAGGAACATCGACCATTATACCATGCAGTCTTGAGGGGGGCATGAAATATTCAATGAATATCGGAGAACGATTAAGAAAGAGACATACTCAGGATGCTGGGATTATGATGCCAAAAGTGATGATGCAGAGCATGCGTTGTTCAATTGCCGCAGATGGATCAATGATAGAACCCTACTAGAAAACTACGTAGGCGAGATACTGACAACCAACAATATAATAGACATGATTGTCAGTAACGAGGAGTATTGGTAGAGGTTCCAGGAGCTATGCCAGAAGATGATGTTAATCAGACAAGCGCAGGAGAAGAATATTGAGAGACAGAGAAGATTAGGAATTGGAAGGTGAAAAGATGAGAGGTACACCCATAGAGAAGACCAACCCTGAAGTAAGCCGAGAAGTGGTTCCAGGTTTGGTTCTTGTACCGCTAGAGCGCCCCTGGGTATGCGTAATAGCATTTTCTCCTCCTTACAAAAAAAAAGAGATTTCCAAGTGGCGCTACCTACTTGGTATTGGACGCATATTTTGTACACCGCTATATTATTTCTTATTAATAATGTTATATTCATATCTAAGAGAACAATTTGTGTATTACGTTCTGAATATAGGAGCCAAATTTTATGGCGTCACAAAAAATGTCGTTTGCAAAATGGCGTATATATTGGTAGAATTTGCATCAGATCCTGAGAGTCATATGTCTGTACCGTCAACATCAGAACGCGAGTCTTCATCAACCTCGAAGGATGACGCCAGTAATCTAGATCTGATATCTTCATTTGATAAGTCTAGTGTCACAAAACAAGAAGCAAACTTCTAATAGAGAAAGGAAAATAATATTAAATCGACCATTATAATTTTTTCATAAAAAAACGATCTGGAATCTACAAATAGGAGAAAAGCGACCAAAAAAATAGTAGAACAAAAAGGCAGGAGTATAATAAGACAAAGAATGGGAAAATGATTGTCCAATAAAAGTTCCAAAGAAGAAGAGAAGAAAGGAAGAACTTAATGATTCTGACGGGTTTGGTGATGGAGATGGAATTCAGTTTGACATAGAAAGTGAACCTGATGTTACAATAGGTCAATCAGTGCCTGTTCTACGAATGGAGATGTATATTTTGCAAAAGTCGTTCCTCGCACGACTCGCATGAAGAAGAGTGAATCATATGCCTAATGTGTAAACTCTAGACATATAGCGAATATGCTGGTACAGAGTTTGACACATGATCATGTAACTATTGTAAGTAACTATTTTTCTATTTAACTTCGTTTTAAATATGGTATTATACAACCAAAGTGCCTTAATTAATTATCGATAAAATATTTTTATTTGTTTTTTAAATGTATAGCGGCCACGTGTTGAAAGAATATAGTTATATTATGAGTACATTCATGATCAAGGATACAATATACAGGGTGTTTGGTAACTGGTGGTACAAGCGGAAAGGGGGCGATTCTACGCGAAAAAAGAAGAAAATATAGAATAAAAATTTTTCGTTTGAGGCTTTGTTTTCGAGAAAATCGACTTGGAATTTTCGCTCGGTACGCGTGCACTTTATTACGCCTCGTTATAACGGATCTCACTGTAGATCGTTGTCTCGATAGATATTATCGCAGTTTAAGTTTGTTCTTGCCGTAACGGAAAACATAATGGAGTACATAATGAAATAATATGAAGTAATCATAAAGTTTATTATTACAAAAATTGCTGAAAATGTTGCCCATTCTGCCGAACATATACTTTTGCTCTTGTAATTAAATTTCTATGAACACTTTCTAACGTATTCGCTTGTTTTAAAGTATGAAATGCTACAATAATCTTTTCTTTCAATTGCTCGCAACTTGCGATTTCTTTAGAATAGACAATTGATTTAATATGGCTCCATAAATAAAAGTCAAGCGGAGTTAAGTCAGGATAGCGTGGTGGCCAAGCTATTGTTCCAGCACTACCAATCCAGCCTTGGTAATGTTGGTTTAAAAAATCTCACACATGACAACTAAAATGTAGCGGTGCACCGTCTTGTTGAAGAATTAAACTTCCTCTAGTTCTCAGCTGTTACGCAGGGCGACTCTCTATCTGGACCAGGTCATACACCGCGGGCCAGACAGGCACCAGACGTCCGCTCATTCTTACGGCGTACCCTCAATAACCTTAAGCACCCGTCATAAATCCCAGTAATTTGCTTGCTAAGGTCCTTCTGACCCAACAAACATCTGTTTTCCGAATCATTTCTAAAGACTATTGTCTACCACAGCTTGACAAGAGAAAGTTGGGTTTTCCCACGTACGATGCTTCCTAATAACAACTTTCTATCGAGGGCATCTATCTAAGACCCTTCCTAATCTACCAACCTTCGTTTAACCAATTAACAACGAAGCCTATTTCCCTCACTCTCTTAGCCAAAATCGTCACGAACAAATCCGATGGTCCCGTGCGCTAGACACACCCATCACTAACTTTCCTACGACACAGCATCGTCACTGTACCATACTGCTCCTACGACCTCACGAGAGTCAAGTCCAACTTCTTCTGCGACATCAGGAGGGTCAAGTCAACTACTAAGTCTATCTCTAACGCCTAACGTTTAAGTATAAGCACAACGCCAGAGGAGCGTAATTCACGTAAACTATTTTAGTCGGTTCTCGGTATTCACGAACATACATCTCCTCTACTAAGTATATTATAGTGCTACGTCCACTAATACACTAAATTCAATTATAAGAGCCCTGCTCTAGCGTGCATATCTGTCTTATCTTCGTGCGATAAGTTGTTATCTATTTATATCTACTCAACAGTGTAATCTAAGTCTGGAAATATATAACTTATAATTCTGTGAATCACAGTGTTATACAAACTGAATCGCCCCTATTATCTCAACGGAAATCAGGGGTTCGATCAATTCGTGATGTCGATTGCTATAATCGTAACGGGAATTTACGACTCCCGTCTCTCCTCGCGATTGCTTCTCCACGCGATTGGTCGAAACTACATCAGCGGTACATCTAATAATTCCGGTAGTTTGTTTTGTAAGAAATCGAAATATGCTGACGTTACAGTTCCTTCGAAAAAATATGGCCCAATAATTAGATGTCCGGTTATACCAGCCCAGACGTTTACGTTCCATCTTACTTGAAAATGTGTTTCAAGAATAGAGTGAGGATTCTCATTTTGCCAATTATGCATGCCGGCCCTTGTAAATTTCGCTTCATCGGTCCATAAAATTTTTAACAGAAATTCTGCATCGTTGGCATGCTGTTGAAGCAACCAATGACAAAATGCCTTTCGCGAAATCTTATCATGAGGCATGAGTCCTTGTACTCTGGTGATATGATAAGCATGTAAGTTGTTTTCGTGTAGAATTCAAAGAATCGTGAAGCAAAGGTTTCTTGCACTTATATCAGGATATTCCAAAACGTCCTTTAGTATTTGCTCTTCAACATTTACACCAACGCGTCGTGGACGACCATCATGTCGTCTAAGTTTTTCAAAAGAACCATATTCGCCGAGGGTTCGTTCTGCTCTTTGAATAACACGTCTGTCAGGATGTCAACGATTGGGATACCGGTGTCTGTAATGATCAGCTGCGGCTGATGCGTTACCACCACACGCACCTAACGAAAGTATCATGTCTGTATATTCCCGATTGCTGTATGTAGACATGATGGTGGACTAATAGGTACTGATAGTGGATAGCGATAAAAGTCGGATAGTATGTTAATAGTTAGGAAAACACTTCGGTCACATTGGAAGTGTTTATCAACATAACGTCAATCGAGACAACGACCTACAGTGAGATCCGTTATAACGAGACGTGATAAAGTGCACGCGTACCGAGCGAAAATTCAAAGTCGATTTTCTCGAAAACAAAGCCTCAAACGAAAAATTTTTATTCTATATTTTCGACTTCTTTTTTCGCGTAGAGTCACCCTCTTTCCGCTTGTACCACCAGTTACCCACCACCCTGTATAATGTTAAGTATAATGTTAGTGATAGTTTATTTACTCTTTTTCTTCGCATTTTTAATGTTAGTTAAATACTCACAGTTGTTTATAATGTTAGATATTTAAAACGGTTCTAAATTGAAGCGTAAATATCTTACTGAATACCCATATAAATATTTTATTTATTGGGAATAATTTGTAAGAATAACATTTGAAAAACAAATCCTATTCTATACTTGGTTACTTTTCTGCAATATAAAACTGTATGTGTAAAAAATATGTACTCCTAATACATATGACACGACGAAGTCGGACTTGATATTACAGATTATCAAACTGTAGGAAAAACACGATTGTGTCCTAAAGATGTTGCCGTTAAGAAAGTATTTGCTTTGTTTGTAGAATCAAATTCTGCTTTATATGTTGACATCATAATTGCATTAAAAAGTTGAAGAAACTTCAATGTGCAAACCTGGCACATGTGCCACAACAAGAAATTTTGTAATGTACTATGAAAATATGAAAATATATGAGGTGTAGTGTTAGTAGTTTGTTAGATACCCGCTGATGGGGTACTGCTGCTTTCCTTCTGATGTTTGTGTCGCGGAAGAAAAATCAGACTACGGTCGCCGGGATTTGAGAACCCGGGTCCCGAACGTTCGTAATCTAAGGCGCTAACCATTGCGCTGCCGTCGTCCGACAGTAGTTGCTGTCGAGTGCCGCTACATATACTTACAGTACAAATATTTCTACGCATATTTGTATTAACAACACCCTTATCTCCAAACAAATGAGGGATGGATCTATTAAAAGCTTATATGTTAAACGAAACATATGAAAATTTCAAATTACATAGCAAAGATTTTAAACATATAATAAAAGCTGTATATATAATAAAATAAAATCTATAATAAAATCTACTATAATAAAATCTTTGTAGCGTGGGCTACAAGTAAATTTTCATATCCCGAAGAATATAAAATAGAAACTCACGAATCGCTACTTGTTACCAAAATAAAACGAAAGAAACGTGCAATAGGAGAAGGAGCTCCAGATAACTATGTAATTAATGATGGAATTCAAAATTATCGAATTAATGTGCATAACATAATATTTGATGCCGTGTGCGAAAGCATTTATCGTCAGTTTCCAACGGGTAAAACATTATATACTGACTTTGCCTATCTTGATCCCAAAACTTTTTCATATAATAAAAAGATAGATACTTTTACACAATTGAGCAAGAAATTATTACGTGTCAATAGTTATGCGAGTTTTGACATTTTTAAAGCTGAGTACGATAATTTCAATATTCACAGTGGAATAGCTTAAACAGAACCACAAAAGAAACATACTATAAAGGTAGCGGAAAAAAGTGACGTATACGAACGTGAAAATGAAGAAGTTAATAAAATCCTTAAAACAATGTCAGTTATGCAACGACTGTGCCTTTTGCTTCTATAAAATGCTTGATAAATATAATTTACTAGCAAATGCTTACTCCTTATCGAAATTCGCATACAAATATCTATTTACATTATCAGTAACTGAAGCAGCCTGTGAACAAAGCTTTTCTACATTTCAATTTATAAAAAATAAATTGCGAAATAACTTGGTATAAGAAAATTTAAATTCTTTGATGCTTATGTGTATCGGGAATTAGTGAGCTTGCCGAAAGTAGTGATTTTTTAAATTCTTTATTAAATCTGTATATGTAAAAATTATAGCAACATATACCAAAGCACTTAATAGATAAATCTATATGTATCAAAAATAGAATGTTGTTTATATATACTTTACTGTGCTTGTTTAAAAGTGTATGTGAATTATAATATATCAAACTTAGTACATCATTTATTTATTGCTTCTTTGTATCACTTGAAGCCACAAAATCCACGTGATGTTTTTCTTATTAATTAAACATATTTGTTACAAAAGGCACGGCCATATTAGTGATCATTCGGTAAAAATTTACGTCCCAGTGTAATTATTTTCGATAAATCAAATGTTGTATACCTACCGCCAGTGAAAATTTGTTCACAGAACAAAAATTTGTAACATAAATTGTTAAACAGTGCATATAGCACTAAATATAAATTAGTTCGATAATTAATTAATTGATACTTAAAGTCGAACGACAGTTTTATGTATATAATAGACTCATAAAAGTATTACTCGTACGTTTTTCGATGCATTTTATGAGAAATATGAGCATATTACATAGCTCACACGACGTTTTTAAATTTTATTAGCGCTATAATTACATTTAATTATCACAGTTATACTTCTAAAATTTATTTTATTATTTATAAACTAATTTTTGTACCACTTTTCTTATCCTCGGTGAACATTATCTCATAATTTCTCACTATAATTTCAAATATGGCACATTTCGTTCCATATTACATTGACATACAAAAATATATAACACAACATACGAAGATTGAAAGATATTTCATGATTTTGTAGTTATAAGACTTGGTATATCATTTAAATCATGCACAACCCTAATGGCTTACAATAAAATCTAACTAATCCTCATAAATACTGACATAAGTGTACATAAAATTAAACAAAAATGCTCCTCATCCTATCATTCATGCCCCTATCCTTCTCATTCATCATTTTTGGATAATAAGTAAAAAAGATAAAAATAAACAGAATTTTATCATTTTTTTTTACACAAAATACTGCATTTCACAATTACAACAAGTAATATATGGAACATGGCAATTAATAGTACATAATTACAAAAAAGGACTTACCAGAACAGCATAGAAAAGAATTTATGCAGATTTGTTTTTCCCAATAATAAGTTCTCTTCAACATCACAAAATCCATATATCATTTTCTGGCAGTAAGGATTTTTGAAAAAGTTTCCTAAAAAATCATAGTCAATCAAATAAATGTAAAAAAGATTCAAAAAGTAATTAATATTAATAACATATAATGTAATAATATAATGTAATAATGTTACAATATTGAACAATGTTAGGTTTAAACGTCCTGGCTATGACTAACTGTTATAAATGATTTTGTTCAGTTGCTAGTAAACATTATCAATAATACAATTTGTTTTTGGATACAAATATGCCTTCAACGATGAACACATTACTATGCAGAACAAAATAATTTCATGAGAAGAACAATATAACTTTTATACATGAAAGGCTATAAATATAATATAATCAATACATCCAATTAAAACTAATTAATTGGACTTAGAACGTAAATAGAACTTTCTCCATCTCTCTTACATGAACATAAGTAATCAAAGAAAATATCATTAAGAAAAATAACTGCAGAATTGTTTATTCTCTGTAAATATAATCAAGACCAAAAACGTAAAAAAATACAAAACTAAATAAGAAAACTCATTTTGCTTTTATGACTTACTTTTACATGTAGAACCTATCTGGTTGCTGTATGATCCATCATACACAGAGAACGAAGCTTTTCGATTACAATAATTCACACACAGTTTTTAATTCATGAACGTATAAAATATTTACAGAAACTTTATAAGTTAAGTTTCTAATAATCAGATTTTATTCTTCACTTACCATTTATAACTAATAATAATTAATTCTTGATCGACAACCTCGGTACCATGTGTATTCTACCGTGTTTCGAATACGAATACGAAAAACATATTTAACTTTGCAACGATGGACTAGTAGTACTGTTCTTTCATTGGCTACGCTTCAGACCTATCAGCGAATCCTGCTCATAACCACTGCGCAAAAGTCTGTGACCAAAATATTTCAATTTTAAGACGAATTAAATACATATCTAATAACGATTTTAATATCGTGAGAACTATCATTCTTATTCTGCGAATTTTTATATAGATATCATATGTCAAAATATATAAAATATGGTAAGAAGCTAAATTGAACTAACGTAGTGTTTTTTTTCTCTCTTTTTGTTGAAAATGATAATTTATTTACATATCGCGATAGGGAATGAAAGAAACTTAATTTACATATATTAATTTACATTTATTTTACTGTAATAAACATGTACAAATTTTATTGTATTCGATTTAGTTTGCTAGTTATATAGATATGCGCGCGCAAAAAAAAGGTACGAAATAATAACTTTAAACGAACTTAATATTATATAGTGTATACTATATTTTGTAGATAAGTCCTTTGCACTTAAAACGGTTATAATTCGTCTTGGTATACTTTCAACCAGAGCTTTCTTCACTGTCGGCCACAGGTTTTCAATCAGATTCAAGCATTGACTTTGGTCTGATCAGTCCAAAGCTTGATATTCTTGCAATTATAACCATTTATGCTAGGTACACAATTTTATTCTTTTCTCCAATTACCATATTCTCTACAATTTTTCATAATTTTACATTTTAAATTTCTCAGTATGTATATACTGGTTTATTCTGCCATTAATGTGGCTCAACAATCCTAGGCTATGCAATGTAGAACAAACTCATCGTATAATGGATTAGAAACATAAAATAAGTAGAGGTGATATAGCATGAGTAAATTGGGTTAGCAACAACGAGAATTTGATCGACTTTTTCTCTGTAAATATTTTAGCTCCGACAGAGTCCATAAATATTCGGAAAGAAAAACTGTCTCTAAAATGTAGTTATCCTATGTACTTACACACTTTTTGTACTATACGTAAACACTAAACCAGTAACTTGTAAAAAGTGTGCCCCGGGATAAAATTAAGTACGTCGTCGCGAAAGAGCAAGGTTCCTTTTCTCTTTTTCTTTTTCTTTAGTAGCATTGTTATAAATTTTAACATTTGTACAGGAAATGCGTCAAAATACCAAAAAGTACGCCGTAAATAGCATGGGAACCACTAAGCACTAAACGGTTGAGGAATCTGCTATATAATGTTGGTTGTCGATGTAAACTATCCTTACTTCTTGCCAATTTTACCAAATTTGTTGTGTTTTATAGGAGAAAAATTGATCAAAGAGTGGGTATACAGTAACGAAAGAAAATATTGACCACAGATCAAATTTTCCTATAAAGTCTTACATAAATTTAGAAAACTTAGAATTCTTACACAATTTTTTTGTAAACTATTGCAAATATGTAGAACAACTTTATCTAAGATATATAACGTTATATAAGAGAACTTCTGGTATAAACTTTAAATGTGTCATAAGGGATTAAAGATAGTTATGACATCGATTTCTTAAATCAATTATGTATCTTTATTCGAATTGTTATATGTATTTACTTCTCAGTTTTATTCATTCATAAAAAATGTGATATTTTAATGCAAAAATGTATAATATTGACGAAAACATACGACATTCGTAATAGACTTGTTACGATATTTAATAAATGAAATAAACATTTGTGAGTAATTAATTATTCAATACATTTAAACATAATTTATTAATTTAATTTTTTTTGTTTATTCATAACTTTTTCACAATTATTTTATTTTTTGAATAATTGATATTTATTCATCATACTTATGCAATAGATCGATTATTTTTAACTGATATTTATGTTTACTTTTTATACAGGGTGGTTGGTAACTAGTGGTACAAGCGGAAAGGGGGTGCTTTTACGCGAAAAAAGAAGTCGAAAATATAGAATAAAAATTTCTCGTTTGAGGCTTTGTTTTCGAGAAAATCAACTTTGAATTTTCGCTCGGTACGCGTGCACTTTATCACGTCTCGTTATAACGGATCTCACTGTAGATCGTTGTCTCGATGGAAAAATTAAAAAAAGAAATGAAAAAAAATTTTTAATTTATATTTTCGACTTATTTTTTCGCGTAGAATCACCCCCTTTCCGCTTGTACCACCAGTTACCAACCACCCTGTATATCATATATTCTGCATATAAAATGTTTTATGTATATATATACTCCATATTTTTGACATACGGTAATCATGTATCGTATATTCTTAGCTGACAAGTTAATCACATTCACAATGAGATCATAAAATATTTGAAGAATACCTTATTAATTTTTCTTCCGACATCATATATGTCGGAGATGAAAGAACACCGGAGCCTTTAGAATTTTGGATAATCCCGCAACATTGTAATCTAGAGTCTACTATAGCTGTAATTAAACAATTGTAGTTATTCAATCCGATTGTAATTGTTCGCGAGTTGTGATGATGAGCTTGGGCTCGAGGCGACAGCCAGTCGCCGAACGTAGCCGCGGTCACGGAATGAACGCTTTGTCTAACAAAGGTATGGAGTAATTCTATAGCTCTCCTTAAAAAGGAAATAGTTGTAACACTCGACAGTAAACATTCCAACGGTCTCTGTCCCGTAGCTCGCCACACGCAGACCCTATTCTTCGAGTAAGATGATTGCCAGATGTCGATGCGTCTCCGCAGTACATGTTCAACTAGCCCGAGGGCCCGTTATAAATCTTAAGATTTAGTCAACTAAAGTCCTTCAAACAGACAAACAGTCTTTGTCCCAACTACGGGCAAATAGGGGAGACCTATTTTTCAAGGAGCGGCGTCTCCCACTAGCAACTTCCCCTCGAGGGCGACTAGCATCTTTTTCTAACCACCGATATGGGGATTGACCAATCAGCAGCAACGCCAAATTCCCTCACCTTCTGAACGAAGGGTATCCTCGACGAATCCGATGATCTCGTGTCCTCAGACACACCCCATCATAGCTTTCCTCTGCAGCATCATCGCGACGGAGAGTCATTCTCTCGTGAGGTCGTATTAGTGAGTTACTGAGTGCCTGTACGCTCGGTGGATATTCCACGTTTTCGCGAAGAGTCCGACTTAGATTTTTGTGAGCACGTACATCTATCATCCCGTTGACCGCGGATTCGTTATTGAACCTAAGACCAACATCACTAGTATCGCGAGTGTCCAACCGCCGCGGTTGATTGTCGAGTCGGTAGTATCCATACTCGTATTAACAGACCGTACCTTCGTTGTAACACGACGAATCTTATTCCTGACCCTTCTCCGACATATATATATGTCGAGACTGAATCCGAGCCCGAGCTCGAGACACGCTCCGAGTCCGAGCTCGAGGCGCCCTCCCGGGGAGGGCTCGCGGGAGGTAGCGGTTCCGCGTTGGAGTTCTCCATCGTCTTGTCGCACGTGGGGTACCTTTATTGTCGATAGGGGGGTGTTACAGAACAGGCGCGGGTACGCAGCAGACACACGCACGCGACACTAGTGACGATGGCCTCAGGCTTGATAACGGTCAACAGAAGGACAGGTTCCTTTGCTCTCGGTGACACAGAAACTACGCGCGAAGGGCCCCCTGACAACGGCGGAAATGGAACCTGCACTGCTGACGCGGATCACCGGAACGCTCTTTCCCCCACAAGAAAACAGAGCGGCGGAACGGCCACGGGAAACGACACGACCGCTGGAATGGAGGGACGACTGGGAAGTCACAGAGGAGGAGATATGGGAGGCAACCAGAAGAATGACCGCCCGCAACGTGGCACCGGGCCCGGACGGAATCCCTGGCCGGATCTGGGGGGAAGTGGCCCCCAGACTCCGGCACCTCTTCACAAGATGCCTGAGGGAGGGAGTCTAACCCCGGGCGTGGCGGACGGCGAGGCTGGTCCTGCTCCATAAAGAGGGCCGACCGACGACCTCGCCGTCAGCGTACCGGCCGATATGCCTACTGGACTGGTGTGTTACGCCAGTAAGGAAGGAGAGGAAAAGCGATCCGACGAGCGTGGCGTCCCGCAGGGCTCGGTGCTGGGCCCCATGCTATGGAACGTTGCGTACGACGAGGTACTACGATGCCCGCTACCTCCAGGCGCGGCCATAGTATGCTATGCGGACGACACCCTAATCCTGGTCGAGGGTCGTGGCTGGCACGAGACGCTGCGCATTGGCGGAATCGCAACGGCCTGTGCGACCCGTGCCGTGAACGAACTGGGCCTGAGAGTCTCCCCTGCGAAGTCGGAGGCCACCTGGTTCTTTGACAGGAAGAGGCGAGGGACACCACCGCCCGGCCTATGCATAAACATGGCAGGTAAAACCGTCCGGGTGGGGTCACAGATGAAGTATCTGGGACTCACCATCGACAGCCAGCGGACGTTCGAGCCGCACTTCGACTCACTGATCCCGAAGGTGTCAGCGGCTGACAATGCCCTGTGCGGCCTACTACCGAACATCGGCGGGGCCGAAGACGCGGTGCGCCGAGTCTACGAGGGCGTCGATGGGCGGACGACCTGATGGCAAGCCGTCGCAGCATCCTGCTCCTGAGAAGGCTGCACAGAGTGACCGCCATCAGAATCATTAGGGGATACCGGACGGTGTCTCACGCGTCGGCGTCCACCCTAGCCGCGTCCTCTCCGTGGGAGCTGCGGGCGCTGGCGCTCAAAAAGAGATACACCCGCCGGAGAGAATGGCACCCGGGAGAAGACCCCACCGAGCAGGCGGCTCCAAACGACACAGGAACCGCCGAGGAGGACACATGGAACCTGTGGCGATCCCAACTGATCAACGGGAGAAGCGAACACCGAGGCGCGGATGCGGTCGTACCAAACTGGGAGGCATGAAGGAGCCGCCACGGCCTCCCACTCACATTCAGGATGACACAAGTACTCACCGGACACGGCGTGGTCGGCGAGTTCCTGAAGAGAATAAGGCGAGAGACGACAGACATCTGCCACCACTGCGGAGAGGGCAGGGATACAGCGCAGCACACCCTGGAGCTCTGTCCGGCGTGGCAGCTGCTCCGCTACACCCTGCGGTACGCCATAGGAGAAACGTTGACCCCCTCAGCGATTGTGGAAGCGATGTCGAGAGGGTCACAGGAATACGAGGCCGTCCGCCTCTTCTGCGAGCGAGTTATGCTCGCGAAGGAGCGAGCGAAAAGGGAGAGAAAGAAAAACTCTCACCCCTGCAAGATAAGACGATGGAGAAGGATGGCAGTCAGACGACCCAGAGCCGCCCCGCCACCGCCCCAACGGACTAAGACCAGAAGAAGTGACAGCACTAGGGGCAACGACCTCCCCCTAACGCCCACTCAATAGCCGGCTCGAACAGGAGAACGCGAGAAGGGGATGCAACTGAAGTTAATTCATAAGAGGTTCCTGGAGCACCCCTGTCACGCGCATAAGATGGTCATCGTGGAGTTTTAGTCGGTAGGAGTCCGACACTGCTCTGCTGTTACGCGATTATTGCAACAGCTGAGTGTCCATGAGGATTTCTCCACGTACAAAAAAAAAAAAAAAAAGAAAAAAAAGGTTCCCTTGCTCTAACTCACACGTGCACCATTCCCTGCTCGTAAGGCGCGACTTCCTTCGCCGATCAGCTCTCTAGCAAGACTGCTCCTCGTCCCAACGACGCCACCGAGACAGGACTCCGGTGGAGTGTCTAAGTACACACGATCCTCCGATCGACGTCGTTGTCGGTTGGTCGATTTGGGACAAAAGCTGCCTGTCCGTTTGCAAACATCTCAATTGCCGAAAAACCCCAGGTTTCATAGCGGGTCCTCGGGCTGCCGGGACTTGTGCTGTGTACGTGCCTCAACGTCAGTTATTCATTGTCCTAAGGAACCGTTAGCATGTTTTACTGTCCGATACCTCCATGGGTAGTTCCTTTAATGAGGGTCATAACACCGCTCCGAACCTTTGTTAGACAGAGCGCCCGTCCCGTTGACCGCGGCTACGTTGGGCGGCGAGCTGTCGCCCCGAGCCAAGGCTCACCGTCACTAATCCCGTACAATTGCTATCGGTTTGGATAACTGCGATTGTTTCATTACGGCTATAGTAGGCTCTAAGTTACAATGTTAGGGTGTTGTCCTGAAGTTCCAGAGGGGCCCCGGCGTCCTTTCGTCTCCGACATATATTTGTCGGGTTGGCGCTGGTTTTAGGGGCGCGTTGCGTTTCTTCATTAGGACAAGCCATTGTAATTGTTCAAAGAGATTTATATTTACAGTGATATGTATAAGTGTTAATTTAACAATTAAACGTGATTATTAGACACTCTTAACGTAAAGACAATGTTCTTAGGTTCAAACGAATCCACGGTCAACGGGATAGCTCTTTGTACAATTGGATATGTTTTGTAACTCAAAGTGACGTTAGCTGTGACGTACGGTATATTTCAGACTGACTGACCAGACATTGTGTGTAAACTCTCCAAGGCGATCATAAGAATAAAAGACTGACACGATCACACTTGTCAATTGCGTATTGATCGGGGTTATCAAAAAATTTCCACTAAGCAAACCCGCGTAGAGCCGTCATTGCTCCTGCCCCGGGACATGCTTGTTAATACAACGTGTGTCCCTCAATATTCGTACTTCTGCTGTTAAGTAAAACGTTCATCCCGTGACCATTGCTACGTTCGGTAACCAGTTGTGTCACCTCGACCCCAAGCCCACTGTTATAATACTATAATGAACAGCTATAACGAACAGTTTAGACCAAAGTATTGGGAATCATCCCAAAATTCCAAAAGAAAGGCCCGTTATCCCTACAACTCCGACATATTTATTATATTATGGGCTTTTTTATTTATATATTATGTGTTTTTGTTACTTTTTTTGCATTTTACTATACCTGGTGGCTTTTTGGATTGTACATTAGTGTACATATCTACATACGTACACATAATAGTACAAAAATTTCATATAAACCTTGTCAGTTTTCTAAGAACCTGCTTTATGTATTCTTATGGTGTGTCAAGTATGATACTGATGCAATCCAGGACAAGAACAAAAATTTTGGTTTACTATATAACGTATCAGTTCTGCCCGAGCAGCCGAGCTAAACGGGCGTGTGAAACAGTGCTCCGTAGAAAGTGCGGCAAGTGGGGAAGAGAAAACTACGAACGGTTACGCCTATAGCCAAACGGTGGAAACCCATGTCCTATATCAAGAAGACTAGCAAACCTACTATGGAAAATATTCCACCGATAAGAATCATAAACAAACAAGAACAATATTACATACACAAAACAACAGATACATTAAAAACAAGTCAACCAACAAACCAAGGACAGGACTGCTCAGCCGCAATAGAAGTTGACATGGAAACCAATAAAGAAACAACTCAACAAGATGAAAGCTGGAAGGTGGCCAGCTACAATAAAAAACGAAAAATAACAGGTAATCTAGATACGGAAAAGCAGCGATGGCTGCAAGAATTGCCGCTAAGAAACTTCTTCAGCTCACTAACAGAAGAACCAGACGACAACCCAACAAGCAACACCATAATCCAATCAACACACATCACAAAACCACCATCAATATTTGTTGAGGCGCAAATAATAGACCCGCTTATCGACCAACTTAACAATATTGTTGGAAAGGATGGCTACACACTAAAACAAACAAAACTAGAACAAATAAAAATCCAAACAAACACACCAGAAAATTACAGAAAAGTTATAAAAGAACTAAGGGGAAAAGACGCCATATACCACACGTACCAGCGCAAAACGGAAAGGAGCTACAAAGTAGTTATAAGAGGACTGCGCCCAAAAATTAACACAAGAAAACTAAGTGACGAATTAGCAAAGATGGGCCACCAAACAAGAACTATAAACAATATTACAAGGTACGATATGAAGCAACCACTACCGCTATTCTTAATAGAATTAGAACCTAAAAATAACAACAAGGAAATTTTCGATATTAAAAAAATCTTAATCACACTAGTCGAGCCAGCCAGGCACAAAAAAGACATACCACAATGCATGAGGTGTCAACAATATGGACACACTAAAAACTACTGCAACAGGAACCCGGCGTATGTCAAATGCGCAGAAAAGCACCTAACAGCGAACTGCCCACACACGGGAAAAATAAACGACGTAAAATGTTACAGTTGCGGTGGAAATCACCCAGCGTGTTACAAAGGCTGTCTAGAAAGAAAGCAACTTCAAGGTAAACTTTTTCCGCCGCTTCGTAACAGGACACACAACAATTTCCACACGCAACAGGACAACACAGAACCTACGTCAACACCAAATACACAGCACGCAAGGAACAATAACCACACTAACACCAACACCGCTAGAAACTGAAGCTACGCGCAAGTAGTCAACCGGTCGTCACCCTTAGACAATCAAGAACAGAACAACCACAGCAAGGACACTACAGAAATCAAAGAGTTGATAAAACACTCCATAAAAAACACCGAAATACTCACAAAAATGATAAGCGAACAAAACGAACTCCTCAGACAGCAAACATAACAAATAACAGTCAAATTCAATTACTTACTAACATGATGAGCAAAAAATAAAAATAGACACGCTTAAAATAGCAGCCTGGAATTCTAACGGCCTACAACAAAGGGCCCTAGAAACTAAAACGTTCCTGTACAGCAATAACATCGATATACTACTCGTCTCAGAAACACACCTCACAATAAAAAGCTACATAAAAATACCGCACTACACCATATACGACACCAAGCATCCCTCAGGGAAAGCACACGGAGGGACGGCAGTAGTAATAAAAAACGACATTAAACATCACCTACACAGCCAGGTCAGTAAGGAACATATACAAGCAACCACCGTTACCGTACAGACTAACAGCAACCAACTGCAGTTGTCAGCAGTATACGTACCGCCGCGACACAAAACCACAACGCAAATGTGGGAAGACTACTTCCGACATTTAGGTGACAAGTATATTGCAGCGGGAGACTATAACTCAAAGCACACACTATGGGGATCAAGAATCACCACACCTCGAGGCAGAACCTTGGAAAAAATTGTGAAAGAAAATGTACTACCCAGCACTGTGGCTGCGCAAAAGCTAAGATTAAGTGTGGACAACGGTGCAAATGTCGGATTTTTTGATGTTTTAATCAGGTACACGAATCCCCTTCTTCGTCTCCTCTTTCTAATTCACGACACCCCTAACGCTAATTTGTATATTAATCTTTTTAGGAAGAAACAGCGAAAGCCCTTTTAGGGAAACGATCAGCGATGCCCATTGGTTAGAACAAACATTAATGAATGAAGATAGGTGGAGGAAGCCTCCTACCAACGTGGATCGTGTGTGACATTGCTCATGGGAAAAACTCGCTTTTTTCGTTTGAAATACTCGCTTTCTCTGTAATTTTTAAGAGCGAACAATAAACCTAAGAAATGTTTTAGGGATCATCCATAAACCAAAGACATTTACGGGATTTGAGAATCTTGAATTTTAGAAATACTATGATTTATGGTGGATCCTTAGGTTTATTGAGGATTTAAGTAAGGGTATGTGAATATCTAGTTGCCATCTTACCTGCAGCGTGGGGCCTGGTTTAGGTAGAGAATCGCGCGACTGTTATTTATAACAGTAAGTATAGTAGTAAATTATCTGTTTTTGTAGTGAAGTACCACACAAAATACTGTATTTGCACTTACTTCAAATAAATCGTGCAAAGTGCAAAATTATGAAAAATTGTTTCATTTACTTTATATTCTCTACCTTCAGCGTACACAGTTATTGTTTTTACTGCAGGATAACGCTAAATGGAAAATCCTAACAAATAAATCAAGGTACTATGATAATGACCAATTTATAAAGCGCAACTCCTGATATTAATAGCCTTACTAAGAAATGGAAAGTGGGAACTTTTGTGGCTTTCATTTTTTAACACCCTTAAAAATGTTAAATTGTATCATATTTGCATGACAGAGGAAGATAATAGATGTAATTTCACAGGCAAATTATGAAAAACTATTAATTTAGTTTATTTATATCCAAAAATTAACTTTCATACGTGAATCTCTCATTTTTCTGCCATGTCACAACTATAAAATTTATTGTACAATGTGACGTGCATTTATGGAGTGCATTTATCCGCTGGTAGTTAAGAAGAATGAAAGATTTGATAATATAGATGTAGGAATGTTATATTATTAGTTTGTAGGTAACAGTATGATTAATACAATATCCATCCACCTTCATATCGGCCCATCAGTATCTTACCTGCAATGAGCAAAGTATGGGAGAACACTTCCAAAATTTTCATCGATTTTTCTGTAGAGGCAGGAGTACAGTCAATTCTGACTTCTGCAGAAAGAAAAATTTAATATGCATCTTGATGGCTATAGACAATAAAAATTCAATAAATTTATTATAATCAATTGACTAATAGAGATGAATAAAAAAATTACAACTCAATAGCAATAAAAGTTTTACTCCCGAATAAAGAAACAACTTTAATAAATAATTATTTTGAGAAAGATTTAAGTATATACAAATTAAATTACGATTAAAAATAAAATATATAATTAATTAAAGTAATTTAAAAAACTTTAATCATAAATTACATCAAATAATTAATAAGTCTGAAATAAGAATTAAACCTAAATTAAAAATTAAATCCTAAGTAAATTGAATCAAAAAGTTAAAGTACACTAATGCAAATAAAATTATTAAACAAGAAATTTACTGCTTAAGGAATAATGGGAAACAATATATAAGAAATAATAAGTAAATACACGTAAACACATTAGTAAACATTGATTAATAACGGGTGACATATACAGATAAATAATGACACTATGAAGTAGTACTTTATTATCAATAGAAAAATAATTACATTAATAATACATAAATAAGATTCTTGAAATCAAAGAAAGATATTTTAAACCACCAAACCAATTAGTTTGATACTAGACGACTACGTAGTAAATTGTATCAAGAGGTAATTGACGATCACACTGAAGTAATGCCGAACGGCAGTGCCCGTGCGGCGTTTCCTCGCAGCGTTTTCTCGTGTCGTTTGAATGATTTCGCGTAGGTTTAAACGTTTCACGAGCAAAGTAAAAAACATTCGGGCTGTAGATATGCTGGCAAAGTTCATTATGTGAATTTAACAGAATGACGGTTAAGAATGTTAGAACAGAGAATCGGGAACTGATTTTGGGAAGGTTTATATACTATGAGTTTGGCTCTTATGGAGGGGGTGATGCCGGGAGTGTCATCGGGGCCCAGGTCAAAGGTGGCTATGCTGTTACTGTTTTCTGACCCTGGGATACTTTCTACGTTGTTTCGATGGCCTGCAAGATGTTCGTTGGGCCACCCTGGTTATTCTATTGCTAATTTATGGCTCTATGACACCGGCGAGATCGAACTACCAAAAATAATGACCAGGAAGAGGAGGGGTTTTTAGTGGGTATAGGCGCTTAACCGGGTCCCAGATAACCAATGGTACGGGCCACTGAGTATACGTAATTTGCATTTTTCCCCCCTCGTCGAAAAGAAAAAAGAAAAAAAGCTCAATTATTAATGTGGCAAGTGGCAAAGTTCAGAGTATGTATATAGATTTGGTATACAATTATGACAACCTACAGAAATGGACATGAGAATGGAAGAACGAATTGATGACGACCTTGGCAACGGAAATGGAAACGGGAAAAGAGGAATGAATTTATATCGAACTTGGCTATATCCCCGGACTACTCTATTTTCTTTATTAATTAATATGGACAGGCCATCTGGAAAGAAAGAAATTACTGCTCAGGAGGTTTCGGAGAGCCCAGGCCACGTCGGTGTTGCGGATGGTACCTCCCCAGGCTTGCCCCGACGGTCATCACACGACTGTGGGAGGAACGACGATAGGATGACCGGTCCCAGGGCAAAAGCAAGGAGAGAAAGGATCGATAAGAAGAGAGGTAGTCGGATAGAATAGCGATATCATGTCATACCGAAGGACAGCGGGAGATCGCGGCAGCCTCTCCATGCCTCCCAACTTGGGAGGATGGCATTAGCGCCTAGTTCGCCTTCCTCGTTGATCAGCTGAGACCGCCACTGGTCCCAAGCATCCTCCTCGGCGTTTCCAGATCGTCTGGGGCCGCCTGCTCGGTCGCGTTCTCCCCGGGGTACAGCGCTCTCATGCGGGAGTATCTCCGCTTGAGTATCAACGCCCGAATCTCCCACGGAGGAGACACGGCCAAAACAGTCGCCGACGCGTGGTATCCCATGACGATTCTGATGGCGGTTACCATATGCAGCCTCCTTATGAGCAAGATGCTGCGGTGACTCGTCATCAGATCGTCCGCCCACACCAAGGCCCCGTACATCACTCGGGACCAAACGACGCCCTTGTATAGTAGGCGCACCGCCGATGTTCGGCAGCAATCCGCACAAGGCTTTGGACGCCGCCGACATCCTCGGGACTAGGGAGTCGAAGTGCGGCCCGAACGTCCGCTGGCTGTCGATGATGAGACCCAAATACTTTGAGGTGTAAGTGCTAGATGTATCACTTTCCAAGGCGATCACACGAATGAATATCTGATGAAAATCTTTTTCGCTATACGACTGCATTTGTTTGTTATATGCTCGCTGGAGACATCGAGAAGGTTCCAATCGTTGTTGCTAGGCAATTTCTGTCAAAAGTTTGTTGTATACTCTTTGGAAACATCGAGAAAGATCCAAACGCCGTTACTAGGCAGTTTCTGTCTGGAGATTGATTCCTAATACAACGTGTGTCCCATTATATCAGCATTTCTAAAGTACAATTCTATGTGATTTCTAGGGAGAACAATACAACCGATCCACACCTTCGTCAGGCAAAACGTTTATCCCGTGACCGTGGCTACGTTCGGCGACCAGTTGTCACCTCGAACCCACTTTCGCTTTCACAAATGTCAAACAATTACAAATGACAATTGCTTAATTACAGTTATGATAAAATCTAGGCTAAAGCATTAGAAGGCTTCCTCAAAATTGCAAAGGGAAGGCTCCGGTTTTCCTTTCATCTCCGACACGGCCATTCTGACTATCACACGTCCTCGTGTGCAGCTAAAATACAGAGTTTTTCTTAACATTAGACTCGGTGTAACTGATATTATTTACCATTCGATTAGATGTTCCAAATAAGTCAAGGGTCCAGTTCAACAACAAAGCTCTGTTCGAAGATTTGGCAAGCAAGGAAATGAAAGAGAACTCAAATTAGTGTTATAGTTTGTATTCAAAGTGCCAGTTGCACTCCGTAAGTTACCAGTCAGACCGCAATGACACGACAAATCATTTTCGATTCCGCACAAAGATCTCAGTTTGTTGGATCATATCACCACGTTGGGTGCATTACGAAAGGCTCAAGACACCACACTGGGCGTATTACAGAAGGCGCAGCACACCAGTAAGCGTATTACAGAAGGCGCAGAGCACCAGTGAGCGTATTACACCTCTTTTCGCTGTCGATCACGTCGGGTCACCAATTTGAGGTGTATGTATTGTTCGTGGTACTTATAGCTGCTGGCTGTAGATGTCTGGGGTACTGCTATTTTTCTTCTAATTTAGAGGCGTGGAAGAAAAATAGGACACAGGCGCCAGGATTCGAACCCGGGTCCCGAACGTTCGTAACCTAAGGTGCTAACCACTGCGATTTACGATTTACGATTTAAAGTTGTTTATTGAGCCAAAGAATACAGTTTTAGGTACATATTCACAATACACGGTGAATGTTTGTAATGATATGTTAGACAAAGGTACCGATACGCGGCTGTACGACGTAGCCATGCTGTATTATGTGTCGGCGCTTTACATTTTTCGTTGTATAATACAATTTTTGGGTTTAAGCCGCTGGGAAGCGGAGCTTTTTTTATGTATTTTTTTTTTTTTTTGTTTTTTTTTCTGTCCTGAAAACTTCCTGAAAAGCAAGACAGGACGCTTCGGTAGTCTGCATTTTGGGTGCGGTGTAACTTTGGGGAGGGGTGGGATGAGAGGGAGTGGGATGTCAAATAGGTTTACTTACAAATATTTACAGTATTTACAGTTTACACCTGTGTTATGCGGTGTCAGAATTGAGTTCTGTCGGTTTAATGTTCTCTCTTATTTTATTATGGGTTCTGTATCCACCAGTATCTTTTGTGTTTTTTCTGTGTTTGTCTTTGGTGTCTTTCCGGGGGAGGGCCATGTTGTATCTCCATCTGGTGTCTGTGGTCTGTCCATTTATGTCTTCTTCGTAGAGTATGGTTTTGATCCCTATTTTTCTTTTTATGTGATAAATTATTGGGATATTGTTTTGGTCCTGGAGGTAGTTTTTTTCGTCTAGGTATAAGAAAGCTTCTGCGGGGATGTGGCCTGTTGTCAGAGTGTTTTTGTAATATACGTTGTTAGGAAATAGGCAACTGAAGATTAAACTGTTTTCTTTTATTTTTACCGCTTGCGCAAGTGGTTTCTTATTAGCTTTAAGATGTGACAGTCTATGCGGTGAAAGTTGGCTAGGTCGTATATTGTTTTGTTTTTTACATATTTGTTAAGGAAATTCGAGGATTTGGGAATACAAATTATTTACTATATTTCCCACACAACAGTTATACATCTATATTACTCTCTGAAGAACGTCTTGCACGCACGCTGGTCGCCAACCGACTATCCTAGATCCTTCTAACATCTGGCAACAGTCTTTTGTCTCCACTAAGACCTTGACGCCCTCTAACCCTTACACACACACTCTCATGTACAGTGTAAATGTATCACTTCCCTAACACGCCTCCTTACATTTATACTGTACACTTAATTTTATTTACATACTTGTCGAATTAACAAAATATTTAACATTTATCGCTTTATTTACATTTCTCTTATTTTACATTCATCCATGACCTAAACCTTTCAAATTTCTCTCTACACAGTGCCTTCGTAAAAATATTCGCAGTGTTTTCTTCTGTACTTACTTTTATTATGTTTATCTTATTTTCCTTTACGTACTCATGAACGTAGTGGTAATGAACTTCGATGTGTTTAGAATTTTTTGTAAAAGTTCCGTGTTTTGCTATACTCATTACTCCAGAGTTATCCTCATAGATTTTTACAGGGTTATCGTCTACATTTACATCGAAGATTTTCATTAGTTCTCTGATAGTCATTACTTCGCTCACCGCTTCCGATAGAGCAACATACTCTGCATACGTCGAGGCTTTTGTCACACACCTTTGTTTTTTAGACTTCCATCCAATTACATTTCCATACAATCTAATTACATACCCAGAAGTCGATTTCCTATCTATATGATCTCCTGCCCAATCAGCGTCCACATAACAATCTATCGTTTCGCACTTTTCATTTCTTTTATAATGTAGCCCTAAATCTCTAGTCCGGTACAAATATTTCAATATTCGCAAGGCATATTTAAAATGTGTCTCGTTACAACAATCTTGAAATCTACTCAGGTAATTCACACTATAACTTATATCGGGTCTGGTATTTACACTAATATACAGCAATGCGCCAATTAAATTCTTGTATCCAATGTCCTCTCTATTTATCTCAGCTTTTTCAATTTTTAAGTTGGTCTCCATAGGTGTACAGTACAATTTGCTATTATGTAATTTATATTTGTTTGCTAATGATTCTATGTATTTCTTTTGGCTTAATCTCATTTCATTTTTTAAATAATCATACTCTATATTTATTCCAAGATATTCTTTTACTTCACCTAAATCTTTCATTTCAAATTTATCAGTTAATAATCTTTTTACACTTTCTTCACTTTTACACTATCTTCCCTTTGTTTTTACTACAAATCAACAAATCGTCTACGTATATTAACAAATAAACAACATTTTCTCCCTCTCCATAAGTATATAGGCACAGCTCTATATTGTTCCTTTTAAAACCTAATCTCGTCACATACTTATCAAAACACTCATACCAGTCCCTCGGACTCTCTTTTAACCCATAAAGCGCTTTCGATAATTTACAAACTCTATTCGTTCCGTCCGCATATCCCTTTGGTTGATTTACATATACCTCCGAGCTTACTTCACCATTTAAAAAGGCAGTTTCTACATCCATTTGC
The DNA here is from genome assembly GCF_024542735.1 of Bombus huntii. Taxonomy (NCBI): domain Eukaryota; kingdom Metazoa; phylum Arthropoda; class Insecta; order Hymenoptera; family Apidae; genus Bombus; species Bombus huntii. The sequence goes on from NC_066243.1 coordinate 5,190,524, forward strand.
TCAATTATTAATCCATTTTGACAACAATATGATAGCAATATCTTAAAGGTCTGATTACTCGCCACTGGAGAACATATGTCATCGGCTACGTTTCTTTGTTGAAATCCCCTTACCACTAATCTAGCCTTATACCTGTCCTCTGATTTTTTCGTGTAAACCCATTTTACATCTAATACTTCTTTGCCTTTTACCCTTTCTACCAATTTCCAAGTTTTATTCTTATAGAGACATTCTATTTCCTTATCCATAGCCTGTTTCCAAACTTCATTATTTTCGCAACAAATCGCCTCCTCAAATGTACGAGGGATATCTACTTTACAATAATTTGCATGCATCTCGCAAATATTTTCCTTTTCTGGATACCTTACTGGAGTTTTCTTAATACGTGTAGATCTCCTAGGAGTGTTTGAGCTTTCAATACTACTATTATTTTCATCTTTCCTACCTTCTAACTCTTCCTTATCCATACCGACCAATGAATAGTTATCTTCGCTATCATTTCTATCTGCCTCTGATGAATTTTCCTCAAAACCGATACATTTAGTGTCTGTCTCTATGACCTCTACATGTCTAGCTATTGTTATTTTCCCACCTAATAAGACTCTGTATCCTACTTCACTATATCCTAATAGAATTCCCATATCTGCCTTCTTGTCCCATTTGGAAACTCTTTTTTGTTCTGGCCTTCTTACAAAAACTTTACTTCCATATAGATGTAGATTTTTAACACTTGGTTTTTTCCCGAAGAATATTTCAAAAGGTGTCTTTCTTTCTATAGTATTCGCTAATATTCGATTTTTCAAGTATGCCGCTGTACAAACTATTTCCGGCCAGTACCTTTTATGTACTTTCGCTTCCGCTAACAAGCAACGCGCCATGTCCATCACTGTTCTATTATACCTTTCCGCTGTCCCGTTTAATTCATGTACGTATGTTGGGCAATTATTTATTCTTATACCTTTATCCCTAGCAAATTTATAAATTCGATTATTTAAATATTCTTTACCATTATCGCATCTTAATATTTTTAACCTCTTGCCCGTTAAATTTTCAGCTTCATTTACGAACTGTACGAAAGAATCAAAGACCTCATCTTTTGATTTTATACAATAGATCCTAGCTATTTTACTATAATCATCGATAAATGAAATGAAATATTTTTCTCCATTGAATCCGGTGGTCTTAAAGGGACCACATACGTCCGTATGAATAATTTCCATTATTTCCCTAGCCTTAGTTCGATTATTTTTGAAAGGTAAGTTATGCATTTTGCTTTCTATACACACCCTACATTTCAAAAGTTCCTTTTCAAATTCATTCGGTATGCCAGTCACTAGCTGCTCTTTACCCAAAATCTCTAAATATTTAAAATTTACGTGTCCTAGCATCCTATGCCATCTTTCCTTTTTACTCATACCACTACGTTCGGCGCTGTTTACTAAGTGCTTCTTCCCTTTCAATATACTTTTTATTCTATATGTCCCATTCTCTTTGAACGCTACAGCTGTGAGTTTATTATCCTCATCTATTACTTTCGCAATATTTCCTTTGGAAATAACCGTATTCTTATTGTCTGTTAGTTTACCTAAACTAATCAAATTTGCGGACATTTCTTTCGCGTAAAATACTTTCCTCATATTTATTTCATTTTGTTTTCCGAATGCTTCAAAATAACTTATAACATTCCCAACTTTTGTCGCTTTTATCGGTCTATTATCGCCTAAATATATATTTACCGGTTCTTTTAGGTCGATAGATTTATCGAAATAATTTATATTATTAATTATGTGATCGGTATAACCGCTATCTAATAGCCACACTATTTCGTTCTTACTTATTTCATTCGTCTCACTGCTGTTTGCTGCGTGCGCCGTTGCTATCCATATGCCTGCTCTTGAGTTTCCATGCTCGCCCGTGCCGGTTGTTGATTGACGATGAAAGTTTCCACGTCCTCTGCTCGTATTGCCTTTGTTCCCTCTTCCTCTGTTTCGACCACGTGTTGGCCCATGCCAATAGCCGTTACTGCTTCCCGCTTGGACGCCATTTTGACACTCTCTCGCAAAGTGTCCTAATCTTCCACATCTGAAGCATCCTTCCTTTTTTGCAGAAAAGGCGTTGGTTTGCCTTTCTCCTCGATTGGATTTATTTTTCTTCTCTGCTATCTCTATTTTATTTTTCACATACGCTACCGTTTGATTCTCTTCTTTCAATGCGTCTATTATGTCCGCTATGTAGCTGTATTCTTCGGGTAACGTATTCAGCATGTAATTCAGCTTTTCCCTCTCACTTACTTGTGCGCCCGCACTTTTTAATTCATTGATTAATTTCTCAAAATCGTTAAAGAATGATGCTGAATCACTGTAGTTCTCCAGTCTTATGTTTTCCAATCTCCTTTTGCATACGATCTGCAGTGCCGTCGACTCTTTCAAGTACATTTCATCGAACCTTTTTATTATATCATACGCCGTTTTTCCTTCCCTAACATATTCCAATTGTCTGTTCGATATTGCACTATAAATTATATTAATCGCCTTCAAGTCCTTTTTGTCCCAGTCTTCATCGTCTCTTTCGTTCTTCATTCTAATTGTAACAACCTCGCATTCCTTATATTTGAGAAACATCGTGATTCTTTGCTTCCACATTCCATAATCCTCACCATCGAATATAGGTATCGAGTATAGGTATCATGATTTCCGATCTCTCCATTTTAATTGATTCTTCTTTTTCTTCTTTTCTTACTCAAGCGTTCCTACGTGCTCGAAGTATATTTCTTTTTTTTTTCTCTGAAAGTTTTTTTTTCTTTACTGAAAACTCACTCGCAAGATCGTAACCACGCACTAAATATCTTGCAAAACTAGTAACCACGCTCTGCTACCATGTTAAGGAAATTCGAGGATTTGGGAATACAAATTATTTACTATATTTCCCACACAACAGTTATACATCTATATTACTCTCTGAAGAACGTCTTGCACGCACGCTGGTCGCCAACCGACTATCCTAGATCCTTCTAACATCTGGCAACAGTCTTTTGTCTCCACTAAGACCTTGACGCCCTCTAACCCTTACACACACACTCTCATGTACAGTGTAAATGTATCACTTCCCTAACAATATTTTTTGAATCCGCTGTGTTCGGATCTGTAAGTACTCAAGCAAGCCCTGATGCATTTTCTTTCGAATATGCGGATTTTTTCCATTTGGGAGGCTGATATGTTGTACCAGATTGGGCCAGCAGCGACATCTACAGTGCTAAGCGCAGTTCAAAGATACTACATAGACAATAAGTACTCTTGCGTGTGTAGTACATCGGTGCGTCGATAGGTGGCCTATAAAATATTTGCTTTCTCACTAATTGTCGCAAAAGTAGTATATTGCTTTATATACAGGAAATAAATCGTACCTTACGTACTTCCTTCGGTAGTACATATACTCATTACATCTTCGTACATTTGTAACATATTCGCGGGAACGTTGTGCGAAATGGTATTTGTTACGTCGCGTGATTGGAACCGTGCGACGTCCCTCGATATTGTGTCGCTAAGGGTCCGCTGACAGTTATTTAAATCCTCATCAAACCTAAGGCCCCACCATAAACTGAATCTTATTAGCTTGCAGAAACCGTTAATCCTGCAGGTATTTTCGGTTTATAGCTGGTACTTAAAACAGTCCTTAGGTTTGTTGTGCGCTCTTAGAAATTACAGAAAAACTGGTAATTATATAATGGGAAAAACTGGTAATTTATCTAATGGAAATGTCTGGATTTTCCCATAAACAAGGTCACCCATGAGCCACGTTGGTAGGATACTTACTCCTCCTATCTTGATTCATCAACGCTGGTCATAGCTAATGGGAATCGCGGATCCTTGTCCTCACTTTTCATAACGAAAAGTGTGAACAACGAATCAGCTTCCTTCGTTCAATAATTACATACATAGCGAGCTTTTCTCCGTTAGTATATAAGAGCGAACGAGTTCAGTTCAGTTCAATTCAGTTCCAATTCAGTTCAGTTCGAATACTCTCAACCCTCAAGACTTCTTCGAAGACCACCCAACTACCCGTACTCAATCTCGGTCTTCAGGTCAGTTAACATATCTACCCGGATTCTCTCATATCAGAGCAATCCATTTCTTCGTCACCTATATCTTAAGCAGCGGAGTTACTAACTTGTGTTGTTGTACAAGGTTGTTGGAAATACATATTTTAAAACACTGTTAATCGCAGCGTTATACCAACTCAACCACCTCCATTATCTTAAAGGAAATCAGGGGATCGATCTATTCGCAGTGTCGATTCTTAGAATCGTAACTGGAATTTACGACTCCCGTTGACGCGCTTCCTGCCCAAGATCGGTCGAATTTACAGTATTTCATAATGAAGTTCGACAACATTCATTAGATCTTAGAATCTTCTATTATTAACCATAGAAAATTGTTAGAAATCTAAAGCAGTCATGCATGAAAGTGCGCGCGTAATGCTATTGTTCTTGGGGGCTTTGCAGGTAATGACATAACAGTATTTGAATCCCTTGTCGGTTGTGTATTAGTTGTAGAGATAGCTATTGTCAGGTGTTGCGACTTTAAATGTCTCGTATATCTACTAGTATTGCCGAATTTGGTTTTTAATATTTGTTTACAAATATCTCATTTTGTTATATCCTAATCTATTTTTCCTCCTGAGACACTTTGATGTATTCTGATCTATTTGTTCAAGCAGCAAGCACACAAAACTTTCGTTGCGATTTTTCTGCGTTTAGCCACTACATAACTTTTACTTTCTACTTCTACCGCATTCGCGTTATTTTCATTGTTACTGAGCATTGTAACAATAACTCAATTGAGTAAAAGTACGATTTTTAGAACCATATGAAGATTTAGGAAAACTGGAATTGTACTCACAAGAACGAGTAGAAGAAGTTCTGAAGATATTGCAGGAGGAACTGAGGACATCGCAGAAGCTGCAATACATGCACCCATATTGTTCCACAAGTTATTACATTAGTTTCAAGAGCCGAACCATAGAACAAAAGAGTGGCATTGTCAATGAATCTCAAGTATTTAGAGGAAAAGAACCAGTTTAGACGTAATTTCGTTTACACGGGCATCTTAACTCTCAGAATTATCGAACATGGCCACATTCAATTCTCGAAAAATTTGAGGCAAGTCATTATATTCAGTTAAGATATGTGTATGGTGCACAATATAGCGAAGACATACAACGGTTTTCCTTAGAAAAGTTTCCTTAGAAATACCGTAATGCCAGGAGTTTCCCAAAACATTATCTAGTAATTAATTTCGTTGCTTGGAGAGCACAAAAAGTCTTGCTGGATACAACAGAAATACCAGCGCATACAGCGTGGTCGATGAGGAAGATGCTGGAATTTTTTGAAAATAAAATCATGTCAAGAGGACTGTGGCATGCAGTTTTGATGCCATCAGAGATGTTAAAGCGTGAGATGTGTCTAAAACAAAACCGCGGACTATCGACAAGCCTGAAGAGGAACATCGAAGGAGTGTAAAAGGTAAATGAAGAGATGTTAGTGAGCGCCTCTAAAAATACGATAAAAAAATTAATTAATGTATTCAAATTCAAGGATGGTATATTCAACAATATTTATAATTATTTCTTGCAAAATATGGATTAGTCGTAAGTTATCGGTCCTTATCTGTTTTGACAATCGAATGAAATAATCGGTCCTTTTTAGAGCCATCAAACTTTGAAGGGGGAAGTTTCGATCCTATCATTAAATGCCAAAAAAACTGAATTCCAGTGAGAATGTAAACACAATGCAAACACGAATGCCCTTAAACCTCAAATGAATGTGAACTATCCCAACCTCTCTATAGAAGTGATCGCTTAAAATAGTTTCCACTGTTCCTCATAATCTGTTTCGGCCATAACGCAATTGATAAGTTGTTGAAATAAGAAAAATAAACTTTTTATATTTTTTATTTCATTGTAATAAGATTGTTTTCGCTGGATTTTTGAGATTCCTCCGAACAAAATGATATCGAATTATATTTTCGAAATGTGGATGGTTCGATTAACTGCACGGTGCACTCGGACACAACATTCCGAGATTACATTGAATACTGATGAATGTGTTGTTTAGCTTAGAGGAGGATAGTAGGTCATCCTTTAGGAAATGGCTGTTATTTGGGCGCGAGAGAATGACTTTTTACATAGCAATAAACAGTGCCTTAAACATCAGAAGCCGATCTTACTTAGCCGACCGTTATTTATAAGACAAAGAAGCGCCGGATCGGATAGTTTCAGGTAGGTATTTAATTCCTTTAATCCTTAAAGGATTTTCTTGAAGGAAATTCCTTAATTTCCGGAACTCTAATTTTCCAGCTAGTACTGCAATTGTGCTATTTGTCATTACGTTAGAAGTTATGAGGAATACGATATTCTCAAGAGGCACAGATAATTGTGCAGTTTTATATCTATTAAGCGCCTAAAAGCACTGGCTCGGGGAACGATGCTGCCGAACAGACGGCTCGAGACGTTCGGAGGGTGGCGGAAGCAGAGGCGTGGGACCGGTGGCAGTTCCGGCTGGTCGAGAAAGAAAGAGGGCATCGAGCAGGTGAAGCGGTCCTCCCAAGTTGGAAGGCTTGGAGGAACCGTGATGGACTCCCTCTCACATATACGATGACATAAAAGGGTCATCATACCAGGGAGGCATTGGGGCCTCCGCGAACTTGAAACGATGATCCAGGGAGTGGTGGCACTAGGAGTAATGGTTTCTCCTAACGTCCAAGTTAGCTTGACACGGATAGGCTTCCATCATGGGAGAAGATATTGAAATGATATTATTGTGTATGAAATATTGATTTAGATTTCTGATTAATACGGTAGTTGCTGCCACCAGAAATAGTCTAAGGACTATTTCAAAAAAAATTTTTTTTATTATTACTATTATTACTGTTTCCCTCCAAGTTAAGAGTATTAGTGTGTGATGGGTATTGTTCGTCTATAGTGTCTTTGGTAACTAGATTGAATTCCCAGTCTGTAAGTGCATCTGTAGCACGTTCTTGGCTGTAGGAAGACAAATCTTTGTACCTTCGTCTGTCGTGTATTTTCGGTAACTATTAGATTGAATTCCCAGTCTGGAAGTGCCTCTGTAAGCACCTTCCTGGCTGTAGGAAAACAAATCTTTGTACCTTCGTCTGTCGGGGTTTTTGTTACTCGTAAGTGCTTATGCAATAGTTTACGTTTAATGGGTAGCGTTAACGAACGTTTAATGCAACTGGCAATTTAATTCCACTTTTCGGCTAACCTGCTATGCGCAGGAGTACTGGCACGGGAGAGGATTAAAGCTGGGTACAATAAATATTTGTCCGCGTTGAACGGATTTTTATTTGAATGTCGAATTGCTTAGATTGTTACGTATATATATATATATATGTCGGAGATAAGAGGACATCGGTGCTTTCTCTCTGAAACCTCGGGAAAATCCATAAAAACATTGTAATTAAAATCTACAGTTGTAACTAAACGATTTGCCGTCATTCTAACCAATTGTATTTGTTTGAGACTTGTGACAATGAGCTTGGGCTCAAGGCGACAATTAGTCGCCGAACGTGGCCGCGGTCAACGGGACGAACTCTCCATCTAACAAAGGCATTGAGTAATCCTATAGCTCTCCTTAAAAGAAAGATTTGTAGCGGCACGTGGCAGTAAACATTCCAACGGTTTCTGTCCCGTAGCTTGCCACACGCAGATCCTATTCTCCGGGCAGGATGTTTACCAGATGTCGACGCGTCTCCACAGTACGTGATCGGCTAGCCCGAGGACCGTCATAAACACTAATATCTAGTTACCTAAAATCCTTCAACAGATACACAGTCTTTGTCCCAGTTACGGGAAGACAGGAGAGACCTATTTTTTCACGAACGACGTCTCCCACTAGCAACCCTCCCTCAAGGGCAGCTAGCATCCTTTTCTAACTACCGATATGGAGATTGGTCAATTAGCAGCAACGTCAATTTCCCTTACTTTCCGAACGTAGGATGTCCCCGACGAATCCGATGATCTCGTGTCCTTAGACACACCCCGTCCATAGTTTTCCTCTGGGGTATCACCGGGACGGAAAGTCATTCTCTCTTGCGGTCTCATCGACAAAAAAAGAGATTAACGCCAGCGACTATTAACACAGATCCCGACTTAGATCTTTGCGACTGCGTACGGCTACCGTCCCGTTGTCCGCGGGTTCGTTATTGAACCTAGGATCATTGTCATTAGTTTCTCGAGTATCTAATTACCACGGTTATTTGTCCGGTTCTATGGTAATCGTATTTGCACTAGCCAATGTCTTCTCTATTGCATAACGACGACGTGTAATCCAAACGAAGATTCGCTTTATGCCCCTAACCCTAATTCTAATGTAAACCCGACATATATATACATACATATATATATATATATATATATATATATATATATATATATATATATATATATATATATATATATGTATATGTATATGTATATATTAGTGTTAGAGGAGGTAGAGCAAGAATTTTCGCGTTGATGGATTGGATAAGAATGTGAAATTTTTCATTGTTTGATATAAATTTATTTTTACGTTTGCCTTCTTCTTCTCTTTTAATTTCGCTATAGTAGTTTGTCGTTAGAACCAAAGCTCAGTTCATTTGCTACGATGGATTCTGTTGCCACGATTTTCTTGCCTTTTGAGTTTAATAATCGAGGATGATTCTAACGCTCCTCTCTGTGTGGGACTCGTGTGATTTCGCAAGCCTTGCCCAAAGACGGGCAATATTTTGCCAACAGTGGAATGAGGAATGCGAAGATCGATGGGTGTTTTCGATAATCGAAAACACCGTTTGCACAAGCCAACACAGCGAACGATCCTTTGGTTAAATTTTCAAAAGGAAATTGTTCTGCTATTTCTCTCTTCTTTTCTACAATCGCATGCAACGATGGCAAGAATATCGGTTAATAGCAATGCCGGTATTGCTCTTAATTTTCGATTGACGCCAACGATATATTTAATGGTCCTCTCTGTGCGGGACTTGTGTGACTTCGCAAGCCTTGCCCAAAGACGGGCAATATTTTGCCAACAATGGGAGGAGGAATGCGAAGATCAGTGGGTGTTTCAGTAGCTGAAAACACCGTTTGCACAAGCCAACACAGCGGACAACCCCTTTGTTTGAAGTTTAAAACAATGATTCTGTCTTCAAAACTATTCACGGAAATAAAACGAGATCGATGATAGGAAGTTCTAATTCGATTCTCGAAGGGAACGAAATTGTCAGAGAAGAAGGAAATTTTTTAAAATTAATTTTCATACCTTGAGGAGTAGGTGCTGTCTGGCGCCATTACTTCAGCTGCTCCGGTGGTCGTCGGTGTTTTTTGTTGGGTTTATTACTTGAACTCGAATATAGTTTATTATCAACATTTACTTTAATTATCTATTTCGATACAGACTGAACAATTTACTAACTGGATTAATACCGCAATTACAATACGCGTTTCTGTCTAAGCGATAAAATGAGGATTTCAAAGGTAAAATTTTCTTTTTACTTAGTCGCGACTCTCTTTTCTTGCCTGAACAACTAAAGCCCGCCGAAACGCAAAATGCTACACAAAATTTCTAAACGTAAGAATGAGCGTAATAATGAGCGCAATAACGAACGTAATAATGAGCGCTGCTCTATGTTGCTACGCTTATTTATAATGCCATCCCCCACGGGGTGGTGGTCCACTGGGGGTACGCTTCCGTGGGAATCGGGATGTTGCAGTTTGGGTTTCCTGAAATCGTACGTGAGAGAATGTAAATTCCATATTTCGACTTAGTTCCCAACGGTCCTGTGTTTCTGCTGAGCTAGCGTCTAGGAGGCTTGAAGCATTCCATGCTGATCTAGTCTTTTCGCAAGAAACTTCCACGTTTGTACCGTGGGAATTATCTGTGTTTCTTCGGCGCGTGCAAGGGCTGGCTGCCGCAGCATCATTATCATTTCGATGTTTGCTCGGGCAACACGTGCAATCCGCTGCTCTCCCACAACAAGGACCTCCTCCTTCGAGTTATTTTGCGTAAGTTTGGTTTAGATGGATATTTGCATATTATGGTTGTTTTCGTGATTTTGATCCTTTTCCCTTTTTTGTTGTTTCCCTAGGCTTCGGTGATCGACGTTTGAACAATGTTTGTGGAGGCATTTCCATCAGAGGTTCCTATGCAGACTTCTCTGGTGCGTATTTTGTCTTGTTTTTAGTCCGCTTGATTCGTCCTGTTTCGTTCTATTTAAACTATATTGTGTTGTTTCAGCGCAAGAGAAAGAGGGATTCCGAAGAACCCATGGGCGACTCGAGAAGACCCACCAAACGCATGCGGCGCTGTGATGAACCACAAGTACCAGAGTGGTCGGAGGAACTATTCGACATTGATGCCGAGGCCGTAGATTTCCCGTCGGAATTGAGCTGTGACAATCTTGTTACTGTCGATGAGAGTTTCTTCGATGCAGAGACCGTCGTATTGGAGTGGGGACCCCCTCTGGTTGAAGTCGTTGATATCGATCGTTGTGTAAAAGTCCGTTTTGCAAATGAAATTCCCGGAGAGGTTTTGGAGGCACATCTTCGTCACCATGCTTCTGGGAGAAAGGGAATTTCCCCTGTTGTGCGTTATTGGTGTATGCGTGAGTTCAGCGAACTTTGTCCTGGAGCTCCTTGCTTCGATTTTGATTTGGTGTAGCTGCTTTAATTTCGTTGGTTCGTTGTTTGATAATCGTGGGTTCCTTATTATTTTTTTTAGATGAATTTTTGTTTTTATGTTCAATACATATGTCAGAGATGAAAGAACACCGGAGTCTTTGGAATTTTGATTAATCCCGCAACATTGTAACCTAGAGTCTACTATAGCTGTAATTAAACAATTGTAGTTATTCAATCCGATTGTAATTGTTCGAGAGTTGTGATAATGAGCTTGGGCTCGAGGCGACAGTCTGTCGCCCAACATAGCCGCGGCCAAGGGATGAACGCTTTGTCTAACAAAGGTATGGAGTAATCCTACAGCTCTCCTTAAAAGAAATATTCGTGGCGACACGCGACAGTAAACATTCCAACGGTTTCTGTCCCGTGGCTCGCCACACGCAGACCCTATTCTTCGAGCAAGATGATTGCTTAGCTAGCGGAGAGACGCGATCGCGAGATAGCACGTCAACGAGAGTTGTAAGTTCCTGTTACGATTAAATAATCGACGCCACGAACTGATCGATTCCCTTATTTCGATTATGATAATAAGGATAGTTCAATGAAATTCCACAGAATTAACACAAATAAATTAATGTTTATTTCAACAACTTATTAACTAGGAAGACATAAATGGAACAAAAAAAAATGTAACTGCGTTTTGGTTGATAAGTAATGCGCGATATATGAGATGTGTTGACGGTTCGACTTCTCGAAAAGTTCTGCCCGCCTTTCGATTTTTTTTCGTTTTTTTTCTGGAAGGCGACCCCCACTACGTTCGGATCACGTCACATTCTTTTACGCGAGGTAAAATAACGTTTCTGGAGGTCGCCCTGCTTAATGAACCATGCGCTTGCCACTACAATGTTTGTTTGCCGGGCAGCCGCGACGATCCGTCTGCGACATTATAGTGCCGCGATCAACAGTTAAGAATATGACCTATGGTAAGCCGCATGGCGTAACATTCTCCCCCCGTTGAGAGGGTACCGATCAAATTAGCGAGATGTGGTTGAAGTTCCCATCTTATTTCGTCTCGGAGGCTAGTTGTTCGGGTTTCTCGAGATCGGGTTGAATTGGCAGTGGGACAAGCCTTTTGACGCCCCGATCCCAAATGCTCTTTGCCGTCTGAACTGTAGCTGTCCGGATGACACCATCGGCGCCTGGATGAACCTTGATAACTCGGCCCAGAGGCCAATGCATGGAGGGAACGTTGTCCTCTCTGAGGATGACGATTGTCCCCTTTTGGATACCGTGTCCACCTTTGCTCCATTTATTGCGGTTGGTTAGCTCGTTCAAATACTCCTTATGCCAGCAGTTCCAAAAATGCTGTTTAAGCTGTTGGATATGCTGCCATCTGGAGAGTCGGTTCGATGGAATGTCTCTGAAATCTCGATCACGTAAGCACATTAGTGAATCGCCAATGAGGAAATGTCCGGGAGTGAGGACTAGGAGATCATTTGGATCGGTGGAGATAGGAGTTAGCTGGCGGGAATTGAGGACTGCTTCTATTTCTATGATAAGAGTATTCAATTGTTCAGAGGTGAGTAACTCGTTGCCGGCTACACGCCTGAGGTGGCGTTTAAGTGACTTCACCGCTGCTTCCCATAGCCCACCGAAATGCGGTGAATGAGGGGGAATGAAGCGCCATTCGATTTGTTTGTCGGCTAAAAATGCGGTCACTTTTTCTTTGTGGTCGTCCGATTGTAATAAATCGTGAAGCTCTCGTAATTCGTTGCTTGCTCCTCTGAAGTTGGTGCCGTTATTAGAATGGATGGTGGAGCAATACCCTCGTCGAGCGATAAATCTGCGAAGAGCGGCGATGAAGGCTTCGCTAGTGAGATCGTCAACGAGCTCGATGTGTACCGCTTTAATTGCTAGGCATACGAAAATGGCTACGTATACCTTTATTTGACGACGGTTACGATCTCGTTTTTCCTTGATGTGGAACGGCCCGCAGTAATCGACGCCGACGTTTGTGAATGGGCGAGATTCCGTTACTCGCGCTTCCGGCAGATTATCCATGTGGCGGCACGGGCCACGGAACTTTTCAACGGCTCCGGATGCAAAGCGCGACGCCGCCAAAGCGCAACACCGACGTGCCCAATGTACCATCGATATCTTCACACTCTTTCCGCCGAATTCTCGGAAGAGCATACACGTGCCAGCACTGGCGGCACATCTAATGAATGCACGCTAGTGGGGGATATCGATGGGCTACGAAGGAAAGAATCTGCGCGATCCGAAACAAAAGGGCAGGCAGTCTGTCTTACGCCATTAAATGTGTAACTCCTCGGTACTATTTGCATAGCAACGCGTCGAATGATCTCTCGGTGTCTATCGTTATTTGTTAGTTGTTACCAGTTGTCTGTTAAGTGTAATTGTTAATTGTTAATTGTTAACTCTGATTGTTGATTAGTTCTAATTAAACTATTGTTCGTTAAAAACACCAAGAGTAGTTCCTTACGCACCTATCACCATACCACCTCACCCATCACGTATTCTACCGGCGGTGGTAGCGCGGCAGCAGCGGACGCAGCCTTTGATCGCCCGCCATACTTGATTTCGACCGTCGACGGGCCAGTATCTTTGTCTTACTGCGTATAACGTAGCCTGCGTTCCGGAGTGCATGTGGATCTTGTGCTCGTGTTCTATGATGCGTGTTGTAACGGATGACTTAGGTAATACTATGGGATGTTTCTGGGCGAAGGTCATCGACGAATGACTGAGTCGATCCCCGACTCGCAATATTCCTTCCTTGTCTATGAACGGATTGAGTTACGTGAGTTTACCCTTTATCGCCGCGTTCCGATCTTTTTGGAGTGTACAAATTTCCTCGAAGAAATGGATGTTTTGCAACAATTTTATCAGCTTATTGTGCGTTATGCGTAATTCGGTAACGGTTAGGGGTGCCGCTCGGTTCTTTTTCTGTTTCCAATGGAGGCAACGAGCTATGATTCGTATCGACTTGGGCCAGGATGAATATCTTTGCAACAAACTGTAAACGGCGGGGTTTGCGGACAGACAAATCGCCCCTTTCTGCTCCGGTACTTCAATTTGCGGTGTTAGCGCCCATGTCGGCCAGTAGCCTTCCGACTGGTAGAGCCATGCAGGACCGTGCTGCCAGATGGTTGGGCGCAGAAACTCTTCGGGTGTTTGGCCGCGTGATATTAAGTCCGCGGGATTGTCGTCGGTAGGAACGTGGCGCCAATCGCGGATGCTGGTTTTTGTTTGAATTTCGGAGACTCTGTTAGCGACGAATGTTTTAAGGGTGTGAGGTGATGTATTGAGCCAATGGAGGACGATAGTGGAATCGGTCCAATAGATAGTTCGAGTCATTTTGTGTGATAGGGCTTGTTGTACTGTCGACATCAGGGACGTAAGAAGGAGTGCTCCGCTCAGCTCGAGCCGAGGAATGGTCTGGTACTTGAGCGGGGCGACTTTCGATTTTGCGGTTAAAAGTTGGGTCCAAACACGGCCGTTGGTGTTAAGGATTCGGAGATAAACACAGGCTCCGTAAGCCTTTTCGCTGGCATCGCAGAAACCATGCAATTCAATTTCTATTGTGGACTCGATTATTGCCTTGCGTGGGAACTTGACGTTGTTTAATAAGGGTAATTGGGCATAGTACCTTTCCCACTCTGTATGTAACTCGATCGGAAGTGATTCATCCCAATCGATTTTCGACGACCATATTCGTTGAAGTAGCATCTTGGCCCGAACAATTACCGGTGCGAGCAGACCGAGCGGATCGTAAATTTTTGCAATCTCCAAGCTGATGATTCGTTTCGTGATTCGAGAGGGCGTGGGTTTGACTTCGACCGAGTAAAGAATGGAGTCGTCGGATGAATTCCAAAACACCCCCAGCGTCTTCAAGGTTTGCGAGTCGCCCAAAAAATGTTGGTGATTTGTTTCTTCTAAGGAAAGTCCATGTAATAAGTCATTATCGTTTGACGCCCATTTTCGTATGTTTAAGCCGGCAAGTTGAAGTAAATTGGTGAGTTCTGTTCTGAGCGTGAGGGCTTCGTCCTTCGTTTCAGCTCCGGTGAGAGCGTCGTCGACGTAGAAATCTCGCTGCAGTACCTGTGCTGTCGATGCTGTACGTGGAAATCGATGTCCTTCGTCCTCTGCCAGTTGCTTGAGGCACCGAATAGCTAGATACGGGGCTGCGGATAAACCGAACGTTACGGTGTTAAGCTCATATGTTTCTGTTTCTCCACTCGCGCTGCGCCATAATATCCTTTGATATTTCCGATCCTCTGGTCGTACGAGGAATTGCCGATACATTTTCTCGATGTCGCCAGTGAGTACGTATTGATGAGCGCGGAATCTAATTAATATACAAAATAAATCTTCCTGTAGCTTGGGTCCTGTGTAAAGTGTATCGTTTAGGGAGGTTCCGGTAGTGCTTGGTGCCGATCTGTCGAAAACTACACGGAGTTTGGTGGTTTGACTCGATGCTTTGGTCACGCCATGATGGGGTAAATAGTATCCGTTGTCGTCGGAGTGGTTGTCATTGACCTTCGTCATGTGTCCCAACGCCAGGTATTCCTGTATTACCGTTCGATATTCTGATTCGAAGCGTTTGTCGTGCTGGAATCGGCGATTGAGTGAGGCGAGTCGTTTAATTGCCAGCGTTTTAGAGGATCCAAGTGACTGAAGCTGATCGTTGAAAGGTAGAGCGACGATGTATCGTCCTTCGCTGGTGCGTCGGGTGTGGGCTTGGAAGTGTTCTTCGCATCGTCGATCTGCCTCTGAAATATGTTTAATTGAGGGTCCTTCATCGATTTCCCAAAACCGTGCGAGGTCTGCTTGTAAAGTCGTCGTGGATGTGTGAAATATGTTTGTCGCGGTTTGGGAAGTTGGACTCCCCCGATTACCCATCCGAATCGCGTCATTTGCAGACGCAGTTCAGGCTCGTCTGGCTGCGTTAGGTTGACTTGTCCCACACACATCGACGCGAGTGTTGAACCTGAGCTTAGTAGTACATCGATCGGAGCTGGTAAATGAAATCGTGGATCGGCCAATTTGAGATTTTTTGGTATCTCAAGTGTCGAACGATCGATGGGTTCGCTGGAAATTAAGGTTGATATGGTTGGAATGACAAGGAACGTTGATGTCCGTCGGTGATGTCCGTGTATGTACCGTCGGTGGAAGTGATCGTGGCCGTGATGTGTCGCTTAGAAGTCGTTGTCAAGGTATCTAGAGCTCTGATTGGGACCGAACATTTGTTTTGCCTTATCTTTAGCGATTTTGCTAATTCCTCGGTAATGAATTTCACACTAGATCCGGTGTCGAGCAACGCTCGACAACGGATTGGTTGCTGTTTATCATTCAAAATGTTAATCTGCGCTGTGATGGCTAGATCATTGGATAATAATTCGGATGCTATTGGTCTGATATGTTCGGTCATCAACGGAGTCGTCGATCGTCGGCGTCATTGGTTGTGTGTTCGTCTGTCACTGGGCGGTGGACTTGGAGACGCGGCTGTTCGTGGTGTTTCCGATCTGTGGCCTGTTGTGTGCTTTTTGCGACGAGTGGGTGATACGTAGGGTGGCAAAGACGGTGTTGTGGATCGGCTATTTGATGGGGAAGATTTCGAGCTGGACGTGCTGGAATGAGACCCTGAATGGCGTTTTGTCCTATGCAGCATTGTATGATGTCGTTCTCCGCATACGCGACATGATCCTGCGAAACAATGCTTCGTTGTGTGCCCTTTTCCGATGCAGTTGAGGCATAGTGATGCTCGTTTGACCTCCCGAATGCGTTCGCGAAGGGATGTGGTTTTGAAGGTGTCACATCTCCAAATGGGGTGTGGTCCTTGACAGGTGGGGCATGTTGGAGTAACCTGTGTCGCCGTAAGTGCATGCCCTCGTGATGCGCGTTGACGGACCGGAGTAGTTTGTTCCGGTGATTCTCTTGTTTGTCTGACCGTGGTGATCGGTCTGGAGCCTCGTGCCAATCTCTCTAGGAAGTTTAGTAAATGAATGTACGGAGGCACCTCGTTATTGGGCAGCGTCATTTCCCATTGCTTTTGGATACTTAGTGGTATTTTCGAGAGGATGAGGCTGTTGAGCATAGCACTGGTATCGGGGTAGGATTCTCCTAATTTGTTCAATGCATATATGTGTTGTTTAAATGTGTGGACTAAGCGCCTTAATTCCGTTGGAGATTCCTTGGTTATCCTTGGATAATCAATTATTGCCATGCAGTGACTGAAAGCTGTGTATCGTGGACATTCGAAACTCTCCTTGAGAACGGCTATAGCCTGACTGTAGTTTACATTACTAAGGGGTAACGCGTTTAAACAATCGGCTGCTTCTCCTTGCAGGGCGGACTGCAGGTAATGGAATTTCTGTATGTCCGTGAGACTAGGATTTTTATCGTTTGTGGAAGAAAAGGTATCATAAAACTTGTTCCATTTTTCTAAGCTTCCGTCAAAAGTAGGGAGCCGAAGATCTGGTAATTTAATGGCTATCGAATTTAAACTTGCGGATGATGCACAGGTTGGAGGGTTTATGGATGTCGACGGCGAAGCTGCTTGCGCGTTCCTCAGAAGATTTTGTAGCTTTGTGTCTACCGCGACGTACTGATCCCTTATTTCGAAGCCGCGCGCTTGTTCCTCCTCGTCTAATACTTCTAACTCGAGTTGGATCGCTTCGAATTGACTCGCAACTTCGGTCAGTTGTTTCTCGTAGTTCGTTAATAAGGAGTTTTGCTGACTTTCGGATTGCTCGTACTCGTCCAGTCGGTTCGATAAGTATGTGAATCGGCCGCTACAATAGCCTCGTCTCCGACGCAGGGAGATGAGTTGGTCTTCGCTCGTCATCGTTGCCGAGGATAGGAGATGGTCGAAATAAGGAACGAGCTTACCTTACTGTCGTGCGGCGTGAGGTCGCGTGTATGTTTGGTGAGGAACGCCTTGTTCCTTCCCGACGGCCACTCGTACGGTTGTATTGTTAAGTTGTGAAATTCGTTGCGTTGATGACTGTCCAGCTGCGGCGGAAGGCTGCGTGGTTGCGTTCCCTTGCCAATGGGATGTACTTCTTCGAAGATGACGCGCCTGACGTCACTAGTTTCGCTGTAGTGGTTGCTCCCGCTCCCGCTGCTGGTTTTGATAAAGTGGTACTGTGTGGTCACTGGTAAGTGCACTCTTCACTGGCACGTGATCCGGCTCGAAGGACCAAGATGTTTCGACCGTTCGCGGAGAGACGCGATCGCGAGATAGCACGTCAACGAGAGTTGTAAGTTCCCGTTACGATTAAATAATCGACGCCACGAACTGATCGATTCCCTTATTTCGATTACGATAATAAGGGTAGTTCAATGAAATTCCACAGAATTAACACAAATAAATTAATGTTTATTTCAACAACTTATTAACTAGGAAGACATAAATGGAACAAAAAAAAAATGTAACTGCGTTTTGGTTGATAAGTAATGCGCGATATATGAGATGTGTTGACGGTTCGACTTCTCGAAAAGTTCTGCCCGCCTTTCGATTTTTTCGTTTTTTTTCTGGAAGGCGACCCCCACTACGTTCGGATCACGCCACATTCTTTTACGCGAGATAAAATAACGGCCACGAGTCGACGTTTCTGGAGGTCGCCCTGCTTAATGAACCATGCGCTTGCCACTACAATGTTTGTTTGCCGGGCAGCCGCGACGATCCGTCTGCGACATTATAGTGCCGCGATCGACAGTTAAGAATATGACCTATGGTAAGCCGCATGGCGTAACAGCATCTCCCATTAGCAACTTTCCCTCGAGGGCAACTAGCATCTTTTTCTAACCACCGATATGGAGATTGACCAATTAGCAGCAACGCCAATTTCCCTTACTTTCCGAACGAAGGCTTTTCTCGACGAATCCGATGATCTCGTGTCCTTAGACACACTCCAATATGGTTTTCCTCTGTGGCATCATCGGGACGGGAATGTCATTCCCGCTCGCGATCTCATCGATGAAAAAGAGTAACATCTTCGCGATCAGTGGTTATTTCACGTTTTACTAACAAAGAACCAGACCTAGACTTTGTGAGTACGTTCTTTTGTCATCCCGTTGGCCGCGGATTCGTTATTGAGCCTGAGACCATCGTCACTAGTGTCGCAAGTGCCGAACCGCCGTGATCAATTGTCAAGACTGTAATAATTCTATCATTACAATAAACTACACCTGTATGTACCGTACCAATGGCCAACTCTCGAGACGCCCGCAACCCTACTCCTAGTGCAAATCCAACATCAGAAGTGGGATCAGAACGGTTTCAAGCGCTGGAAGGGCAGGTTGCTGTCATGCACAACCTAATTCAGACGCTAATACAAAGGCCAAATACGGGAACCACCAAATTACCACAGTTTAACCCAGAAGTCGCAGGCGCCGACCCAGCCGCGTGGTGCGCGGCTGTTAGTAGGTCCATGAAGAACAACTCTCTACGAGATGACGCGCTATACTCTGCCTTAAGTGACTCTCTACAGGGTTCTGCAGCACATTGGCTGACACTAACGACGGGAGACGAAGAGGTTACTTGGTCTACCGTTAAGGAACGATTCCTTATACATTTCGGTGGCCGAGAGACGATGTCCTCATCGTTAATCAAGGTATCCAGGGAACCGCGGAGGAAGGACGAATCCACAGGGGCGTTTGCCGGCCGTGTCCGTTCCCTCCTGAAGACGCGGTGGCAACATTCTACGCTAGACGAAATACTTAACGCTGTCACTCTCTACATATTAATTCCACACGACCAACGTCTTAAACGATTGGCCCTCACGAGCGATATCAAAACGGAGGACCAATTTCAGAGCGAAATGGGACCCCTTTGTTACGAGGAAGAGTCGACATTTTCGCCGAGAGATGCACCGGCAGAACTCGAAGCTAAGCGACGCAAGTTATCGGGCCACCAGGTGAGGTGCCATTACTGTGGTACTCTCGGAGACAGAATAACGGAATGCCACAAGAGGATGCGGGGCGAACAGCAGAAGGATGTACGACGCCAGGAAGGAAGCCGACCAGCTACACCGTCCAAGGTGGTTTGCTACAAGTGTCATGCTGAGGGTCATATCGCAACTAATTGCCCGGTACGACGGGACGGTAGACCCGGCCCCAAGGACGAACGTAAAGTCAACTCCTGCGTGGTGGAGTCCCCAGCCGGTAGTTTAAGTCATCTGGGTGAGTCGTTCCCATTTTACTTCGATTCCGGAGCCGAGTGCTCATTAATTAGAGAATCTGTCGCTCCGAAATTCTCCGGTAGGAGAACGACAGATATAGTAGTTATGCGAGGAATAGGAAACACCTGCGTTAAGAGTACATCCCAGATCTTGTCTACGGTACGCATTAACTGTTTTACATTGGAGATAACCTTTCATGTTCTGGCGGATAGTCACTTGCATTATGATATCATGATTGGCCGCGAGATCTTAAGCCAGGGTTTTGATGTAACTATTACACGAAATAGCGTCGATATTTGTAAAACGAAGACTATTAATGCCTGTAGTAAAACCTCCGAAGACGAAATCAATATCAATGCGGTTGACACTGACGTGATTGGTAACGATAAAAGTCGGTTAATTTCTGTTCTCGAGAAATTCAAAAATTCATTCATTACGGGCTTCCCACGTACTCGCGTAAGCACGGGCCAGTTAGAAATACGGTTAATCGATCCTAATGTCACCGTGCAAAGAAGTCCTTACCGACTTAGCGAAGAAGAGCGAAGGATAATACGTGAGAGAATAGACGAGTTAATTAGAGCAAAAATTGTAAGGCCTAGCAACTCACCGTTCGCGAGCCCTATCTTACTTGTGAAGAAGAAAGACGGCTCAGATAAACTGTGCGTAGATTTTCGAGCATTAAATAAAAATACGGTCGCGGACCGGTATCCCCTACCCCTCATCACGGATCAAATCGCGAGATTGCAGAAGGCGAGATACTTCATTAGCCTGGACATAGCCAGCGGGTTTCACCAAATTCCCATTCATCCTAATTCGACGGAATATACGGCGTTCGTTACACCCGACGGGCAATACGAGTACGTAACTATGCCGTTCGGATTGAAAAATGCACCATCCGTTTTCCAGAGGGCCATTCTCAACGCCTTAGGCGACCTCACGTATTCGTTCGTTGTTGTTTACTTGGACGACGTCCTAATTATTGCCGACTCAGTAGATCAAGCCCTAGAAAGGTTGAACACCGTAGTAGATACCCTCGTGAAAGCCGGATTCTCCTTTAACTTTTCAAAATGTTCCTTTCTAAAGACATCGGTACTCTATTTGGGATATGTAATTCGTAACGGAGAAATCCGTCCAAACCCGGGTAAAATACAAGCCTTGAGTTCTTTACCTGCACCGTCGACCGTCACACAACTTAGGTTTCATAGGTTTGGCCTCTTACTTCCGAAACTTCATTCCCAAATTTTCACAAGTAATGAATCCCCTGTATGCACTTACTTCAAGTAGCAAGAATATAACTTGGACGGATAGGCACGAACAGATAAGACAAAAGGTAATTTCCGTCCAGACCGACGCGCCGGTGCTAATGATATTTGATCCCAATTATCCGATAGAACTACATACGGACGCTAGCTCGGAAGGATATGGAGCCATTTTAATGCATAAGGTAGAAGGTAAAAATCGAGTAGTGGAGTATTACAGCAAAAGAACTAGCCCTGTGGAATCTAGGTATCATTCCTACGAATTAGAAACGTTAGCAGTTGTAAACGCCGTCAAGCACTTCTGTCATTACTTACACGGACGAGAATTTCTTGTTGTCACCGATTGCAACTCCCTGAAAGCATCCCGTAATAAGGTACACTTGAACGACAGGGTTTACAGGTGGCGGGCTTACCTGCAAACTTTTACCTTTGACATTATGTACCGGGAAGGTAAACGAATGACCCACGTAGATTTCTTTTCGCGAAATCCCGTAGACTTGGATCGCGGTACGTTCAGCAAAATTGTAGAGAAAGAAATTAACCTAACCGAAATCTCCGACGATTGGCTACTAGCGGAACAACGTCGCGACCAACAAATTTCTGAGATCGTCGATAAATTACAGAACGAAGAGCTCGCGGAAGACGTCGCGAATACGTATGAGTTACGGTCCTGCACCCTCCACCGTAAAATACAGAGAAATGGTAGAACTCTCTGCCTGCCCATCGTTCCGAGGGGGTTTAGGTGGTCCGTTATTAACCATGTGCACCAGTCCATTATGCACTTAGGTTGGGATAAAACGCTTGAGAAACTGTACTAGTATTACTGGTTCGAAGGAATGGCGAAGTATGTTCGCAAATTCGTAGAGAACTGTCATGCTTGTCGAGTTTCAAAGGCAAGTTCGGGTAAAATACAAGCCGAATTACATTCCATACCTAAGACCAGTATACCTTGGCATACGGATCATATGGACATAACGGGCAAACTAAGCGGTAAAAACGATTTGAAGGAATACGTCATTGTGTTGGTCGAAGCCTTCACCAAGTTCGTATACTTGCACCATACCCGTAAGATAGACTCCATTAATACCATTAAAGCGCTTAAGTCCGCTATATTTTTATTCGGCAGTCCCTGTCGGATAATAGCGGATCAGGGAAGATGTTTTACGGGCAAAGAATTTCGAGACTTTTGTCAAGATAAACACATTAAACTTCATTTAATAGCGACCGGAGCTAGTAGGGCCAACGGACAGGTAGAGCGTATTATGGGTACGCTAAAAAACATGTTCACAACAATAGAAACCACCGGGCGGTCCTGGCAAGACGCGATCGGGGAAATACAACTGGCCTTAAATTGTACCACCAACCGCGTGACTAAGTCAAGCCCATTGGAACTAATAATCGGTAAAACAGCAAGACCCTACGGCTTATCCCTACCCGACAATATCGAAGAAAGAGAAGTAAATATCTCCCATGTAAGACAGCAGGCGATAAAGAATATAGAAGCAAGCGCCAAATACGATAAGGATAGGTTCGACGAAAACAAAGCTAAAGTAGTTAGGTTCAACCTTGGTGATTTCGTGTTAGCAAAAACGAAGAAAGAAACCAGACGAAGTTAGATCCGAAATTTAGGGGTCCATTCGAGATAGCAGAGATTTTGGAAGGAGACAGATATACTCTAAAAACCTTAGACGGCAAACGATCATATAAGTACAGACATGACAGGCTGAGAAAAATGCCAGAAGGTTGCGTCCCAGCTGAGTTAGACGTCTGCGGTGATGACAACGGCGGTGATAATAACGATGCAAGTACACTGACCTCTTTATACTTATATGTAACTCTCCAAGTTGTTGCGGCGTTGATTGATTAAAATATATTTATATATACATATATTCCTGGCGTTCCAATTATTTTCTCCTTTGTAGTTATTCTTATTTCCTGGTTTATTTGTTTGGTTCGCGAGTCGTTCAATCCATTAGTTGATTCTATTTATTTTATTTTATACTGGTTGGATTTATATTATATTGAACCATAGGTTTTCAAATTGCAAGTCGCTTATTTAGAGATGTGTGCATATGTATTTTGTTATTGGTTGGATCTATTAGTCGCCCTCATTTTGTTCACCCTTCCTTTCGTTTCGTAGTGCCGTGTGTTCGTTTGTGCTCTCAAATCCTTATTCGCGCGTTTTGTATAGAGTGGTTTTCTTGTTCGTGTTACGGCACGTGCGGAGCGCGGGACGTGACAATTTGCAGTGTAAAATGGGGTGAAACGAGCGCTTAAACGTCGAAATATCTCCAACCGGAAGGAAATGACAGTTAGTTTTCACCAAAATCGACGAAATCATCGCGATTCGCGAGCTGTTGGGCTTGTTTCGACGCTTAAACGGGCGTGCATTACATTTGCAGTGTAAAATGGGGTGAAACGAGCTCTTAAACGTCAAAATATCACCAACGAGAAGGTAATGACAGTTAGATTTCGTCAAACACGACGAAATCATTGCGATTTGTGAGCTGTTGTGGTTGTTTCGACGTTGACACTGGCGTGCATTACATTTCCAGCGTAAAATTGAGTGAAACGGGCGCTTGAACTTCGAAATATCTCCAACGGGAAGAAGATGACAGTTAACTTCTGCCAAAATCGACCAAATCATCGTGATTTAAGAGCTGTTGGGCTTATTTCGACGCTGAAACGAGCGTGCATTGCATTTGGCATGCAAAATGGAGTGAAACAGGCGCTTAAACTTCGAAATATCTCCAACGGAAAGAAAATGACAGTTAGTTTTCGTCAAAATCGAAGAAAGCATCGCGATTTGCGAGCTGTTGGGCTTGTTTCGACGCTGAAACGGGCATGCATTGCATTTGGCATGCAAAATGGAGTGAAACGAGCGCTTATACGTTGAAATATCTCCAATGGGAAGGAAATGACAGTTACTTTTCGTCAAAAACGAAGACAGCATCGCGACTCTCACGTATGCTACAACTTTCCTCCCACTAACCACTTTCTCTCGAGGGCGGTTAAGACCCTTCGTTTAACCAATTAACAACGAAGCCAATTCCCTCACTCTCCTAACTAAAATCGTCACCAACAAATCCGATGGTCCCGTGCGCTAGACACACTCATCCTTAGCTTTCCTCTGACACAGCATCGTCACTCAACTTCACTTTTTCTACATCGTTGGAAAAGTCAACTACTAAGTATACCGCTAATGCCCATCGGGGCAGTCTAAGCATAACGCGAAAGTCGGTCTCGGTATTGTCGAGCCTACATTTCCTCTCCTAAATATCTTATAGTGCTACGTCCACTAATACATTAAATCCAATTATAAGAGCCCTGCTCTAACGTACATATATATCTTATCTTCGTGAGATAAGTGATTATCTATCTATCTATGCTCCTCAGTGTAATCTAAATGTTGGAAATATATAATTTATAATTCTGTGAATCACAGTGTTATACAAACTCAATCACCCCTATTATCTCACCGGAAATCAGGGGATCGATCAAGTCGTGGTGTCGATTGTTATAATCGTAACGGGAATTTACGACTCCCGTTGACGCCACTCCTAGCGACAACGTCTCCCCTCGATTGGTCGAACAAACAGCTACTTTTCGACAAAATCGACGAAATCATCACGATTTGCGAGCTATTTTGCTTGTTTCGACGCTTAAACGGTAGTGCATTACATTTGCAGTGTAAAATGGAGTGAAATGAGCGCTTAAACGTCGAAATATCTCCAACGGGGAGGGAATGACGGCTACTTTTCGTCAAAATCGACGAAATCATCGCGATTTGCGAGCTATTTTGCTTGTTTCGACGCTGAAACGGTAGTGCAATGCATTTGCACTGTAACATGGAGTTCAACGAGCGCTTAAACGTCGAAATATCTCCAACGGGCAGGAAATGACGGCTATTTTTCGTCAAAATCGCGATTTGCGAGATACTTTGATTGTTTCGACGCTTAAACGGTTGTGCATTGCATTAGCACTGTGAAATGGTGTTCAACGAGTGCTTAAACGTCGAAATATCTCCAACGGGGAGGGAATGACGGCGTTTTCGTCAAAATCGACGAAATCATCGCGATTTGCGAGCTATTTTGCTTGCTTCGACGCTGAAACGGTAGCGCATTACACTTGCAGTGTAAAATGGGGTTCAACGAACGCTTAAACGTCGAAATATCTCCAACGGGGGGGAATGACGGCTACTTTTCGTCAAAATCGACGAAATCATCGCGATTTGCTAGCTATTTTGCTTGTTTCGACGCTTAAACGGTAGTGCATTACATTTGCAGTGTAAAATGGAGTGAAATGAGCTCTTAAACGTCGAAATATCTCCAACGGGAAGAAAATGATAGTTAGTTTTCGTCAAAATCGACGAAATCATCGCGATTTGCTAGCTATTTTGCTTGTTTCGACGCTTAAACGGTAGTGCATTACATTTGCAGTGTAAAATGAAGTGAAATGAGCGCTTAAACGTCGCAATATCTCCAACGGGGAGGGAATGACGGCAACTTTTTGTCAAAAGCGACGAAATCATCGCGATTTGCGAGCTATTTTGCTTGTTTTGACGCTTAAACGGTAGTGCATTAAATTTGCAGTGTGAAATGGAGTGAAATGGGCGCTTAAACATCGAAATATCTCCAACGGGGAGGGAATGACGGCGTTTTCGTCAAAATCGACGGAATCATCGCGATTTGAGAGCTATTTTGCTTGTTTCGACGCTGAAACGGTAGCGCATTACACTTGCAGTGTAAAATGGGGTTCAACGAGCGCTTAAACTTCGAAATATCTCCAACGGGGAGGGAATGAAGACTACTTTTCGTCAAAATCGCCGAAATCATCGCGATTTGCGAGCTATTTTGCTTGTTTCGACGCTGAAACGGTAGCGCATTACACTTGCAGTGGAAAATGGGGTTCAACGAGCGCTTAAAAGTCGAAATATCTCCAACGGGGAGGGAATGACGGCTACTTTTCGTCAAAATCGACGAAATCATCGCGATTTGCGAGCTATTTTGCTTGTTTTGACGCTTAAACGGTAGTGCATTAAATTTGCAGTGTGAAATGGAGTGAAATGGGCGCTTAAACATCGAAATATCTCCAACTGGGAGGGAATGACGGCGTTTTCGTCAAAATCGACGGAATCATCGCGATTTGAGAGCTATTTTGCTTGTTTCGACGCTGAAACGGTAGCGCATTACACTTGCAGTGTAAAATGGGGTTCAACGAGCGCTTAAACGTCGAAATATCTCCAACGGGGAGGGAATGACGGCTACTTTTCGTCAAAATCGACGAAATCATCGCGATTTGCGAGCTATTTTGCTTGTTTCGACGCTGAAACGGTAGCGCATTACACTTGCAGTGGAAAATGGGATTCAACGAGCGCTCAAAAGTCGAAATATCTCCAACGGGGAGGGAATGACGGCTACTTTTCGTCAAAATCGACGAAATCATCGCGATTTGCTAGCTATTTTGCTTGTTTCGACGCTTAAACGGTAGTGCATTACATTTGCAGTGTAAAATGGAGTGAAATGAGCTCTTAAACGTCGAAATATCTCCAACGGGAAGAAAATGACAGTTAGTTTTCGTCAAAATCGACGAAATCATCGCGATTTGCTAGCTATTTTGCTTGTTTCGACGCTTAAACGGTAGTGCATTACATTTGCAGTGTAAAATGAAGTGAAATGAGCGCTTAAACGTCGCAATATCTCCAACGGGGAGGGAATGACGGCAACTTTTTGTCAAAAGCGACGAAATCATCGCGATTTGCGAGCTATTTTGCTTGTTTTGACGCTTAAACGGTAGTGCATTAAATTTGCAGTGTGAAATGGAGTGAAATGGGCGCTTAAACATCGAAATATCTCCAACGGGGAGGGAATGACGGCGTTTTCGTCAAAATCGACGGAATCATCGCGATTTGAGAGCTATTTTGCTTGTTTCGACGCTTAAACGGTAGTGCATTACATTTGCATTGTAAAATGGAGTGAAATGAGCTCTTAAACGTCGAAATATCTCCAACGGGAAGGGAATGACGGCTACTTTTCGTCAAAATCGCCGAAATCATCGCGATTTGCGAGCTATTTTGCTTGTTTCGACGCTGAAACGGTAGCGCATTACACTTGCAGTGGAAAATGGGATTCAACGAGCGCTCAAAAGTCGAAATATCTCCAACGGGGAGGGAATGACGGCTACTTTTCGTCAAAATCGACGAAATCATCGCGATTTGCGAGCTATTTTGCTTGTTTTGACGCTTAAACGGTAGTGTATTAAATTTGCAGTGTGAAATGGAGTGAAATGGGTGCTTAAACATCGAAATATCTCCAACGGGGAGGGAATGACGGCGTTTTCGTCAAAATCGACGGAATCATCGCGATTTGAGAGCTATTTTGCTTGTTTCGACGCTGAAACGGTAGCGCATTACACTTGCAGTGTAAAATGGGGTTCAACGAGCGCTTAAACGTCGAAATATCTCCAACGGGGAGGGAATGACGGCTACTTTTCGTCAAAATCGACGAAATCATCGCGATTTGCGAGCTATTTTGCTTGCTTCGACGCTGAAACGGTAGCGCATTACACTTGCAGTGGAAAATGGGGTTCAACGAGCGCTTAAACGTCGAAATATCTCCAACGGGGAGGGAATGACGGCTACTTTTCGTCAAAATCGACGAAATCATCGCGATTTGCTAGCTATTTTGCTTGTTTCGACGCTTAAACGGTAGTGCATTAAATTTGCAGTGTGAAATGGAGTGAAATGGGCGCTTAAACATCGAAATATCTCCAACGGGGAGGGAATGACGGCGTTTTCGTCAAAATCGACGGAATCATCGCGATTTGAGAGCTATTTTGCTTGTTTCGACGCTTAAACGGTAGTGCATTACATTTGCATTGTAAAATGGAGTGAAATGAGCTCTTAAACGTCGAAATATCTCCAACGGGAAGGGAATGACGGCTACTTTTCGTCAAAATCGCCGAAATCATCGCGATTTGCGAGCTATTTTGCTTGTTTCGACGCTTAAACGGTAGTGCATTACATTTGCAGTGGAAAATGGGATTCAACGAGCGCTCAAAAGTCGAAATATCTCCAACGGGGAGGGAATGACGGCTACTTTTCGTCAAAATCGACGAAATCATCGCGATTTGCGAGCTATTTTGCTTGTTTTGACGCTTAAACGGTAGTGTATTAAATTTGCAGTGTGAAATGGAGTGAAATGGGTGCTTAAACATCGAAATATCTCCAACGGGGAGGGAATGACGGCGTTTTCGTCAAAATCGACGGAATCATCGCGATTTGAGAGCTATTTTGCTTGTTTCGACGCTGAAACGGTAGCGCATTACACTTGCAGTGTAAAATGGGGTTCAACGAGCGCTTAAACGTCGAAATATCTCCAACGGGGAGGGAATGACGGCTACTTTTCGTCAAAATCGACGAAATCATCGCGATTTGCGAGCTATTTTGCTTGCTTCGACGCTGAAACGGTAGCGCATTACACTTGCAGTGGAAAATGGGGTTCAACGAGCGCTTAAACGTCGAAATATCTCCAACGGGGAGGGAATGACGGCTACTTTTCGTCAAAATCGACGAAATCATCGCGATTTGCTAGCTATTTTGCTTGTTTCGACGCTTAAACGGTAGTGCATTACATTTGCAGTGTAAAATGGAGTGAAATGAGCGCTTAAACGTCGAAATATCTCCAACGGGAAGGGAATGACGGTTACTTTTTGTCAAAAGCGACGAAATCATCGCGATTTGCGAGCTATTTTGCTTGTTTTGACGCTTAAACGGTAGTGCATTAAATTTGCAGTGTGAAATGGAGTGAAATGGGCGCTTAAACATCGAAATATCTCCAACGGGGAGGGAATGACGGCTACTTTTCGTCAAAATCGCCGAAATCATCGCGATTTGCGAGCTATTTTGCTTGTTTCGACGCTGAAACGGTAGCGCATTACACTTGCAGTGTAAAATGGGGTTCAACGAGCGCTTAAACTTCGAAATATCTCCAACGGGGAGGGAATGAAGGCTACTTTTCTTCAAAATCGACGAAATCATCGCGATTTGCTAGCTATTTTGCTTGTTTCGACGCTTAAACGGTAGTGCATTACATTTGCAGTGTAAAATGGGGTGAAATGAGCGCTTAAACGTCGAAATATCTGCAACGGGAAGGGAATAACGGTTACTTTTCGTCAAAATCGACGAAATCATCGCGATTTGCGAGCTATTTTGCTTGTTTCGACGCTTAAACGTTAGTGCATTACATTTGCAGTGTAAGATGGAGTGAAATGAGCGCTTAAACGTCGAAATATCTCCAACGGGGAGGGAATGACGGCAACTTTTCGTCAAAAGCGACGAGATCATTGCGATTTGCGAGCTATTTTGCTTGTTTCGACGCTTAAACGGTAGTGCATTACATTTGCAGTGTGAAATGGAGTGAAATGAGCGTTTAAACGTCGAAATATGTTACGTATTTGTTTGTTTAAATCAATCAAATTTTAAGTTTAAATTTTACTTAATTTTTTTTTCGTTTGAGTTTGAATTTAATCTGAAGGGAAATAAATTGAAATGATATTATTGTGTATGTAATACTGATTTAGGTTATTAATTAATACGGTAGTTGCTGCCACCAGAAATAGTCCAAAGACTATTTCAAAATGTTTTATTTTTTATTATTTTCTTTTGCGTTTAATGGGTAACGTTAACTGACGCTTAATGCAACTGGTAAACGAATTTCACTTTTCGGCTAACCTGCTATGCGCAGGGATACTAGCGCGGGAGAGGATTAAAGCTGGGTACAATAAATATTTTTCCTCGTCGAACGGATTTTTACTTGAATGTGAAATGGGTTAGGTTATTATATATATATATTTGATTAGCTAGATATATATATTTTAGCGTTGCTGGATTAGATAGGAATGTGAGATTGTTTGTTGTTTGATATAAATTTATTTTTTCGTTTGACTTCCTCTTCTCTTTTAATTTCGCTGTTAAGACCGAAACTCAATTCATTTACCCCGATGGATTCTGTCGCCACGATTTTCTTGCCTTTTGAGTTTAGCTATCGAGGATAATTCTAACGATCCTCTCTGTGTGGGACTCGTGTGATTTCGCCAGCCTTGCCCAAAGACGGGTAATAATTTACCAACAGTGGGAGAAGGAAGGCGAAGATCGATGGGTGTTCTCGATAATTGAAAACACCGTTTGCACGAGCCGACACAGCGAACGATCTTTTGGTTAATTTCCCGAAGGGGGGATTGTTTTGTTATATCTTTCTTATAATCGCATGCAAGAATGGCAAGAATATCGGTTAATAGCAATACCGGTATCGTTCTTGATTTTCAATTGACCCCGACGATATATTTATTAGTCCTTTCTGAGCGGGACTTGTGTGATTTCGCAAGCCTTGCCCAAAGATGGGTAATATTTTACCAACAATGGGAGGAGGAATGCGAAGATCAGTGGGTGTTTCAGTAGCTGAAAACACCGTTCGCACAAGCCGACACAACGGACAACTCCTTTGTTTAAAATTTAAACAATGTTTCTATCTTAAAAACCGTAAATGAAATCGATGATAGGAGGTTTTGATTCAATTCTCGAGGACAACGAGATTGCCAGAAAAGAAGAAAGTTTTTTAAATTTAATTTGCTTACCTTGAGGAAAAGGTGCTATCGGGTGCCATCACTCCAGCTGTCCCGGTGATCGTCGAAGGTTGTTGGGTTTATTATTTAATCTCGAATATAGTTTTCTATCAACCTTTACTTTATTAAACTATTTCGATACAAATTGAGTGACTTGCTAACTGAATTGATATCGCAATGAAGACTTAAAATTTTACTTTATTTAATCGCGACTCTCTTTTCTTTATCGAAAAACTAAAGACCCCGAAACGCAAAATACTTATACAGATTTCTAGACGCAAAGAATAATGAGCCGTAGTAACAAACGATCGCAAACTAATGAACGAATAATGAACTGAAGAACGAATAAAGAATTAAAGAACGAATAATGCACGAATAAAGAACGCCGCGCTATGTTGCATCGCTTATTTATAATGCCATCCCCCACGGGGTGGTGGTCCGCTGGGGGTACGCTTCCGTGGGAATCGGGATGTTGCAGTTTGGGCTTCTTGGAATCGTACGTGACAAAATGTAAATTCCATATTTCGACTTAGTTTTTTATCAGTCCTGTGTTTCCGCTGAGCTAGCGTCTAGGAGATTTGAAGCATTCCACGCTGATCTAGTCCGTTCCGCGAGAAACTTCCACGTGCTGTACCGTGGGAATTACCGGTGTTTCTTCGGCGCGTGGAAGGGCTGGTGGCTGCAGCATCATTATCATTTTAAAGTTTGCTCGGGCAACACGCGCAACTCCGCTGCTCTCCCATAACAAAGACCTCCTCCTTCGAATTGTTTTGCGTAAGTTTGGATGTTTGCATATTAAGATTGTTTTGTGATTTTGATTGTTTTTCCCTTTTTTGCTATTTCCTTAGGCTTCGGTGATCGATGTTCGAACCATGTTTGCTGAGTCGTTTCTATCAGAGGTTCCTTTCCAGACTTCCCTGGTACGTATTTAGTCTTATTTTTAGTTCGTTTGGTTCGTCCTGTTTCGTTTTATTTAAAATATACCGTGTTGTTTCCAGCCCAAGCGAAAGAGGGATTCCGAAGAGCCCATGGGCGACTCGGGGGAACCCATCAAGCGCATGCGGCCTTGTGATGGACCACGAGTGTCGGGGAGTTTGGAGGAACTGTTTTACATTGGTGCCGAGGCTGTGTCGAAATTGGGTTTTGACGATTTGGTTACTTTCGACGAGAATTTCTTTGATGCGGAGACCGTCATATTGGAGAGGGAACCCCCTCTGGTTGAAATCGTCGATACCGAGCGTTGCGTGAAAGTTCGTTTTGCGAATGAAATTCCCGAAGAGGTTTTGGAGGCGCATCTTCGTCACCATGCTTCTGGGAGAAAGGGAATTTTCCCTGTTGTGCGCTATTGGTGTATGTGTGAGTTCAGCGAACTTTATCCCGGAGCTCCTTGCTTCGATTTTGATTTATTGTAGCTGCTTCAATTTCGTTGGTTCGCTGTTTTGATGTTCCTTATTATTATTAATTTTGACATATTTTGTTTTGTGTTCAATGTGTGTGTGTGTATATATATATTTAAGTCTGATAGTGTTAGGTTATCTATTTTACATTTGTTAATTAATTTTTTTAATTTTATATTTCCCCCCTTTTATTTAAATATATATATATATATATATTTTTACATTTGTAGTTGCCCATAAAATTTATTAAAGAAAAGTGTTAACAATGTGTTTTCATGATTTGTTTCTCGCGCCTGACTTCCATTAATCCCTAATATTCCTGTCGCCATGACGCGTGTAAATCCAACATGGCCGCTCATAAATGTCATCAGTAAAGTTTTTAGTGACGGGTCTTTAGTTTTGTTTGATATCGAAGTAATTTTCGTCTGTCGCTCGTTTTTCCTTATTCTACCGCAATTAGAACATTTATTTATTAATATTATTTTAAAGTGACAATAGTATAACTCGTGTGAATATACGTATATATATATATGTTTATGTTGTGTGTCACTTCAGTATAGCTAATGTTTTGTAATTCTTTGATTGCATTATTTATTGTTTCGAGTAGTTTATTTCATAGAGTATTCGATAATATAAAACATATGCACTCACACATACATATATATATATATATATATATATATATATATACGTATTTATATGCATATCTCTCTTGCCCATATAGTGTTCATACGAAATGAAATGTTAATTATTTATTTTATATTAATTTCTTTTAATAAGATAGAACACACACACGCACGCGTATATATGTATATATTTCTGGCAAAGTGATTTTCATTCAGATTCTTTAGTGATATAGTGTTGTGTATTTGAGGTTATGTGTCAATCATTTGATTTCATATATACATATATATCTTGTAGTGTGACAACATAGTATTGAAGATTTTGTTTCTAGATTATTGTGCGTTTAGTGTGTGTTTACATATTTGTGTTTGATGATAGAATTTCTGTATGCAATTACTCAGGTCGTTGCGGTGTTAATTATTTTGAGCGTTTGGGTTATCGACAGGTTGTCGCTTAGTCCCAAGTGTTGCGTTGTGTGTTCTATTTCTTTTGTAGATTATTAATAGTAGTTTTAGTTTAGAAAAATAAATTATTTATATGTTTATATAGAGACATGCATGTTTCATAATGTAATTCTTATATTATAATGCTCTAGCGGCATGTAGGCTAGTTTTAAGTATGTATTTTAGATTGTAGAATGCACATAGATTAGTAGTAGTTTAGAATATAAATTTTTATAAGTTTGTATAGAGACATGCATGTTTCATAATGTAATTCTTATATTATAATGCTCTACCGGCATCTAGGCTAGTTTTAAGTATGTATTTTATATTGTAGAATGCACATAGATTAGTAGTAGTTTAGAATATAGATTTTTATAAGTTTGTATAGAGACATGCATGTTTCATAATGTAGTTTTTATTTTATAACTCTTTACCGGAGCGTAGCCTGTATCTTAGATTGTCGATTCGAGCGTACATTAATAGTAGTTTAGTTTAGAATATAATATATATATATATATATGTCGGAGATGAAAGAACACCGGAGCCTTTGGAATTTTGGATAATCCCGCAACATTGTAACCTAGAGTCTACTATAGCTGTAATTGAACAATTGTAGTTATTCAACCCGATTGTAATTATTCGAGAATTGTGATAATGAGCTTGGGTTCGAGGCGACAGTCAGTCGCCGAACGTAGCCGCGGTCACGGGATGAACGCTTTGCCTAACAAAGGTATGAAGTAATTCTATAGCTCTCCTTAAAAGAAATATTTGTGGCGACACGCGACAGTAAACATTCCAACGGTTTCTGTCCCGTGGCTCGCCACGTGCAGACCCTATTCTTCGAGTAAGATGATTGCCAGATGTCGATGCGTCTCCGCAGTACATGTTCGGCTAGCCCGAGGGCCCGTTATAAATCTTAAGGTTTAGTTAACTAAAGTCCTTCAAACAGACAAACAGTCTTTGTCCCAACTACGGGAAGATAGGGAAGACATATTTTTCAACGAGCGGCGTCTCCCACTAGCAACTTTCCCTCGAGGGCGGCTAGCATCCTTTTCTAACCACCGATATGGAGATTAACCAATTAGCAGCAACACTTTCTGAACGAAGGCTTTTCTCGACGAATCCGATGATCTCGTATCCTTAGACACACCCCGTTATAGTTTTCCTGTGTGGCATCATCGGGACGGGAAAGGCATTCTCGCTCGCGATCTCATCGATCCAAGAGTAACGCCTTCGCGATCAGTGATTATTCTCAGACTTAGACTTTGTGAGTACGTTCTGTTGTCATCCCGTTGACCGCGGATTCGTTATTGAACCTAGGATCATTGTCATTAGTATCTCGAGCACCTAACTACCGCGGTTACTTGTCCGGTTCTATAATAATCGTATTTGCACTAGTCAATGTCTTCTCCATTGCATAACGACAACGTGTAACCCAAACGAAGATTCGTTTCACGCCCCTAACCCTAATTCTAATGTAAACCCGACATATATATATATATAGACATGCATGTTTCGTAATGTAGTTCTTATTTTATAATTCTTAACCGGAACGTAGGCTAGTTTCAAATATGTATCTGTTTAATAGAATGCTCACACATATATATATATATATGTTTCTGACAATGTAACTTTTATTTCCTTAATAGTACAATATTGTATGTGTTAGTTTTTAACTTTGTATATACTTATATTTCATAAATTGATAATAATGTATTTATTGCATAGTGTTATAAGCGCTAACTCTAATATTTACTAATTTATTACGTGCCTAGCATATATGTTTATACTTATATGTAACTCTCCAAGTTGATTGATTAAAATATATTTATATATATACTCGTATTTCTGGTGTTTCAATTATTTCCCTTTCTGCAGTTATTCTTATTTCCTGATTTATTTATTTGGTTCGTAACACGTTCAATCCGTTAGCTGGTTTTATTTATTTTATTTTATTTTATACTGATTGGATTTATTAGTCGCTCTCGCTTTGTTAATCCATCCTTTAGTTTCGTAGCGCCGTGTGTTCGTTTGTGCATTCAAATCTTTATTCGCGCGTTTTGTATAGAATAGCTTTCTTGTTCTTGTTACGGCGCGTGCGGAGCGCGGGACGTGACACCCCCGCCCTTGGAGTTCAAATTTCCAAAGGAAATTTGACTGATGGTGTCTCTGAGTTCGCTCAAGGCGGACGTAGATGTCGTTGGTTGTTGAGTGAATACTGGTGTTGTCGTCCATCGTTCCTAGGATGTTTACCGTTCCAGGGACGATTGTTTTTCCTGTCGCTCTTCTGGCCAATGTGTTCAAGACTGCAGTTTTTCCTGCCGGGAACATGACGTGGTCCCGTAGTGCGTCCAGGTTTTTTTTTTTTTTCGGGATATATATATATTTCGCTCGTGACCAACGACGATGATGCTGAATATCGCCACGTTTGGCGCATGTCCGGGCGGAGTTTCTGTGGTGCGATTCCCTTGCCAAACGGGTAGCTCCGAGTAGCATTTTGTTGTATGTCGTACTTTTACTTGTACCGGAATGTATTTGACTATATGGACCGCTTCTCCTGCGATCAAATCCATGTGTCCTGGGTTTTGGATATGGTGTATGCAAATTCGTCGGGCGGTAAGTTTGCCAAGGTTAAAGCATTCTCTATTAATTACTTCTGTGTGGTGTATCTTTGTGTCAGTGTATCATGGTATGGTGTTGTCATTTCTCGAGTTTATCAGAAATAAGAATAACCTTTTATAGGAAAAAAAAATTTCTTTTTTTATATTAAAATTTTTTTTTTTTTTATATTTATATATATATTATTTTTCCTTCCCTCTTTTTTTCCCTCTTCTTTCTTTTTTCTCTTTTTTTCTTCCCCTTCCTTTTTTTTTTTTTATTGTTAAAACTTTTGTTTTATTTTAGGTTTTACGTACTTGTTATCAGTGAAAATAAATATTATGAATACTACTTGGGTTATAATTATATACATATATGCGTACGTATTGGTAAGTAGTATAAATGAGATTTATTTTATTGTTATAAATATATAAGTATATATTATCAATAGGAATAAATATTACAAATATAGCTTGTCTTTGAATATATATATATATATATGTGCGTGTAATGGTAAATATGACGACTTATTTTACGAGTTACTCGCATTATTAATGGAAGTGAGTGTTATAAATATCGCCTACTTTACAACATGCGTGTATATATATTGGTAAACATAAGTGAAAATTATATGTATAGTTATAAATGTTGTTTGTTTACAGGTGGATAGCAAAAGTATTTGGTTTCGTGAGTGGCGTACAGGTGCTTTACAGTTCTACGGTGCGGATTGCTATTCCTTGAACTAAAAAAAATTTCTTTCGAGATGAGTCTGATTATTGTAAACGATCGTGCATGGGAGGATTTTCTGCAGAGATTCGAAATGCTCTCTAGATTCCTCGTGAAACGTCTGGACAACACCTACATGTTCTTCCATCCGTCGTTCAGAGAATGGTTGATGAATTCGCCATCAGTTCTGTACACACATACAAAAATAGTTAATATATATATATATATTATATTTTTTTTTACATATATATATGTTTCATTCGGACCTGTTCCTTGTATGAATACTGTATCTCTGTATATAATATAATATATATATAATATGTTATGATTATGTTAGTTGTTATTTATTATATATATTTTCCTTAACTCTCTCCCCCTTTTTTTTCTTGTTTTTTTTTTTATTAGTACCTAACATTGCTATTATGATGCTGTATTACATTGTATTGGCTATTATTTGTGATGAGGTGCGTATGTGTGGGGTGCGCGCGACGAATTTTTCAACATGGTCGCTTGCGTGTATCGTTGGTTTAATGTCAACAGTAGCGTGTTGTTGAAATAGCTAATTAATTGTTAATTACTATAATTTTTATTTAGTAGTGTTTCTGTAATATTGTTTTGTGTATTATGATATTGTGTGTGTCAATACCGTGTGTTACTTAAATGTGATAGCATGGATTGTGTTGTTACCGAATTTCAATAGTTGTTTTGATAATAATTGTTTTGATTATACACGACTTGCATTTATATAAGTCTTGTTTAATTTAGTTAATGTTTTTTGTGTATTGTGTTACCAGATATTTTGTATAGCGTAACTTTATTCTTTTGCACCGAGTTCGGTCATGTTGTTAATATTTAGTTAGTCTATCTTGATTAATTTCTAACCTATTCCTGTGTTTATTGACCTTTCTTATTTTCCCTATTAATTTATTATTGCTTGTACTTGCTACTTGTTATTATTTTGTGTATGATATGAATTAGTTTCCTTATTAGTGATTAAAATCTATTTGTTAGATTAACATTGTCTGTAATTCTTCAGATTCTACTCTTTCGATGCTGCATCACTTACCTAGATCATTCCCACAACATCATCCGATTCTTCGATATGCCTTGGATACTTACTACGGTTGTCTTCAATCTTCAATAATATGTCTGTGGCCATAAAGGTACTGTTTAGTTTATTTAATTTAATATGTGTATAATGCATTGTGTGTGCGACCGCTATTGTGCATTACAAAATCCGCTTCTACATGTTAGATATAATAATATAACAATACTACGTAGATTAATACATAATAAAATATCCTTTTACTTTCAATTAATCTATCTTAATTATTTTCTAACCACTTTCTACACTTATCAGCTACTTTATTTCTTCTTGTTAATCTGCAAAATTCATGTATGTACACTTCCTTGTATGGTGATTAATTGTTCGCGAGGTGAGTTGCACTTTCACTGTTCTAGTTATTCGTTGAACTAACACGTTTTACATTCAAACAGTAATTGGAGCACTCGTAATAAACTTCTTTTCTTTTCAGGTTTCCGCTATCTGTGTTGTTCGACGAACAGCGCCATGCTTCCACAGTATTGTTATAACGTTTAGTAATGTTGTATTTTGCATTAAGGCAATTGAAGTTAATTTGTTCATTTATTTTCAGCTGGCTGTCGTACATGGTGTTCTGCAAACAGAGATCCATAACCTATTTTGCACGTAAACCTTCTCGTGTGATGATTACTTGTTCACAAGGTAACTTTCACTTCCACTCTTTTAATTATTTATTGAATCAACACGTTGTATATTCAAACAATAATTGGAGTACACATAATAATTTTCTTTTTTTTTTTTCTTTTAGGTTTTCGCTATCTGTATTATTCGACGAACAGTGTCACACCTCCTTTTGATTTATCCACAATATAGTTATAACACTTAGTAACCTTGTATTTTGCACTGAGACAATTGAAACTAATTTATTCACTTATTTTAGGTAGCTGTCATACATTATGTTCCACGAACAACGATCCATAACCTATACTTGCACGTACACTTTCTTGTATGTTGATCACTTGTTCACAAGGTAACTTTCACTTTCATTAGTTAATTATTCATTGAGTTAACACGTTTTATATTTAAACAATAATTGAAACACATATAATAATTTTCCTTTTTCCTTTTAGGTGTTTGATATCTGTATTATTCGACGAACAGCACTACAACATACACTACTGCACTACGTTGCCTACTGAAATCACTTTATTCATTGTTTATTTCGGTTATGCGCTAGTTTTACCTTGTTTAAGTGCACCGTTCGTGGAATCCCTTTTACTTCAATCTTGACGTTTTGGTTCTGCAAGATTTCTAGCACCTTGTATGGTCCAGTATATTGATCGGAGAATTTTCCTTTACTAGGTTCTTTTAGTAGATATATCGAATCTCCTGTTTTAAAATCTTGAGGGTTAATTCGCCGATCGTTAGTCTTAGTTTGGATTTTATCAAATTTTCTCTTGCCATTCGTTGTACAGTGTCAATTTTATTAAACAGATCTTCGAGATATTCTGCGCATGTTGGTTCCGTGTTCTCTTCGATTGTTACTTCACCAATAGGTTCTCTGGCTAGATGTCCGAAACTAATTTGTGCGGGGAGAGTTTCGTTCCTTTCCTTCATTTTAGTTTTTGTTTTGCGCCAAGACGCAAGTTTACTGACATCGATCCAATTATCCAATTGCTTGACAATAGTATTCAAAATACAAATTTTTGAAAGTGCCGCAGCCATATTAACCCAAAAATATTTTGTATATAGTATAGTGTGATACCATCTATATTTTCCTGGGGAAATCATAAGATCAGCACTACCTACTATGTTACCTACGTCAAATATTAGATGTAGTAACCAATAAAGTATTTTTAATCCAATTATTATCCAATGGCTAGCGTATTTATTCAAGTTTTTAGATATATCTTCGACTGGTGATTCCCTATTTTCTCCCTTTTGATTTCTTCGAGCTCGTTGAACTTGTGTTTCTTCAGCTTGAAAATGTTTAGAATCCTTTTCCTTAGTTACCCTTTTTCCTTCTTTATTTACTTTATTCATAACACCGTTATTTTCCTTTACCTTTTCAGAATGAATAGTTTCACTGGAAGTGCTTATTATAATTAAATTATTATTTATTTGTATGGAACGTTTAGGAATATTTTTGGTACATTTGGAATTATTCTTTGAATTTTTATTACAAACCTTTTTGCTTATAGATTCTGTTTTGGATTTAGGGGTAGCTATATTTTTATTTTCTATAGTGTGATCTTCCTTGCAATTTAACGATTTGGCTTTGAGTTCAATAAAGTTTCCTTCTGATGGTTTTATAGAAGTTTTTGAGTGAGATACACTCGCTATCTCTTTTCCTATTATGGTTGAGACATTCACGAAATTCGTGGAGTCTTGCTTTTGTATCTTTGCCAAGTCGAACGTGGAGAGGCAATTCGCACTTCCCAGCGGGTCCAATATCTCTGTGATATTAGGCAGTGGATAAGCGTTGCCTGTCGTCTCGTCGTTCAATTTCCTAGTTTCTGTTTCGTCTGAAAGTTCTTTGGCACTAATATTATTTATCTTGTTTGGTAACTCAGAAAATTTCTCACTCATGATTCTGTCTATGGCACCGTGCGTCCTCTTATTATTTAACGTGACATTATCCCTTATCACAGCAACGGAATGGTGCTTGCATTGAAAAGTTGATTGATTGAAATGATCAGCATCTCTCTTTTGATTTAGATCTCTATCGAGGTATTTATTTATGCGTTTTTCTTCCCAAGTTATTGCTCTTGTTTCTTTCCTGACATTTTCTTCTATTCCCGGGTTGTTTAGATGTTTCCGCGACGGCGGTACAAATCTCCAGTTCTGGCGGTTGTTTACAGTATAAATACTATTGTATGGTGGATGAACGTTGTTTTGGTTATAATTATCCGAAGGTGTCGGATGTCGGTATCGAATTCTATTTTTCACTTGTTTTAATTCTCGCGTTGCTTTCACGGCTTGGCGGTACGCATCGTCCAAGGATTGGTATCCTGCTATCTTTACTCGTAAATACACCTCGTTTGGGAGCCCCTTAACGAAAGCTTCCCTCGTGTCTCGATCTATCCTATCTTGAAATACGGTGCCGTACTCGCATTTTTCCCCGTTCATTATCGCCAGTCTGAGATCTTTGACGCGATCTACGTAGTCCAAAATATCTTCTCCCGGTCGTTGAAATATTGTAGCTAATTCCCCTTTATATTCGTTAACCGTTTTTCCCGGACCGAACATATCTTTTAATTTATTCCCGAAATCGTTTAAACTTATTATTTCTGTGTCTTCTATGGCGAGGAACGCGTGCCCGCGAAGCTTATTCGTTAATAATTTTACTAACTGAGATTCTTGATGCTTAGGAACCATGTTTCGTGCGCGCTCGCATGCTCTTAAAAATCGAAATACCGAGGGTCGACGTCCGTCGAACACTGGTACTGTCTCTATGGCATCTTTTAACTTAATTGATTGGGGATTAACTTCTATCGGTATTGTCGCTTGGGAAATTATCGGCGATGATACGGGTGTCTTGATTTCCCTTTTTATTTTCAGTGAACGCACATCGTCTTGTAATTTATTCATTGTTGTATTCATGTCGCGAAAATTTGCATCCCATGCTTTAAGTTTTTCCGATAACATCAAGATCATGTCTTTGTCCAACGATTCTAATTTAGTCGACATTATTTCTTCGGTATCTATTTTATCGATAATCGTAACAACTTTAATTCTTTGTGGAGCAAATCGAACCGTTTAAACCAACTTTAATCCTCCGTGAAGCGGATCCCACCGCTGCCACCAAAAATTTATAACTACTAATCTGTTACGTATCAATTTGTTTGTTTAAATCGATCAAATCTAAGGTTGAATTTTACTGAAAATTTTTTTTTTTTTTTTTTTTATAGTTGAGTTTGAGTTTTGAATTTAATCGGAAAGGAAATAAATTAAAATGATATTATTGTGTATTTAATTCCGATTTAGGTTATTAATTAATACGGTAGTTGCTGCCACCAGAAATAGTCCAAAGACTATTTCAAAATGTTTTATTTTTTATTATTTTCTTTTGCGTTTAATGGGTAACGTTAACTGACGCTTAATGCAACTGGTAAACGAATTTCACTTTTCGGCTAACCTGCTATGCGCAGGGATACTAGCGCGGGAGAGGATTAAAGCTGGGTACAATAAATATTTTTCCTCGTCGAACGGATTTTTACTTGAATGTGAAATGGGTTAGGTTATTATATATATATATTTGATTAGCTAGATATATATATTTTAGCGTTGCTGGATTAGATAGGAATGTGAGATTGTTTGTTGTTTGATATAAATTTATTTTTTCGTTTGACTTCCTCTTCTCTTTTAATTTCGCTGTTAAGACCGAAACTCAATTCATTTACCCCGATGGATTCTGTCGCCACGATTTTCTTGCCTTTTGAGTTTAGCTATCGAGGATAATTCTAACGATCCTCTCTGTGTGGGACTCGTGTGATTTCGCCAGCCTTGCCCAAAGACGGGTAATAATTTACCAACAGTGGGAGAAGGAAGGCGAAGATCGATGGGTGTTCTCGATAATTGAAAACACCGTTTGCACGAGCCGACACAGCGAACGATCTTTTGGTTAATTTCCCGAAGGGGGGATTGTTTTGTTATATCTTTCTTATAATCGCATGCAAGAATGGCAAGAATATCGGTTAATAGCAATACCGGTATCGTTCTTGATTTTCAATTGACCCCGACGATATATTTATTAGTCCTTTCTGAGCGGGACTTGTGTGATTTCGCAAGCCTTGCCCAAAGATGGGTAATATTTTACCAACAATGGGAGGAGGAATGCGAAGATCAGTGGGTGTTTCAGTAGCTGAAAACACCGTTCGCACAAGCCGACACAACGGACAACTCCTTTGTTTAAAATTTAAGCAATGTTTCTATCTTAAAAACCGTAAATGAAATCGATGATAGGAGGTTTTGATTCAATTCTCGAGGACAACGAGATTGCCAGAAAAGAAGAAAGTTTTTTAAATTTAATTTGCTTACCTTGAGGAAAAGGTGCTATCGGGTGCCATCACTCCAGCTGTCCCGGTGATCGTCGAAGGTTGTTGGGTTTATTATTTAATCTCGAATATAGTTTTCTATCAACCTTTACTTTATTAAACTATTTCGATACAAATTGAGTGACTTGCTAACTGAATTGATATCGCAATGAAGACTTAAAATTTTACTTTATTTAATCGCGACTCTCTTTTCTTTATCGAAAAACTAAAGACCCCGAAACGCAAAATACTTATACAGATTTCTAGACGCAAAGAATAATGAGCCGTAGTAACAAACGATCGCAAACTAATGAACGAATAATGAACTGAAGAACGAATAAAGAATTAAAGAACGAATAATGCACGAATAAAGAACGCCGCGCTATGTTGCATCGCTTATTTATAATGCCATCCCCCACGGGGTGGTGGTCCGCTGGGGGTACGCTTCCGTGGGAATCGGGATGTTGCAGTTTGGGCTTCTTGGAATCGTACGTGACAAAATGTAAATTCCATATTTCGACTTAGTTTTTTATCAGTCCTGTGTTTCCGCTGAGCTAGCGTCTAGGAGATTTGAAGCATTCCACGCTGATCTAGTCCGTTCCGCGAGAAACTTCCACGTGCTGTACCGTGGGAATTACCGGTGTTTCTTCGGCGCGTGGAAGGGCTGGTGGCTGCAGCATCATTATCATTTTAAAGTTTGCTCGGGCAACACGCGCAACTCCGCTGCTCTCCCATAACAAAGACCTCCTCCTTCGAATTGTTTTGCGTAAGTTTGGATGTTTGCATATTAAGATTGTTTTGTGATTTTGATTGTTTTTCCCTTTTTTGCTATTTCCTTAGGCTTCGGTGATCGATGTTCGAACCATGTTTGCTGAGTCGTTTCTATCAGAGGTTCCTTTCCAGACTTCCCTGGTACGTATTTAGTCTTATTTTTAGTTCGTTTGGTTCGTCCTGTTTCGTTTTATTTAAAATATACCGTGTTGTTTCCAGCCCAAGCGAAAG
Organism: Bombus huntii; assembly: GCF_024542735.1. Classification (NCBI taxonomy): domain Eukaryota; kingdom Metazoa; phylum Arthropoda; class Insecta; order Hymenoptera; family Apidae; genus Bombus; species Bombus huntii. The sequence goes on from NC_066243.1 coordinate 5,234,143, forward strand.
AGGGATTCCGAAGAGCCCATGGGCGACTCGGGGGAACCCATCAAGCGCATGCGGCCTTGTGATGGACCACGAGTGTCGGGGAGTTTGGAGGAACTGTTTTACATTGGTGCCGAGGCTGTGTCGAAATTGGGTTTTGACGATTTGGTTACTTTCGACGAGAATTTCTTTGATGCGGAGACCGTCATATTGGAGAGGGAACCCCCTCTGGTTGAAATCGTCGATACCGAGCGTTGCGTGAAAGTTCGTTTTGCGAATGAAATTCCCGAAGAGGTTTTGGAGGCGCATCTTCGTCACCATGCTTCTGGGAGAAAGGGAATTTTCCCTGTTGTGCGCTATTGGTGTATGTGTGAGTTCAGCGAACTTTATCCCGGAGCTCCTTGCTTCGATTTTGATTTATTGTAGCTGCTTCAATTTCGTTGGTTCGCTGTTTTGATGTTCCTTATTATTATTAATTTTGACATATTTTGTTTTGTGTTCAATGTGTGTGTGTGTATATATATATTTAAGTCTGATAGTGTTAGGTTATCTATTTTACATTTGTTAATTAATTTTTTTAATTTTATATTTCCCCCCTTTTATTTAAATATATATATATATATATATTTTTACATTTGTAGTTGCCCATAAAATTTATTAAAGAAAAGTGTTAACAATGTGTTTTCATGATTTGTTTCTCGCGCCTGACTTCCATTAATCCCTAATATTCCTGTCGCCATGACGCGTGTAAATCCAACATGGCCGCTCATAAATGTCATCAGTAAAGTTTTTAGTGACGGGTCTTTAGTTTTGTTTGATATCGAAGTAATTTTCGTCTGTCGCTCGTTTTTCCTTATTCTACCGCAATTAGAACATTTATTTATTAATATTATTTTAAAGTGACAATAGTATAACTCGTGTGAATATACGTATATATATATATGTTTATGTTGTGTGTCACTTCAGTATAGCTAATGTTTTGTAATTCTTTGATTGCATTATTTATTGTTTCGAGTAGTTTATTTCATAGAGTATTCGATAATATAAAACATATGCACTCACACATACATATATATATATATATATATATATATATACGTATTTATATGCATATCTCTCTTGCCCATATAGTGTTCATACGAAATGAAATGTTAATTATTTATTTTATATTAATTTCTTTTAATAAGATAGAACACACACACGCACGCGTATATATGTATATATTTCTGGCAAAGTGATTTTCATTCAGATTCTTTAGTGATATAGTGTTGTGTATTTGAGGTTATGTGTCAATCATTTGATTTCATATATACATATATATCTTGTAGTGTGACAACATAGTATTGAAGATTTTGTTTCTAGATTATTGTGCGTTTAGTGTGTGTTTACATATTTGTGTTTGATGATAGAATTTCTGTATGCAATTACTCAGGTCGTTGCGGTGTTAATTATTTTGAGCGTTTGGGTTATCGACAGGTTGTCGCTTAGTCCCAAGTGTTGCGTTGTGTGTTCTATTTCTTTTGTAGATTATTAATAGTAGTTTTAGTTTAGAAAAATAAATTATTTATATGTTTATATAGAGACATGCATGTTTCATAATGTAATTCTTATATTATAATGCTCTAGCGGCATGTAGGCTAGTTTTAAGTATGTATTTTAGATTGTAGAATGCACATAGATTAGTAGTAGTTTAGAATATAAATTTTTATAAGTTTGTATAGAGACATGCATGTTTCATAATGTAATTCTTATATTATAATGCTCTACCGGCATCTAGGCTAGTTTTAAGTATGTATTTTATATTGTAGAATGCACATAGATTAGTAGTAGTTTAGAATATAGATTTTTATAAGTTTGTATAGAGACATGCATGTTTCATAATGTAGTTTTTATTTTATAACTCTTTACCGGAGCGTAGCCTGTATCTTAGATTGTCGATTCGAGCGTACATTAATAGTAGTTTAGTTTAGAATATAATATATATATATATATATGTCGGAGATGAAAGAACACCGGAGCCTTTGGAATTTTGGATAATCCCGCAACATTGTAACCTAGAGTCTACTATAGCTGTAATTGAACAATTGTAGTTATTCAACCCGATTGTAATTATTCGAGAATTGTGATAATGAGCTTGGGTTCGAGGCGACAGTCAGTCGCCGAACGTAGCCGCGGTCACGGGATGAACGCTTTGCCTAACAAAGGTATGAAGTAATTCTATAGCTCTCCTTAAAAGAAATATTTGTGGCGACACGCGACAGTAAACATTCCAACGGTTTCTGTCCCGTGGCTCGCCACGTGCAGACCCTATTCTTCGAGTAAGATGATTGCCAGATGTCGATGCGTCTCCGCAGTACATGTTCGGCTAGCCCGAGGGCCCGTTATAAATCTTAAGGTTTAGTTAACTAAAGTCCTTCAAACAGACAAACAGTCTTTGTCCCAACTACGGGAAGATAGGGAAGACATATTTTTCAACGAGCGGCGTCTCCCACTAGCAACTTTCCCTCGAGGGCGGCTAGCATCCTTTTCTAACCACCGATATGGAGATTAACCAATTAGCAGCAACACTTTCTGAACGAAGGCTTTTCTCGACGAATCCGATGATCTCGTATCCTTAGACACACCCCGTTATAGTTTTCCTGTGTGGCATCATCGGGACGGGAAAGGCATTCTCGCTCGCGATCTCATCGATCCAAGAGTAACGCCTTCGCGATCAGTGATTATTCTCAGACTTAGACTTTGTGAGTACGTTCTGTTGTCATCCCGTTGACCGCGGATTCGTTATTGAACCTAGGATCATTGTCATTAGTATCTCGAGCACCTAACTACCGCGGTTACTTGTCCGGTTCTATAATAATCGTATTTGCACTAGTCAATGTCTTCTCCATTGCATAACGACAACGTGTAACCCAAACGAAGATTCGTTTCACGCACCTAACCCTAATTCTAATGTAAACCCGACATATATATATATATATATATATATATATATATATATATATAGACATGCATGTTTCGTAATGTAGTTCTTATTTTATAATTCTTAACCGGAACGTAGGCTAGTTTCAAATATGTATCTGTTTAATGCTCACACATATATATATATATATATATATATATATATATATATATATATATGTTTCTGACAATGTAACTTTTATTTCCTTAATAGTACAATATTGTATGTGTTAGTTTTTAACTTTGTATATACTTATATTTCATAAATTGATAATAATGTATTTATTGCATAGTGTTATAAGCGCTAACTCTAATATTTACTAATTTATTACGTGCCTAGCATATATGTTTATACTTATATGTAACTCTCCAAGTTGATTGATTAAAATATATTTATATATATACTCGTATTTCTGGTGTTTCAATTATTTCCCTTTCTGCAGTTACTCTTATTTCCTGATTTATTTATTTGGTTCGTAACACGTTCAATCCGTTAGCTGGTTTTATTTATTTTATTTTATTTTATACTGATTGGATTTATTAGTCGCTCTCGCTTTGTTAATCCATCCTTTAGTTTCGTAGCGCCGTGTGTTCGTTTGTGCATTCAAATCTTTATTCGCGCGTTTTGTATAGAATAGCTTTCTTGTTCTTGTTACGGCGCGTGCGGAGCGCGGGACGTGACAATTGCATTAGCACTGTGAAATGGAGTTCAACGAGTGCTTAAACGTCGAAATATCTCCAACGGGAAGGAAATGACGGCTATTTTTCGTCAAAATCTACGAAATCTTCGCGATTCGCGAGATATTTTGATTGTTTCGACGCTTAAACGTTGTGCAATCCATTAGCACTGTGAAATGGAGTTCAAAGAGTGCTTAAACATCGAAATATCTCCAACGGGGAGGGAATGACGGCTATTCTTCGTCAAAATTTACGAAGTCTTCGCGATTTGCGAGCTATTTTGCTTGTTTCGACGCTGAAACGGTAGCGCATTACACTTGCAGTGTAAAATGGGGTTCAACGAGCGCTTAAACTTCGAAATATCTCCAACGGGGAGGGAATGAAGGCTACTTTTCTTCAAAATCGACGAAATCATCGCGATTTGCTAGCTATTTTGCTTGTTTCGACGCTTAAACGGTAGTGCATTACATTTGCAGTGTAAAATGGGGTGAAATGAGCGCTTAAACGTCGAAATATCTGCAACGGGAAGGGAATAACGGTTACTTTTCGTCAAAATCGACGAAATCATCGCGATTTGCGAGCTATTTTGCTTGTTTCGACGCTTAAACGTTAGTGCATTACATTTGCAGTGTAAGATGGAGTGAAATGAGCGCTTAAACGTCGAAATATCTCCAACGGGGAGGGAATGACGGCAACTTTTCGTCAAAAGCGACGAGATCATTGCGATTTGCGAGCTATTTTGCTTGTTTCGACGCTTAAACGGTAGTGCATTACATTTGCAGTGTGAAATGGAGTGAAATGAGCGTTTAAACGTCGAAATATGTTACGTATTTGTTTGTTTAAATCAATCAAATTTTAAGTTTAAATTTTACTTAATTTTTTTTTCGTTTGAGTTTGAATTTAATCTGAAGGGAAATAAATTGAAATGATATTATTGTGTATGTAATACTGATTTAGGTTATTAATTAATACGGTAGTTGCTGCCACCAGAAATAGTCCAAAGACTATTTCAAAATGTTTTATTTTTTATTATTTTCTTTTGCGTTTAATGGGTAACGTTAACTGACGCTTAATGCAACTGGTAAACGAATTTCACTTTTCGGCTAACCTGCTATGCGCAGGGATACTAGCGCGGGAGAGGATTAAAGCTGGGTACAATAAATATTTTTCCTCGTCGAACGGATTTTTACTTGAATGTGAAATGGGTTAGGTTATTATATATATATATTTGATTAGCTAGATATATATATTTTAGCGTTGCTGGATTAGATAGGAATGTGAGATTGTTTGTTGTTTGATATAAATTTATTTTTTCGTTTGACTTCCTCTTCTCTTTTAATTTCGCTGTTAAGACCGAAACTCAATTCATTTACCCCGATGGATTCTGTCGCCACGATTTTCTTGCCTTTTGAGTTTAGCTATCGAGGATAATTCTAACGATCCTCTCTGTGTGGGACTCGTGTGATTTCGCCAGCCTTGCCCAAAGACGGGTAATAATTTACCAACAGTGGGAGAAGGAAGGCGAAGATCGATGGGTGTTCTCAATAATTGAAAACACCGTTTGCACGAGCCGACACAGCGAACGATCTTTTGGTTAATTTCCCGAAGGGGGGATTGTTTTGTTATATCTTTCTTATAATCGCATGCAAGAATGGCAAGAATATCGGTTAATAGCAATACCGGTATCGTTCTTGATTTTCAATTGACCCCGACGATATATTTATTAGTCCTTTCTGAGCGGGACTTGTGTGATTTCGCAAGCCTTGCCCAAAGATGGGTAATATTTTACCAACAATGGGAGGAGGAATGCGAAGATCAGTGGGTGTTTCAGTAGCTGAAAACACCGTTCGCACAAGCCGACACAACGGACAACTCCTTTGTTTAAAATTTAAGCAATGTTTCTATCTTAAAAACCGTAAATGAAATCGATGATAGGAGGTTTTGATTCAATTCTCGAGGACAACGAGATTGCCAGAAAAGAAGAAAGTTTTTTAAATTTAATTTGCTTACCTTGAGGAAAAGGTGCTATCGGGTGCCATCACTCCAGCTGTCCCGGTGATCGTCGAAGGTTGTTGGGTTTATTATTTAATCTCGAATATAGTTTTCTATCAACCTTTACTTTATTAAACTATTTCGATACAAATTGAGTGACTTGCTAACTGAATTGATATCGCAATGAAGACTTAAAATTTTACTTTATTTAATCGCGACTCTCTTTTCTTTATCGAAAAACTAAAGACCCCGAAACGCAAAATACTTATACAGATTTCTAGACGCAAAGAATAATGAGCCGTAGTAACAAACGATCGCAAACTAATGAACGAATAATGAACTGAAGAACGAATAAAGAATTAAAGAACGAATAATGCACGAATAAAGAACGCCGCGCTATGTTGCATCGCTTATTTATAATGCCATCCCCCACGGGGTGGTGGTCCGCTGGGGGTACGCTTCCGTGGGAATCGGGATGTTGCAGTTTGGGCTTCTTGGAATCGTACGTGACAAAATGTAAATTCCATATTTCGACTTAGTTTTTTATCAGTCCTGTGTTTCCGCTGAGCTAGCGTCTAGGAGATTTGAAGCATTCCACGCTGATCTAGTCCGTTCCGCGAGAAACTTCCACGTGCTGTACCGTGGGAATTACCGGTGTTTCTTCGGCGCGTGGAAGGGCTGGTGGCTGCAGCATCATTATCATTTTAAAGTTTGCTCGGGCAACACGCGCAACTCCGCTGCTCTCCCATAACAAAGACCTCCTCCTTCGAATTGTTTTGCGTAAGTTTGGATGTTTGCATATTAAGATTGTTTTGTGATTTTGATTGTTTTTCCCTTTTTTGCTATTTCCTTAGGCTTCGGTGATCGATGTTCGAACCATGTTTGCTGAGTCGTTTCTATCAGAGGTTCCTTTCCAGACTTCCCTGGTACGTATTTAGTCTTATTTTTAGTTCGTTTGGTTCGTCCTGTTTCGTTTTATTTAAAATATACCGTGTTGTTTCCAGCCCAAGCGAAAGAGGGATTCCGAAGAGCCCATGGGCGACTCGGGGGAACCCATCAAGCGCATGCGGCCTTGTGATGGACCACGAGTGTCGGGGAGTTTGGAGGAACTGTTTTACATTGGTGCCGAGGCTGTGTCGAAATTGGGTTTTGACGATTTGGTTACTTTCGACGAGAATTTCTTTGATGCGGAGACCGTCATATTGGAGAGGGAACCCCCTCTGGTTGAAATCGTCGATACCGAGCGTTGCGTGAAAGTTCGTTTTGCGAATGAAATTCCCGAAGAGGTTTTGGAGGCGCATCTTCGTCACCATGCTTCTGGGAGAAAGGGAATTTTCCCTGTTGTGCGCTATTGGTGTATGTGTGAGTTCAGCGAACTTTATCCCGGAGCTCCTTGCTTCGATTTTGATTTATTGTAGCTGCTTCAATTTCGTTGGTTCGCTGTTTTGATGTTCCTTATTATTATTAATTTTGACATATTTTGTTTTGTGTTCAATGTGTGTGTGTGTATATATATATTTAAGTCTGATAGTGTTAGGTTATCTATTTTACATTTGTTAATTAATTTTTTTAATTTTATATTTCCCCCCTTTTATTTAAATATATATATATATATATATTTTTACATTTGTAGTTGCCCATAAAATTTATTAAAGAAAAGTGTTAACAATGTGTTTTCATGATTTGTTTCTCGCGCCTGACTTCCATTAATCCCTAATATTCCTGTCGCCATGACGCGTGTAAATCCAACATGGCCGCTCATAAATGTCATCAGTAAAGTTTTTAGTGACGGGTCTTTAGTTTTGTTTGATATCGAAGTAATTTTCGTCTGTCGCTCGTTTTTCCTTATTCTACCGCAATTAGAACATTTATTTATTAATATTATTTTAAAGTGACAATAGTATAACTCGTGTGAATATACGTATATATATATATGTTTATGTTGTGTGTCACTTCAGTATAGCTAATGTTTTGTAATTCTTTGATTGCATTATTTATTGTTTCGAGTAGTTTATTTCATAGAGTATTCGATAATATAAAACATATGCACTCACACATACATATATATATATATATATATATATATATATATATACGTATTTATATGCATATCTCTCTTGCCCATATAGTGTTCATACGAAATGAAATGTTAATTATTTATTTTATATTAATTTCTTTTAATAAGATAGAACACACACACGCACGCGTATATATGTATATATTTCTGGCAAAGTGATTTTCATTCAGATTCTTTAGTGATATAGTGTTGTGTATTTGAGGTTATGTGTCAATCATTTGATTTCATATATACATATATATCTTGTAGTGTGACAACATAGTATTGAAGATTTTGTTTCTAGATTATTGTGCGTTTAGTGTGTGTTTACATATTTGTGTTTGATGATAGAATTTCTGTATGCAATTACTCAGGTCGTTGCGGTGTTAATTATTTTGAGCGTTTGGGTTATCGACAGGTTGTCGCTTAGTCCCAAGTGTTGCGTTGTGTGTTCTATTTCTTTTGTAGATTATTAATAGTAGTTTTAGTTTAGAAAAATAAATTATTTATATGTTTATATAGAGACATGCATGTTTCATAATGTAATTCTTATATTATAATGCTCTAGCGGCATGTAGGCTAGTTTTAAGTATGTATTTTAGATTGTAGAATGCACATAGATTAGTAGTAGTTTAGAATATAAATTTTTATAAGTTTGTATAGAGACATGCATGTTTCATAATGTAATTCTTATATTATAATGCTCTACCGGCATCTAGGCTAGTTTTAAGTATGTATTTTATATTGTAGAATGCACATAGATTAGTAGTAGTTTAGAATATAGATTTTTATAAGTTTGTATAGAGACATGCATGTTTCATAATGTAGTTTTTATTTTATAACTCTTTACCGGAGCGTAGCCTGTATCTTAGATTGTCGATTCGAGCGTACATTAATAGTAGTTTAGTTTAGAATATAATATATATATATATATATGTCGGAGATGAAAGAACACCGGAGCCTTTGGAATTTTGGATAATCCCGCAACATTGTAACCTAGAGTCTACTATAGCTGTAATTGAACAATTGTAGTTATTCAACCCGATTGTAATTATTCGAGAATTGTGATAATGAGCTTGGGTTCGAGGCGACAGTCAGTCGCCGAACGTAGCCGCGGTCACGGGATGAACGCTTTGCCTAACAAAGGTATGAAGTAATTCTATAGCTCTCCTTAAAAGAAATATTTGTGGCGACACGCGACAGTAAACATTCCAACGGTTTCTGTCCCGTGGCTCGCCACGTGCAGACCCTATTCTTCGAGTAAGATGATTGCCAGATGTCGATGCGTCTCCGCAGTACATGTTCGGCTAGCCCGAGGGCCCGTTATAAATCTTAAGGTTTAGTTAACTAAAGTCCTTCAAACAGACAAACAGTCTTTGTCCCAACTACGGGAAGATAGGGAAGACATATTTTTCAACGAGCGGCGTCTCCCACTAGCAACTTTCCCTCGAGGGCGGCTAGCATCCTTTTCTAACCACCGATATGGAGATTAACCAATTAGCAGCAACACTTTCTGAACGAAGGCTTTTCTCGACGAATCCGATGATCTCGTATCCTTAGACACACCCCGTTATAGTTTTCCTGTGTGGCATCATCGGGACGGGAAAGGCATTCTCGCTCGCGATCTCATCGATCCAAGAGTAACGCCTTCGCGATCAGTGATTATTCTCAGACTTAGACTTTGTGAGTACGTTCTGTTGTCATCCCGTTGACCGCGGATTCGTTATTGAACCTAGGATCATTGTCATTAGTATCTCGAGCACCTAACTACCGCGGTTACTTGTCCGGTTCTATAATAATCGTATTTGCACTAGTCAATGTCTTCTCCATTGCATAACGACAACGTGTAACCCAAACGAAGATTCGTTTCACGCACCTAACCCTAATTCTAATGTAAACCCGACATATATATATATATATATATATATATATATATATATATATATATATATATATATATATAGACATGCATGTTTCGTAATGTAGTTCTTATTTTATAATTCTTAACCGGAACGTAGGCTAGTTTCAAATATGTATCTGTTTAATGCTCACACATATATATATATATATATATATATATATATATATATGTTTCTGACAATGTAACTTTTATTTCCTTAATAGTACAATATTGTATGTGTTATTTTTTAACTTTGTATATACTTATATTTCATAAATTGATAATAATGTATTTATTGCATAGTGTTATAAGCGCTAACTCTAATATTTACTAATTTATTACGTGCCTAGCATATATGTTTATACTTATATGTAACTCTCCAAGTTGATTGATTAAAATATATTTATATATATACTCGTATTTCTGGTGTTTCAATTATTTCCCTTTCTGCAGTTACTCTTATTTCCTGATTTATTTATTTGGTTCGTAACACGTTCAATCCGTTAGCTGGTTTTATTTATTTTATTTTATTTTATACTGATTGGATTTATTAGTCGCTCTCGCTTTGTTAATCCATCCTTTAGTTTCGTAGCGCCGTGTGTTCGTTTGTGCATTCAAATCTTTATTCGCGCGTTTTGTATAGAATAGCTTTCTTGTTCTTGTTACGGCGCGTGCGGAGCGCGGGACGTGACAATTGCATTAGCACTGTGAAATGGAGTTCAACGAGTGCTTAAACGTCGAAATATCTCCAACGGGAAGGAAATGACGGCTATTTTTCGTCAAAATCTACGAAATCTTCGCGATTCGCGAGATATTTTGATTGTTTCGACGCTTAAACGTTGTGCAATCCATTAGCACTGTGAAATGGAGTTCAAAGAGTGCTTAAGCGTCGAAATATCTCCAACGGCAAGGAAATGACGGCTATTCTTCGTCAAAATTTACGAAGTCTTCGCGATTTGCGAGATATTTTGATTGTTTCGACGCTTAAATCGTTGTGCATTGCATTAGCACTGTGAAATGGAGTTCAACGAGTGCTTAAACGTCGAGATATCTCCAACGGGAAGGAAATGACGGCTATTTTTCGTCAAAATTTACGAAATCTTCGCGATTTGCGAGACATTTTGATTGTTTCTACGCTTAAACGTTGTGCATTGCATTAGCACTGTGAAATGGAGTTCAACGAGTGCTTAAACGTCGAAATATCTCCAACGGGAAGGAAATGACGGCTATTTTTCATCAAAATTTTCGAAATCTTCGCGATTTGCGAGATATTTTGATTGTTTCGACGCTTAAATGGTTGTGCATTGCATTAGCACTGTGAAATGGAGTTCAACGAGTGCTTAAACGTCGAAATATCTCCAACGGGAAGGAAATGACGGCTATTTTTCGTCAAAATTTTCGAAATCTTCGCGATTTGCGAGATATTTTGATTGTTTCGACGCTTAAATGGTTGTGCATTGCATTAGCATTGTGAAATGGAGTTCAACGAGTGCTTAAACGTCGAAAAATCTCCAACGCGAAGGAAATGACGGCTATTTTTCGTCAAAATTTACGAAATCTTCGCGATTTGCGAGATATTTTGATTGTTTCGACGCTTAAATGGTTGTGCATTGCATTAGCACTGTGAAATGGAGTTCAACGAGTGCTTAAACGTCGAAATATCTCCAACGGGAAGGAAATGACGGCTATTTTTCGTCAAAATTTTCGAAATCTTCGCGATTTGCGAGATATTTTGATTGTTTCGACGCTTAAATGGTTGTGCATTGCATTAGCATTGTGAAATGGAGTTCAACGAGTGCTTAAACGTCGAAAAATCTCCAACGCGAAGGAAATGACGGCTATTTTTCGTCAAAATTTACGAAATCTTCGCGATTTGCGAGATATTTTGATTGTTTCGACGCTTAAACGCTGTGCATTGCATTAGCACTGTGAAATGGAGTTCAACGAGTGCTTAAACGTCGAAATATCTCCAACGGGAAGGAAATGACGGCTATTTTTCGCTAAAATTTTCGAAATCTTCGCGATTTGCGAGATATTTTGATCGTTTCGACGCTTAAATGGTTGTGCATTGCATTAGCACTGTGAAATGGAGTTCAACGAGTGCTTAAACGTCGAAATATCTCCAACGGGAAGGAAATGACGGCTATTTTTCATCAAAATTTTCGAAATCTTCGCGATTTGCGAGATATTTTGATTGTTTCGACCCTTAAATGGTTGTGCATTGCATTGGCACTGTGAAATGGAGTTCAACGAGTGCTTAAACGTCGAAATATCTCCAACGGGAAGGAAATGACGGCTATTTTTCGCTAAAATTTTCGAAATCTTCGCGATTTGCGAGATATTTTGATTGTTTCGACGCTTAAATGGTTGTGCATTGCATTAGCACTGTGAAATGGAGTTCAACGAGTGCTTAAACGTCGAAATATCTCCAACGGGAAGGAAATGACGGCTATTTTTCATCAAAATTTTCGAAATCTTCGCGATTTGCGAGATATTTTGATTGTTTCGACGCTTAAACGCTGTGCATTGCATTAGCACTGTGAAATGGAGTTCAACGAGTGCTTAAACGTCGAAATATCTCCAACGGGAAGGAAATTACGGCTATTTTTCGTCAAAATTTTCGAAATCTTCGCGATTTGCGAGATATTTTGATTGTTTCGACGCTTAAACGCTGTGCATTGCATTAGCACTGTGAAATGGAGTTCAACGAGTGCTTAAACGTCGAAATATCTCCAACGGGAAGGAAGTGACGGCTATTTTTCGCTAAAATTTTCGAAATCTTCGAGATTTGCGAGATATTTTGATTGTTTCGACGCTTAAATGGTTGTGCATTGCATTAGCACTGTGAAATGGAGTTCAACGAGTGCTTAAACGTCGAAATATCTCCAACGGGAAGGAAATGACGGCTATTTTTCGTCAAAATTTTCGAAATCTTCGCGATTTGCGAGATATTTTGATTGTTTCGACGCTTAAACGCTGTGCATTGCATTAGCACTGTGAAATGGAGTTCAACGAGTGCTTAAACGTCGAAATATCTCCAACGGGAAGGAAGTGACGGCTATTTTTCGCTAAAATTTTCGAAATCTTCGAGATTTGCGAGATATTTTGATTGTTTCGACGCTTAAATGGTTGTGCATTGCATTAGCACTGTGAAATGGAGTTCAACGAGTGCTCAAACGTCGAAATATCTCCAACGGGAAGGAAATTACGGCTATTTTTCGTCAAAATTTTCGAAATCTTCGCGATTTGCGAGATATTTTGATTGTTTCGACGCTTAAACGCTGTGCATTGCATTAGCACTGTGAAATGGAGTTCAACGAGTGCTTAAACGTCGAAATATCTCCAACGGGAAGGAAATGACGGCTATTTTTCGCTAAAATTTTCGAAATCTTCGCGATTTGCGAGATATTTTGATCGTTTCGACGCTTAAATGGTTGTGCATTGCATTAGCACTGTGAAATGGAGTTCAACGAGTGCTTAAACGTCGAAATATCTCCAACGGAAAGGAAATGACGGCTATTTTTCATCAAAATTTTCGAAATCTTCGCGATTTGCGAGATATTTTGATTGTTTCGACGCTTAAATGGTTGTGCATTGCATTAGCACTGTGAAATGGAGTTCAACGAGTGCTTGAACGTCGAAAAATCTCCAACGGGAAGGAAATTACGGCTATTTTTCGTCAAAATTTTCGAAATCTTCGCGATTTGCGAGATATTTTGATTGTTTCGACGCTTAAATGGTTGTGCATTGCATTAGCACTGTGAAATGGAGTTCAACGCGTGCTTAAACGTCGAAATATCTCCAACGGGAAGGAAATGACGGCTATTTTTCATCAAAATTTTCGAAATCTTCGCGATTTGCGAGATATTTTGATTGTTTCGACGCTTAAACGCTGTGCATTGCATTAGCACTGTGAAATGGAGTTCAACGAGTGCTTAAACGTCGAAATATCTCCAACGGGAAGGAAATGACGGCTATTTATCATCAAAATTTTCGAAATCGTCGCGATTTGCGAGATATTTTGATTGTTTCGACGCTTAAATGGTTGTGCATTGCATTAGCACTGTGAAATGGAGTTCAACGCGTGCTTAAACGTCGAAATATCTCCAACGGGAAGGAAATGACGGCTATTTTTCATCAAAATTTTCGAAATCTTCGCGATTTGCGAGATATTTTGATTGTTTCGACGCTTAAACGCTGTGCATTGCATTAGCACTGTGAAATGGAGTTCAACGAGTGCTTAAACGTCGAAATATCTCCAACGGGAAGGAAATGACGGCTATTTTTCGCTAAAATTTTCGAAATCTTCGCGATTTGCGAGATATTTTGATTGTTTTGACGCTTAAACGCTGTGCATTGCATTAGCACTGTGAAATGGAGTTCAACGAGTGCTTAAACGTCGAAATATCTCCAACGGGAAGGAAATGACGGCTATTTTTCGCTAAAGTTTTCGAAATCTTCGCGATTTGCGTGATATTTTGATTGTTTCGACGCTTAAATGGTTGTGCATTGCATTAGCACTGTGAAATGGAGTACAACGAGTGCTTAAACGTCGAAATATCTCCAACGGGAAGGAAATGACGGCTATTTTTCATCAAAATTTTCGAAATCTTCGCGATTTGCGAGATATTTTGATTGTTTCGACGCTTAAATGGTTGTGCATTGCATTAGCACTGTGAAATGGAGTTCAACGAGTGCTCAAACGTCGAAATATCTCCAACGGGAAGGAAATTACGGCTATTTTTCGTCAAAATTTTCGAAATCTTCGCGATTTGCGAGATATTTTGATTGTTTCGACGCTTAAACGCTGTGCATTGCATTAGCACTGTGAAATGGAGTTCAACGAGTGCTTAAACGTCGAAATATCTCCAACGGGAAGGAAGTGACGGCTATTTTTCGCTAAAATTTTCGAAATCTTCGAGATTTGCGAGATATTTTGATTGTTTCGACGCTTAAATGGTTGTGCATTGCATTAGCACTGTGAAATGGAGTTCAACGAGTGCTTAAACGTCGAAATATCTCCAACGGGAAGGAAATGACGGCTATTTATCATCAAAATTTTCGAAATCGTCGCGATTTGCGAGATATTTTGATTGTTTCGACGCTTAAACGCTGTGCATTGCATTAGCACTGTGAAATGGAGTTCAACGAGTGCTTAAACGTCGAAATATCTCCAACGGGAAGGAAATGACGGCTATTTTTCGCTAAAATTTTCGAAATCTTCGCGATTTGCGAGATATTTTGATTGTTTCGACGCTTAAATGGTTGTGCATTGCATTAGCACTGTGAAGTGGAGTTCAACGAGTGCTTAAACGTCGAAATATCTCCAACGGGAAGGAAATGACGGCTATTTTTCGCTAAAATTTTCGAAATCTTCGCGATTTGCGAGATATTTTGATCGTTTCGACGCTTAAATGGTTGTGCATTGCATTAGCACTGTGAAGTGGAGTTCAACGAGTGCTTAAACGTCGAAATATCTCCAACGGGAAGGAAATGACGGCTATTTTTCGCTAAAATTTTCGAAATCTTCGCGATTTGCGAGATATTTTGATCGTTTCGACGCTTAAATGGTTGTGCATTGCATTAGCACTGTGAAATGGAGTTCAACGCGTGCTTAAACGTCGAAATATCTCCAACGGGAAGGAAATGACGGCTATTTTTCATCAAAATTTTCGAAATCTTCGCGATTTGCGAGATATTTTGATTGTTTCGACGCTTAAACGCTGTGCATTGCATTAGCACTGTGAAATGGAGTTCAACGAGTGCTTAAACGTCGAAATATCTCCAACGGGAAGGAAATGACGGCTATTTTTCGCTAAAATTTTCGAAATCTTCGCGATTTGCGAGATATTTTGATTGTTTCGACGCTTAAATGGTTGTGCATTGCATTAGCACTGTGAAGTGGAGTTCAACGAGTGCTTAAACGTCGAAATATCTCCAACGGGAAGGAAATGACGGCTATTTTTCGCTAAAATTTTCGAAATCTTCGCGATTTGCGAGATATTTTGATCGTTTCGACGCTTAAATGGTTGTGCATTGCATTAGCACTGTGAAATGGAGTTCAACGAGTGCTTAAACGTCGAAATATCTCCAACGGAAAGGAAATGACGGCTATTTTTCATCAAAATTTTCGAAATCTTCGCGATTTGCGAGATATTTTGATTGTTTCGACGCTTAAATGGTTGTGCATTGCATTAGCACTGTGAAATGGAGTTCAACGAGTGCTTGAACGTCGAAAAATCTCCAACGGGAAGGAAATTACGGCTATTTTTCGTCAAAATTTTCGAAATCTTCGCGATTTGCGAGATATTTTGATTGTTTCGACGCTTAAATGGTTGTGCATTGCATTAGCACTGTGAAATGGAGTTCAACGCGTGCTTAAACGTCGAAATATCTCCAACGGGAAGGAAATGACGGCTATTTTTCATCAAAATTTTCGAAATCTTCGCGATTTGCGAGATATTTTGATTGTTTCGACGCTTAAACGCTGTGCATTGCATTAGCACTGTGAAATGGAGTTCAACGAGTGCTTAAACGTCGAAATATCTCCAACGGGAAGGAAATGACGGCTATTTATCATCAAAATTTTCGAAATCGTCGCGATTTGCGAGATATTTTGATTGTTTCGACGCTTAAATGGTTGTGCATTGCATTAGCACTGTGAAATGGAGTTCAACGCGTGCTTAAACGTCGAAATATCTCCAACGGGAAGGAAATGACGGCTATTTTTCATCAAAATTTTCGAAATCTTCGCGATTTGCGAGATATTTTGATTGTTTCGACGCTTAAACGCTGTGCATTGCATTAGCACTGTGAAATGGAGTTCAACGAGTGCTTAAACGTCGAAATATCTCCAACGGGAAGGAAATGACGGCTATTTTTCGCTAAAATTTTCGAAATCTTCGCGATTTGCGAGATATTTTGATTGTTTTGACGCTTAAACGCTGTGCATTGCATTAGCACTGTGAAATGGAGTTCAACGAGTGCTTAAACGTCGAAATATCTCCAACGGGAAGGAAATGACGGCTATTTTTCGCTAAAGTTTTCGAAATCTTCGCGATTTGCGTGATATTTTGATTGTTTCGACGCTTAAATGGTTGTGCATTGCATTAGCACTGTGAAATGGAGTACAACGAGTGCTTAAACGTCGAAATATCTCCAACGGGAAGGAAATGACGGCTATTTTTCATCAAAATTTTCGAAATCTTCGCGATTTGCGAGATATTTTGATTGTTTCGACGCTTAAATGGTTGTGCATTGCATTAGCACTGTGAAATGGAGTTCAACGAGTGCTCAAACGTCGAAATATCTCCAACGGGAAGGAAATTACGGCTATTTTTCGTCAAAATTTTCGAAATCTTCGCGATTTGCGAGATATTTTGATTGTTTCGACGCTTAAACGCTGTGCATTGCATTAGCACTGTGAAATGGAGTTCAACGAGTGCTTAAACGTCGAAATATCTCCAACGGGAAGGAAGTGACGGCTATTTTTCGCTAAAATTTTCGAAATCTTCGAGATTTGCGAGATATTTTGATTGTTTCGACGCTTAAATGGTTGTGCATTGCATTAGCACTGTGAAATGGAGTTCAACGAGTGCTTAAACGTCGAAATATCTCCAACGGGAAGGAAATGACGGCTATTTATCATCAAAATTTTCGAAATCGTCGCGATTTGCGAGATATTTTGATTGTTTCGACGCTTAAACGCTGTGCATTGCATTAGCACTGTGAAATGGAGTTCAACGAGTGCTTAAACGTCGAAATATCTCCAACGGGAAGGAAATGACGGCTATTTTTCGCTAAAATTTTCGAAATCTTCGCGATTTGCGAGATATTTTGATTGTTTCGACGCTTAAATGGTTGTGCATTGCATTAGCACTGTGAAGTGGAGTTCAACGAGTGCTTAAACGTCGAAATATCTCCAACGGGAAGGAAATGACGGCTATTTTTCGCTAAAATTTTCGAAATCTTCGCGATTTGCGAGATATTTTGATCGTTTCGACGCTTAAATGGTTGTGCATTGCATTAGCACTGTGAAATGGAGTTCAACGAGTGCTTAAACGTCGAAAAATCTCCAACGGGAAGGAAATGACGGCTATTTTTCGTCAAAATTTTCGAAATCTTCGCGATTTGCGAGATATTTTGATTGTTTCGACGCTTAAATGGTTGTGCATTGCATTAGCACTGTGAAATGGAGTTCAACGAGTGCTTGAACGTCGAAAAATCTCCAACGGGAAGGAAATTACGGCTATTTTTCGTCAAAATTTTCGAAATCTTCGCGATTTGCGAGATATTTTGATTGTTTCGACGCATAAATGGTTGTGCATTGCATTACCACTGTGAAATGGAGTTCAACGAGTGCTTGAACGTCGAAAAATCTCCAACGGGAAGGAAATGACGGCTATTTTTCTTCAAAATTTTCGAAATCTTCGCGATTTGCGAGATATTTTGATTGTTTCGACGCTTAAATGGTTGTGCATTGCATTAGCACTGTGAAATGGAGTTCAACGAGTGCTTAAACGTCGAAATATCTCCAACGGGAAGGAAATGACGGCTATTTTTCGTCAAAATTTTCGAAATCTTCGCGATTTGCGAGATATTTTGATTGTTTCGACGCTTAAATGGTTGTGCATTGCATTAGCACTGTGAAATGGAGTACAACGAGTGCTTAAACGTCGAAATATCTCCAACGGGAAGGAAATGACGGCTATTTTTCATCAAAATTTTCGAAATCTTCGCGATTTGCGAGATATTTTGATTGTTTCGACGCTTAAATGGTTGTGCATTGCACTAGCACTGTGAAATGGAGTTCAACGAGTGCTTAAACGTCGAAATATCTCCAACGGGAAGGAAATTACGGCTATTTTTCGTCAAAATTTTCGAAATCTTCGCGATTTGGGAGATATTTTGATTGTTTCGACGCTTAAACGCTGTGCATTGCATTAGCACTGTGAAATGGAGTTCAACGAGTGCTTAAACGTCGAAATATCTCCAACGGGAAGGAAGTGACGGCTATTTTTCGCTAAAATTTTCGAAATCTTCGAGATTTGCGAGATATTTTGATTGTTTCGACGCTTAAATGGTTGTGCATTGCATTAGCACTGTGAAATGGAGTTCAACGAGTGCTTAAACGTCGAAATATCTCCAACGGGAAGGAAATGACGGCTATTTTTCGTCAAAATTTTCGAAATCTTCGCGATTTGCGAGATATTTTGATTGTTTCGACGCTTAAATGGTTGTGCATTGCATTAGCACTGTGAAATGGAGTACAACGAGTGCTTAAACGTCGAAATATCTCCAACGGGAAGGAAATGACGGCTATTTTTCATCAAAATTTTCGAAATCTTCGCGATTTGCGAGATATTTTGATTGTTTCGACGCTTAAATGGTTGTGCATTGCACTAGCACTGTGAAATGGAGTTCAACGAGTGCTTAAACGTCGAAATATCTCCAACGGGAAGGAAATTACGGCTATTTTTCGCTAAAATTTTCGAAATCCTCGCGATTTGCGAGATATTTTGATCGTTTCGACGCTTAAATGGTTGTGCATTGCATTAGCACTGTGAAATGGAGTTCAACGAGTGCTTAAACGTCGAAATATCTCCAACGGAAAGGAAATGACGGCTATTTTTCATCAAAATTTTCGAAATCTTCGCGATTTGCGAGATATTTTGATTGTTTCGACGCTTAAACGCTGTGCATTGCATTAGCACTGTGAAATGGAGTTCAACGAGTGCTTAAACGTCGAAATATCTCCAACGGGAAGGAAATGACGGCTATTTTTCGCTAAAATTTTCGAAATCTTCGCGATTTGCGAGATATTTTGATTGTTTCGACGCTTAAATGGTTGTGCATTGCATTAGCACTGTGAAGTGGAGTTCAACGAGTGCTTAAACGTCGAAATATCTCCAACGGGAAGGAAATGACGGCTATTTTTCGCTAAAATTTTCGAAATCTTCGCGATTTGCGAGATATTTTGATCGTTTCGACGCTTAAATGGTTGTGCATTGCATTAGCACTGTGAAATGGAGTTCAACGAGTGCTTAAACGTCGAAAAATCTCCAACGGGAAGGAAATGACGGCTATTTTTCGTCAAAATTTTCGAAATCTTCGCGATTTGCGAGATATTTTGATTGTTTCGACGCTTAAATGGTTGTGCATTGCATTAGCACTGTGAAATGGAGTTCAACGAGTGCTTAAACGTCGAAATATCTCCAACGGAAAGGAAATGACGGCTATTTTTCTTCAAAATTTTCGAAATCTTCGCGATTTGCGAGATATTTTGATTGTTTCGACGCTTAAATGGTTGTGCATTGCATTAGCACTGTGAAATGGAGTTCAACGAGTGCTTAAACGTCGAAATATCTCCAACGGGAAGGAAATGACGGCTATTTTTCGTCAAAATTTTCGAAATCTTCGCGATTTGCGAGATATTTTGATTGTTTCGACGCTTAAACGCTGTGCATTGCATTAGCACTGTGAAATGGAGTTCAACGAGTGCTTAAACGTCGAAATATCTCCAACGGAAAGGAAATGACGGCTATTTTTCATCAAAATTTTCGAAATCTTCGCGATTTGCGAGATATTTTGATTGTTTCGACGCTTAAATGGTTGTGCATTGCATTAGCACTGTGAAATGGAGTTCAACGAGTGCTTGAACGTCGAAAAATCTCCAACGGGAAGGAAATGACGGCTATTTATCATCAAAATTTTCGAAATCGTCGCGATTTGATTGTTTCGACGCTTCAAACGGCTGTGCATTGCATTAGCACTGTTGAAATGGAGTTCAACGAGTGCTTAAAAACGTCGAAATATCTCCAACGGGAAGGAAATTACGGCTATTTTTCGTCAAAATTTTCGAAATCTTCGCGATTTGCGAGATATTTTGATTGTTATCGACGCTATAAATGGTTGTGCATTGCAATTAGCACTGTGAAATGGAGTTCAACGAGTGCTTTAAACGTCCGAAATATCTCCAACGGGAAGGAAATGACGGCTATTTTTCGCTAAAATTTTCGAAATCTTCGCGATTTGCGAGATATTTTGATTGTTTTCGACGCATAAATGGTTGTGCATTGCATTACCACTGTGAAATTGGAGTTCAACGAGTGCTTGAACGTCGAAAAATCTCCAACGGGAAGGAAAATGACGGCTATTTTTCGTCAAAATTTTCGAAATCTTCGCGATTTGCGAGATATTTTGATTGTTTCGACGCTTAAATGGTTGTGCATTGCATTAGCACTGTGAAATGGAGTTCAACGAGTGCTTAAACGTCGAAATATCTCCAACGGGAAGGAAATGACGGCTATTTATCATCAAATTTTCGAAATCGTCGCGATTTGCGAGATATTTTGATTGTTTCGACGCTTAAACGCTGTGCATTGCATTAGCACTGTGAAATGGAGTTCAACGAGTGCTTAAACGTCGAAATATCTCCAACGGGAAGGAAATGACGGCTATTTTTCATCAAAATTTTCGAAATCTTCGCGATTTGCGAGATATTTTGATTGTTTCGACGCTTAAATGGTTGTGCATTGCATTAGCACTGTGAAATGGAGTTCAACGAGTGCTTGAACGTCGAAAAATCTCCAACGGGAAGGAAATTACGGCTATTTTTCGTCAAAATTTTCGAAATCTTCGCGATTTGCGAGATATTTTGATTGTTTCGACGCATAAATGGTTGTGCATTGCATTACCACTGTGAAATGGAGTTCAACGAGTGCTTGAACGTCGAAAAATCTCCAACGGGAAGGAAATGACGGCTATTTTTTCGTCAAAATTTTCGAAATCTTCGCGATTTGCGAGATATTTTGATTGTTTCGACGCATAAATGGTTGTGCATTGCATTAGCACTGTGAAATGGAGTTCAACGAGTGCTTAAACGTCGAAATATCTACAACGGGAAGGAAATGACGGCTATTTTTCGTCAAAATTTTCGAAATCTTCGCGATTTGCGAGATATTTTGATTGTTTCGACGCTTAAACGTTGTGCATTGCATTAGCACTGTGAAATGGAGTTCAACGAGTGCTTAAACGTCGAAATATCTCCAACGGGAAGGAAATGACGGCTATTTAACGTCAAAATTTTCGAAATCTTCGCGATTTGCGAGATATTTTGATAGTTTCGACGCATAAATGGGTTGTGCATTGCATTAGCATTGTGAAATGGAGTTCAACGAGTGCTTAAACGTCGAAAAATCTCCAACGCGAAGGAAATGACGGCTATTTTTCGTCAAAATTTTCGAAATCTTTCGCGATTTGCGAGATATTTTGATTGTTTCGACGCTTAAATGGTTGTGCATTGCATTAGCACTGTGAAATGGAGTTCAACGAGTGCTTAAACGTCGAAATATCTCCAACGGGAAGGAAATTACGGCTATTTTTCGTCAAAATTTTCGAAATCTTCGCGATTTGCGAGATATTTTGATTGTTTCGACGCTTAAACGCTGTGCATTGCATTAGCACTGTGAAATGGAGTTCAACGAGTGCTTAAACGTCGAAATATCTCCAACGGGAAGGAAATGAAGGCTATTTTTCGCTAAAATTTTCGAAATCTTCGCGATTTGCGAGATATTTTGATTGTTTCGACGCTTAAATGGGTTGTGCATTGCATTAGCACTGTGAAATGGAGTTCAACGAGTGCTTAAACGTCGAAATATCTCCAACGGGAAGGAAATTACGGCTATTTTTCATCAAAATTTTCGAAATCTTCGCGATTTGCGAGATATTTTGATTGTTTCGACGCTTAAATGGTTGTGCATTGCATTAGCACTGTGAAATGGAGTTCAACGCGTGCTTAAACGTCGAAATATCTCCAACGGGAAGGAAATGACGGCTATTTTTTCGCTATAAATTTTCGAAATCTTCGCGATTTGCGAGATATTTTGATTGTTTTCGACGCTTAAACGTTGTGCATTGCATTAGCACTGTGAAATGGAGTTCAACGAGTGCTTAAAACGTCGAAATATCTCCAACGGGAAGGAAATGACGGCTATTTAACGTCAAAATTTTCGAAATCTTCGCGATTTGCGAGATATTTTGATAGTTTCGACGCAATAAATGGTTGTGCATTGCATTAGCATTGTGAAATGGAGTTCAACGAGTGCTTAAACGTCGAAAAATCTCCAACGCGAAGGAAATGACGGCTATTTTTTCGTCAAAATTTTCGAAATCTTCGCGATTTGCGAGATATTTTGATTGTTTCGACGCTTAAATGGTTGTGCATTGGCATTAGCACTGTGAAATGGAGTTCAACGAGTGCTTAAACGTCGAAATATCTCCAACGGGAAGGAAATTACGGCTATTTTTCGTCAAAATTTTCGAAATCTTCGCGATTTGCGAGATATTTTGATTGTTTCGACGCTTAAACGCTGTGCATTGCATTAGCACTGTGAAATGGAGTTCAACGAGTGCTTAAACGTCGAAATATCTCCAACGGGAAGGAAATCACGGCTATTTTTCGCTAAAATTTTCGAAATCTTCGCGATTTGCGAGATATTTTGATTGTTTCGACGCTTAAATGGTTGTGCATTGCATTAGCACTGTGAAATGGAGTTCAACGAGTGCTTAAGCGTCGAAATATCTCCAGCGGGAAGGAAATGACGGCTATTTATCATCAAAATTTTCGAAATCTTCGCGATTTGCGAGATATTTTGATTGTTTCGACGCTTAAATGGTTGTGTATTGCATTAGCACTGTGAAATGGAGTTCAACGAGTGATTAAACGTCGAAATATCTCCAACGGGAAGGAAATGACGGCAATTTTTCGTCAAAATTTTCGAAATCTTCGCGATTTGCGAGATATTTTGATTGTTTCGACGCTTAAACGTTGTGCATTGCATTAGCACTGTGAAATGGAGTTCAACGAGTGCTTAAACGTCGAAATATCTCCAACGGGAAGGAAATGACGGCTATTTTTCGCTAAAATTTTCGAAATCTTCGCGATTTGCGAGATATTTTGATTGTTTCGACGCTTAAATGGTTGTGCATTGCATTAGGCACTGTGAAATGGGGTTCAACGAGTGCTTGAACGTCGAAAAATCTCCAACGGGAAGGAAATTACGGCTATTTTTCGTCAAAATTTTCGAAATCTTCGCGATTTGCGAGATATTTTGATTGTTTCGACGCTTAAATGGTTGTGCATTGCATTAGCACTGTGAAATGGAGTTCAACGAGTGCTTTTAAACGTCGAAATATCTCCAACGGGAAGGAAATTACGGCTATTTTTCGTCAAAATTTTCGAAATCTTCGCGATTTGCGAGATATTTTGATTGTTTCGACGCTTAAACGCTGTGCATTGCATTAGCACTGTGAAATGGAGTTCAACGAGTGCTTAAACGTCGAAATATCTCCAACGGGAAGGAAATGACGGCTATTTTTCGCTAAAATTTTCGAAATCTTCGCGATTTGCGAGATATTTTGATTGTTTCGACGCTTAAATGGTTGTGCATTGCATTAGCACTGTGAAATGGAGTTCAACGAGTGCTTAAACGTCGAAATATCTCCAACGGGAAGGAAATTACGGCTATTTTTCATCAAAATTTTCGAAATCTTCGCGATTTGCGAGATATTTTGATTGTTTCGACGCCTTAAATGGTTGTGCATTGCATTAGCACTGTGAAATGGAGTTCAACGCGTGCTTAAACGTCGAAATATCTCCAACGGGAAGGAAATGACGGCTATTTTTCGCTATAATTTTCGAAATCTTCGCGATTTGCGAGATATTTTGATTGTTTCGACGCTTTAAATGGTTGTGCATTGCATTAGCACTGTGAAATGGAGTTCAACGAGTGCTTAAACGTCGAAATATCTCCAACGGGAAGGAAATGACGGCTATTTTTCATCAAAATTTTCGAAATCTTCGCGATTTGCGAGATATTTTGATTGTTTCGACCCTTAAATGGTTGTGCATTGCATTGGCACTGTGAAATGGAGTTCAACGAGTGCTTAAACGTCGAAATATCTCCAACGGGAAGGAAATTACGGCTATTTTTCGTCAAAATTTTCGAAATCTTAGCGATTTGCGAGATATTTTGATTGTTTCGACGCTTAAACGCTGTGCATTGCATTACCACTCTGAAATGGAGTTCAACGAGTGCTTAAACGTCGAAATATCTCCAACGGGAAGGAAATGACGGCTATTTTTCATCAAAATTTTCGAAATCTTCGCGATTTGCGAGATATTTTGATTGTTTCGACGCTTAAATGGGTTGTGCATTGCATTAGCACTGTGAAATGGAGTTCAACGAGTGCTTAAACGTCGAAATATCTCCAACGGGAAGGAAATGACGGCTATTTTTCATCAAAATTTCCGAAATCTTCGCGATTTGCGAGATATTTTGATTGTTTCGACGCTTAAATGGTTATGCATTGCATTAGCACTGTGAAATGGAGTTCAACGAGTGCGTTGAACGTCGAAAAATCTCCAACGGGAAGGAAATTACGGCTATTTTTCGTCAAAATTTTCGAATCTTAGAGATTTGCGAGATATTTTGATTGTTTCGACGCTTAAATGGTTGTCCATTGCATTAGCACTGTGAAATGGAGTCCAACGAGTGCTTAAACGTCGAAATATCTCCAACGGGAAGGAAATTACGGCTATTTTTCGTCAAAATTTTCGAAATCTTCGCGATTTGCGAGATATTTTGATTGTTTCGACGCTTAAATGGTTGTGCATTGCATTAGCACTGTGAAATGGAGTTCAACGAGTGCTTAAACGTCGAAATATCTCCAACGGGAAGGAAATGACGGCTATTTTTCATCAAAATTTTCGAAATCTTCGCGATTCGCGAGATATTTTGACTGTTTCGACGCTTAAACGCTGTGCATTGCATTAGCACTTTGAAATGGAGTTCAACGAGTGCCTAAACGTCGAAATATCTCCAACGGGAAGGAAATTACGGCTATTTTTCATCAAAATTTTCGAAATCTTCGCGATTTGCGAGATATGCGAGATATTTTGATTGTTTCGACGCTTAAACGCTGTGCATTGCATTAGCACTGTGAAATGGAGTTCAACGAGTGCTTAAACGTCGAAATATCTCCAACGGGAAGGAAATGACGGCTATTTTTCGCTAAAATTTTCGAAATCTTCGCGATTTGCGAGATATTTTGATCGTTTCGACGCTTAAATGGTTGTGCATTGCATTAGCTCTGTGAAATGGAGTTCAACGAGTGCTTAAACGTCGAAATATCTCCAACGGGACGGAAATGACGGCTATTTTTCATCAAAATTTTCGAAATCTTCGCGATTTGCGAGATATTTTGATTGTTTCGACCCTTAAATGGTTGTGCATTGCATTGGCACTGTGAAATGGAGTTCAACGAGTGCTTAAACGTCGAAATATCTCCAACGGGAAGGAAATGACGGCTATTTTTCGCTAAAATTTTCGAAATCTTCGCGATTTGCGTGATATTTTGATCGTTTCGACGCTTAAATGGTTGTGCATTGCATTAGCACTGTGAAATGGAGTTCAACGAGTGCTTAAACGTCGAAATATCTCCAACGGGAAGGAAATGACGGCTATTTTTCATCAAAATTTTCGAAATCTTCACGATTTGCGAGATATTTTGATTGTTTCGACCCTTAAATGGTTGTGCATTGCATTGGCACTGTGAAATGGAGTTCAACGAGTGCTTGAACGTCGAAATATCTCCAACGGGAAGGAAATTACGGCTATTTTTCGTCAAAATTTTCGAAATCTTCGCGATTTGCGAGATATTTTGATTGTTTCGACGCTTAAATGCTGTGCATTGCATTAGCACTCTGAAATGGAGTTCAGCGAGTGCTTAAACGTCGAAATATCTCCAACGGGAAGGAAATGACGGCTATTTTTCATCAAAATTTTCGAAATCTTCGCGATTCGCGAAATATTTTGACTGTTTCGACGCTTAAACGCTGTGCATTGCATTAGCACTGTGAAATGGAGTTCAACGAGTGCTTAAACGTCGAAATATCTCCAACGGGAAGGAAATGACGGCTATTTTTCGTCAAAATTTTCGAAATCTTCGCGATTTGCGAGATATTTTGATTGTTTCGACGCTTAAATGGTTATGCATTGCATTAGCACTGTGAAATGGAGTTCAACGAGTGCTTAAACGTCGAAATATCTCCAACGGGAAGGAAATTACGGCTATTTTTCGTCAAAATTTTCGAAATCTTCGCGATTTGCGAGATATTTTGATTGTTTCGACGCTTAAATGGTTGTGCATTGCATTAGCACTGTGAAATGGAGTTCAACGAGTGCTTAAACGTCGAAATATCTCCAACGGGAAGGAAATGACGGCTATTTTTCGCTATAATTTTCGAAATCTTCGCGATTTGCGAGATATTTTGATTGTTTCGACGCTTAAATGGTTGTGCATTGCATTAGCACTGTGAAATGGAGTTCAACGAGTGCTTAAACGTCGAAATATCTCCAACGGGAAGGAAATGACGGCTATTTTTCATCAAAATTTTCGAAATCTTCGCGATTTGCGAGATATTTTGATTGTTTCGACCCTTAAATGGTTGTGCATTGCATTGGCACTGTGAAATGGAGTTCAACGAGTGCTTAAACGTCGAAATATCTCCAACGGGAAGGAAATTACGGCTATTTTTCGTCAAAATTTTCGAAATCTTAGCGATTTGCGAGATATTTTGATTGTTTCGACGCTTAAACGCTGTGCATTGCATTACCACTCTGAAATGGAGTTCAACGAGTGCTTAAACGTCGAAATATCTCCAACGGGAAGGAAATGACGGCTATTTTTCATCAAAATTTCGAAATCTTCGCGATTTGCGAGATATTTTGATTGTTTCGACGCTTAAATGGTTGTGCATTGCATTAGCACTGTGAAATGGAGTTCAACGAGTGCTTAAACGTCGAAATATCTCCAACGGGAAGGAAATGACGGCTATTTTTCATCAAAATTTCGAAATCTTCGCGATTTGCGAGATATTTTGATTGTTTCGACGCTTAAATGGTTGTGCATTGCATTAGCACTGTGAAATGGAGTTCAACGCGTGCTTAAACGTCGAAATATCTCCAACGGGAAGGAAATTACGGCTATTTTTCATCAAAATTTTCGAAATCTTAGAGATTTGAGAGATATTTTGATTGTTTCGACGCTGAAATGGTTGTGCATTGCATTAGCACTGTGAAATGGAGTTCAACGAGTGCTTAAACGTCGAAATATCTCCAACGGGAAGGAAATTACGGCTATTTTTCGTCAAAATTTTCGAAATCTTCGCGATTTGCGAGATATTTTGATTGTTTCGACGCTTAAATGGTTGTGCATTGCATTAGCACTGTGAAATGGAGTTCAACGAGTGCTTAAAACGTCGAAATATCTCCAACGGGAAGGAAATGACGGCTATTTTTCGTCAAAATTTTCGAAATCTTCGCGATTTGCGAGATATTTTGATTGTTTCGACGCTTAAACGCTGTGCATTGCATTAGCACTGTGAAATGGAGTTCAACGAGTGCTTAAACGTTGAAATATCTCCAACGGGAAGGAAATTACGGCTATTTTTCGTCAAAATTTTCGAAATCTTCGCGATTTGCGAGATATTTTGATTGTTTCGACGCTTAAATGGTTGTGCATTGCATTAGCACTGTGAAATGGAGTTCAACGAGTGCTTAAACGTCGAAATATCTCCAACGGGAAGGAAATGACGGCTATTTTTCATCAAAATTTTCGAAATCTTCGCGATTTGCGAGATATTTTGATTGTTTCGACCCTTAAATGGTTGTGCATTGCATTGGCACTGTGAAATGGAGTTCAACGAGTGCTTAAACGTCGAAATATCTCCAACGGGAAGGAAATAACGGCTATTTTTCGTCAAAATTTTCGAAATCTTCGCGATTTGCGAGATATTTTGATTGTTTCGACGCTTAAACGATTGCATTAGCACTGTGAAATGGAGTTCAACGAGTGCTTAAACGTCGAAATATCTCCAACGGGAAGGAAATGACGGCTATTTTTTCGCTAAAAATTTTCGAAATCTTCGCGATTTGCGAGATATTTTGATTGTTTCGACTCTTAAATGCTTGTGCATTAGCATTAGCACTGTGAAATGGAGTTCAACGAGTGCTTTAAACGTCGAAATATCTCCAACGGGAAGGAAATGACGGCTATTTTCATCAAAATTTTCGAAATCTTCGCGATTTGCGAGATATTTTGATTGTTTCGACGCTTAAATGGTTGTGCATTGCATTAGCACTGTGAAATGGAGTTCAACGAGTGCTTGAACGTCGAAAAATCTCCAACGGGAAGGAAATTACGGCTATTTTTCGTCAAAATTTTCGAAATCTTCGAGATTTGCGAGATATTTTGATTGTTTCGACGCTTAAATGGTTGTGCATTGCATTAGCACTGTGAAATGGAGTTCAACGAGTGCTTAAACGTCGAAATATCTCCAACGGGAAGGAAATGACGGCTATTTTTCGTCAAAATTTTCGAAATCTTCGCGATTTGCGAGATATTTTGATTGTTTCGACGCTTAAATGGTTATGCATTGCATTAGTACTGTGAAATGGAGTTCAACGAGTGCTTAAACGTCGAAATATCTCCAACGGGAAGGAAATTACGGCTATTTTTCGTCAAAATTTTCGAAATCTTCGCGATTTGCGAGATATTTTGATTGTTTCGACGCTTAAACGCTGTGCATTGCATTAGCACTGTGAAATGGAGTTCAACGAGTGCTTAAACGTCGAAATATCTCCAACGGGAAGGAAATGACGGCTATTTTTCGCTAAAATTTTCGAAATCTTCGCGATTTGCGAGATATTTTGATTGTTTCGACGCTTAAATGGTTGTGCATTGCATTAGCACTGTGAAATGGAGATCAACGAGTGCTTAAACGTCGAAATATCTCCAACGGGAAGGAAATGACGGCTATTTTTCATCAAAATTTTCGAAATCTTCGCGATTTGCGAGATATTTTGATTGTTTCGACCATTAAACGCTGTGCATTGCATTAGCACTGTGAAATGGAGTTCAACGAGTGCTTAAACGTCGAAATATCTCCAACGGGAAGGAAATGACGGCTATTTTTCGCTAAAATTTTCGAAATCTTCGCGATTTGCGAGATATTTTGATTGTTTCGACGCTTAAATGCTTGTGCATTGCATTAGCACTGTGAAATGGAGTTCAACGAGTGCTTAAACCGTCGAAATATCTCCAACGGGAAGGAAATGACGGCTATTTTTCATCAAAATTTTCGAAATCTTCGCGATTTGCGAGATATTTTGATTGTTTCGACGCTTAAATGGTTGTGTGCATTGCATTAGCACTGTGAAATGGAGTTCAACGAGTGCTTGAACGTCGAAAAATCTCCAACGGGAAGGAAATTACGGCTATTTTTCGTCAAAATTTTCGAAATCTTCGAGATTTGCGAGATATTTTGATTGTTTCGACGCTTAAATGGTTGTGCATTGCATTAGCACTGTGAAATGGAGTTCAACGAGTGCTTAAACGTCGAAATATCTCCAACGGGAAGGAAATGACGGCTATTTTTCGTCAAAATTTTCGAAATCTTCGCGATTTGCGAGATATTTTGATTGTTTCGACGCTTAAATGGTTATGCATTGCATTAGTACTGTGAAATGGAGTTCAACGAGTGCTTAAACGTCGAAATATCTCCAACGGGAAGGAAATTACGGCTATTTTTCGTCAAAATTTTCGAAATCTTCGCGATTTGCGAGATATTTTGATTGTTTCGACGCTTAAACGCTGTGCATTGCATTAGCACTGTGAAATGGAGTTCAACGAGTGCTTAAACGTCGAAATATCTCCAACGGGAAGGAAATGACGGCTATTTTTCGCTAAAATTTTCGAAATCTTCGCGATTTGCGAGATATTTTGATTGTTTCGACGCTTAAATGGTTGTGCATTGCATTAGCACTGTGAAATGGAGATCAACGAGTGCTTAAACGTCGAAATATCTCCAACGGGAAGGAAATGACGGCTATTTTTCATCAAAATTTTCGAAATCTTCGCGATTTGCGAGATATTTTGATTGTTTCGACCCTTAAATGGTTGTGCATTGCATTAGCACTGTGAAATGGAGTTCAACGAGTGCTTAAACGTCGAAATATCTCCAACGGGAAGGAAATGACGGCTATTTTCCATCAAAATTTTCGAAATCTTCGCGATTTGCGAGATATTTTGATTGTTTCTACGCTTAAATGGTTGTGCATTGCATTAGCACTGTGAAATGGAGTTCAACGAGTGCTTAAACGTCGAAATATCTCCAACGGGAAGGAAATTACGGCTATTTTTCGTCAAAATTTTCGAAATCTTCGCGATTTGCGAGATATTTTGATTGTTTCGACGCTTAAATGGTTGTGCATTGCATTAGCACTGTGAAATGGAGTTCAACGAGTGCTTAAACGTCGAAATATCTCCAACGGGAAGGAAATTACGGCTATTTTTCATCAAAATTTTCGAAATCTTCGCGATTTGCGAGATATTTTGATTGTTTCGACGCTTAAACGCTGTGCATTGCATTAGCACTCTGAAATGGAGTTCAACGAGTGCTTAAACGTCGAAATATCTCCAACGGGAAGGAAATGACGGCTATTTTTCATCAAAATTTTCGAAATCTTCGCGATTTGCGAGATATTTTGATTGTTTCGACCCTTAAATGGTTGTGCATTGCATTAGCACTGTGAAATGGAGTTCAACGAGTGCTTAAACGTCGAAATATCTCCAACGGGAAGGAAATGACGGCTATTTTTCATCAAAATTTCCGAAATCTTCGCGATTTGCGAGATATTTTGATTGTTTCGACGCTTAAATGGTTATGCATTGCATTAGCACTGTGAAATGGAGTTCAACGAGTGCTTGAACGTCGAAAAATCTCCAACGGGAAGGAAATTACGGCTATTTTTCGTCAAAATTTTCGAAATCTTAGCGATTTGCGAGATATTTTGATTGTTTCGACGCTGAAATGGTTGTGCATTGCATTAGCACTGTGAAATGGAGTTCAACGAGTGCTTAAACGTCGAAATATCTCCAACGGGAAGGAAATGACGGCTATTTTCCATCAAAATTTTCGAAATCTTCGCGATTTGCGAGATATTTTGATTGTTTCGACGCTTAAATGGTTGTGCATTGCATTAGCACTGTGAAATGGAGTTCAACGAGTGCTTAAACGTCGAAATATCACCAACGGGAAGGAAATTACGGCTATTTTTCGTCAAAATTTTCGAAATCTTCGCGATTTGCGAGATATTTTGATTGTTTCGACGCTTAAATGGTTGTGCATTGCATTGGCACTGCGAAATGGAGTTCAACGAGTGCTTAAACGTCGAAATATCTCCAACGGGGAGGAAATTACGGCTATTTTTCGTCAAAATTTTCGAAATCTTCGCGATTTGCGAGATATTTTGATTGTTTCGACGCTTAAACGCTGTGCATTGCATTAGCACTCTGAAATGGAGTTCAACGAGTGCTTAAACGTCGAAATATCTCCAACGGGAAGGAAATGACGGCTATTTTTCATCAAAATTTTCGAAATCTTCGCGATTTGCGAGATATTTTGATTGTTTCGACCCTTAAATGGTTGTGCATTGCATTAGCACTGTGAAATGGAGTTCAACGAGTGCTTAAACGTCGAAATATCTCCAACGGGAAGGAAATGACGGCCATTTTTCATCAAAATTTTCGAAATCTTCGCGATTTGCGAGATATTTTGATTGTTTCGACGCTTAAATGGTTGTGCATTGCATTAGCACTGTGAAATGGAGTTCAACGAGTGCTTAAACGTCGAAATATCTCCAACGGGAAGGAAATTACGGCTATTTTTCGTCAAAATTTTCGAAATCTTCGCGATTTGCGAGATATTTTGATTGTTTCGACGCTTAAATGGTTGTGCATTGCATTAGCACTGTGAAATGGAGTTCAACGAGTGCTTAAACGTCGAAATATCTCCAACGGGAAGGAAATGACGGCTATTTTTCATCAAAATTTTCGAAATCTTCGCGATTTGCGAGATATTTTGATTGTTTCGACCCTTAAATGGTTGTGCATTGCATTAGCACTGTGAAATGGAGTTCAACGAGTGCTTAAACGTCGAAATATCTCCAACGGGAAGGAAATGACGGCTATTTTCCATCAAAATTTTCGAAATCTTCGCGATTTGCGAGATATTTTAATTGTTTCGACGCTTAAATGGTTGTGCATTGCATTAGCACTGTGAAATGGAGTTCAACGAGTGCTTAAACGTCGAAATATCTCCAACGGGAAGGAAATTACGGCTATTTTTCGTCAAAATTTTCGAAATCTTCGCGATTTGCGAGATATTTTGATTGTTTCGACGCTTAAATGGTTGTGCATTGCATTAGCACTGTGAAATGGAGTTCAACGAGTGCTTAAACGTCGAAATATCTCCAACGGGAAGGAAATGACGGCTATTTTTCATCAAAATTTTCGAAATCTTCGCGATTTGCGAGATATTTTGATTGTTTCGACGCTTAAACGCTGTGCATTGCATTAGCACTGTGAAATGGAGTTCTACGAGTGCTTAAACGTCGAAATATCTCCAACGGGAAGGAAATTACGGCTATTTTTCATCAAAATTTTCGAAATCTTCGCGATTTGCGAGATATTTTGATTGTTTCGACGCTTAAATGGTTGTGCATTGCATTAGCACTGTGAAATGGAGTTCAACGAGTGCTTAAGCGTCGATATATCTCCAACGGGAAGGAAATGTCGGCTATTTTTCATCAAAATTTTCGAAATCTTCGCGATTTGCGAGATATTTTGATTGTTTCGACGCTTAAATGGTTGTGCATTGCATTAGCACTGTGAAATGGAGTTCAACGAGTGCTTAAACGTCGAAATATCTCCAACGGGAAGGAAATGACGGCTATTTTTCATCAAAATTTTCGAAATCTTCGCGATTTGCGAGATATTTTGATTGTTTCGACCCTTAAATGGTTGTGCATTGCATTAGCACTGTGAAATGGAGTTCAACGAGTGCTTAAACGTCGAAATATCTCCAACGGGAAGGAAATGACGGCTATTTTTCGCTAAAATTTTCGAAATCTTCGCGATTTGCGTGATATTTTGATTGTTTCGACGCTTAAATGGTTGTGCATTGCATTAGCACTGTGAAATTTAGTTCAACGAGTGCTTGAACGTCGAAAAATCTCCAACGGGTAGGAAATTACGGCTATTTTTCGTCAAAATTTTCGAAATCTTCGCGATTTGCGAGATATTTTGATTGTTTCGACCCTTAAATGGTTGTGCATTGCATTAGCACTGTGAAATGGAGTTCAACGAGTGCTTAAACGTCGAAATATCTCCAACGGGAAGGAAATGACGGCTATTTTTCGTCAAAATTTTCGAAATCTTCGCGATTTGCGAGATATTTTGATTGTTTCGACGCTTAAACGCTGTGCATTGCATTAGCACTGTGAAATGGAGTTCAACGAGTGCTTGAACGTCGAAAAATCTCCAACGGGAAGGAAATTACGGCTATTTTTCGTCAAAATTTTCGAAATCTTAGCGATTTGCGAGATATTTTGATTGTTTCGACGCTGAAATGGTTGTGCATTGCATTAGCACTGTGAAATGGAGTTCAACGAGTGCTTAAACGTCGAAATATCTCCAACGGGAAGGAAATGACTGCTATTTTCCATCAAAATTTTCGAAATCTTCGCGATTTGCGAGATATTTTGATTGTTTCGACGCTTAAATGGTTGTGCATTGCATTAGCACTGTGAAATGGAGTTCAACGAGTGCTTAAACGTCGAAATATCTCCAACGGGAAGGAAATTACGGCTATTTTTCGTCAAAATTTTCGAAATCTTCGCGATTTGCGAGATATTTTGATTGTTTCGACGCTAAAATGGTTGTGCATTGCATTGGCACTGCGAAATGGAGTTCAACGAGTGCTTAAACGTCGAAATATCTCCAACGGGGAGGAAATTACGGCTATTTTTCGTCAAAATTTTCGAAATCTTCGCGATTTGCGAGATATTTTGATTGTTTCGACGCTTAAACGCTGTGCATTGCATTAGCACTCTGAAATGGAGTTCAACGAGTGCTTAAACGTCGAAATATCTCCAACGGGAAGGAAATGACGGCTATTTTTCATCAAAATTTTCGAAATCTTCGCGATTTGCGAGATATTTTGATTGTTTCGACCCTTAAATGGTTGTGCATTGCATTAGCACTGTGAAATGGAGTTCAACGAGTGCTTAAACGTTGAAATATCTCCAACAGGAAGGAAATGACGGCTATTTTTCATCAAAATTTTCGAAATCTTCGCGATTTGCGAGATATTTTGATTGTTTCGACCCTTAAATGGTTGTGCATTGCATTAGCACTGTGATATGGAGTTCAACGAGTGCTTAAACGTCGAAATATCTCCAACGGGAAGGAAATGACGGCTATTTTTCATCAAAATTTTCGAAATCTTAGCGATTTGCGAGATATTTTGATTGTTTCGACGCTGAAATGGTTGTGCATTGCATTAGCACTGTGAAATGGAGTTCAACGAGTGCTTAAACGTCGAAATATCTCCAACGGGAAGGAAATGACGGCTATTTTCCATCAAAATTTTCGAAATCTTCGCGATTTGCGAGATATTTTAATTGTTTCGACGCTTAAATGGTTGTGCATTGCATTAGCACTGTGAAATGGAGTTCAACGAGTGCTTAAACGTCGAAATATCTCCAACGGGAAGGAAATTACGGCTATTTTTCGTCAAAATTTTCGAAATCTTCGCGATTTGCGAGATATTTTGATTGTTTCGACGCTTAAATGGTTGTGCATTGCATTAGCACTGTGAAATGGAGTTCAACGAGTGCTTAAACGTCGAAATATCTCCAACGGGAAGGAAATGACGGCTATTTTTCATCAAAATTTTCGAAATCTTCGCGATTTGCGAGATATTTTGATTGTTTCGACGCTTAAACGCTGTGCATTGCATTAGCACTGTGAAATGGAGTTCAACGAGTGCTTAAACGTCGAAATATCTCCAACGGGAAGGAAATGACGGCCATTTTTCATCAAAATTTTCGAAATCTTCGCGATTTGCGAGATATTTTGATTGTTTCGACGCTTAAATGGTTGTGCATTGCATTAGCACTGTGAAATGGAGTTCAACGAGTGCTTAAACGTCGAAATATCTCCAACGGGAAGGAAATTACGGCTATTTTTCGTCAAAATTTTCGAAATCTTCGCGATTTGCGAGATATTTTGATTGTTTCGACGCTTAAATGGTTGTGCATTGCATTAGCACTGTGAAATGGAGTTCAACGAGTGCTTAAACGTCGAAATATCTCCAACGGGAAGGAAATGACGGCTATTTTTCATCAAAATTTTCGAAATCTTCGCGATTTGCGAGATATTTTGATTGTTTCGACCCTTAAATGGTTGTGCATTGCATTAGCACTGTGAAATGGAGTTCAACGAGTGCTTAAACGTCGAAATATCTCCAACGGGAAGGAAATGACGGCTATTTTTCATCAAAATTTTCGAAATCTTAGCGATTTGCGAGATATTTTGATTGTTTCGACGCTGAAATGGTTGTGCATTGCATTAGCACTGTGAAATGGAGTTCAACGAGTGCTTAAACGTCGAAATATCTCCAACGGGAAGGAAATGACGGCTATTTTCCATCAAAATTTTCGAAATCTTCGCGATTTGCGAGATATTTTAATTGTTTCGACGCTTAAATGGTTGTGCATTGCATTAGCACTGTGAAATGGAGTTCAACGAGTGCTTAAACGTCGAAATATCTCCAACGGGAAGGAAATTACGGCTATTTTTCGTCAAAATTTTCGAAATCTTCGCGATTTGCGAGATATTTTGATTGTTTCGACGCTTAAATGGTTGTGCATTGCATTAGCACTGTGAAATGGAGTTCAACGAGTGCTTAAACGTCGAAATATCTCCAACGGGAAGGAAATGACGGCTATTTTTCATCAAAATTTTCGAAATCTTCGCGATTTGCGAGATATTTTGATTGTTTCGACGCTTAAACGCTGTGCATTGCATTAGCACTGTGAAATGGAGTTCAACGAGTGCTTAAACGTCGAAATATCTCCAACGGGAAGGAAATTACGGCTATTTTTCATCAAAATTTTCGAAATCTTCGCGATTTGCGAGATATTTTGATTGTTTCGACGCTTAAATGGTTGTGCATTGCATTAGCACTGTGAAATGGAGTTCAACGAGTGCTTAAGCGTCGATATATCTCCAACGGGAAGGAAATGTCGGCTATTTTTCATCAAAATTTTCGAAATCTTCGCGATTTGCGAGATATTTTGATTGTTTCGACGCTTAAATGGTTGTGCATTGCATTAGCACTGTGAAATGGAGTTCAACGAGTGCTTAAACGTCGAAATATCTCCAACGGGAAGGAAATGACGGCTATTTTTCATCAAAATTTTCGAAATCTTCGCGATTTGCGAGATATTTTGATTGTTTCGACGCTTAAATGGTTGTGCATTGCATTAGCACTGTGAAATGGAGTTCAACGAGTGCTTAAACGTCGAAATATCTCCAACGGGAAGGAAATGACGGCTATTTTTCATCAAAATTTTCGAAATCTTCGCTATTTGCGAGATATTTTGATTGTTTCGACCCTTAAATGGTTGTGCATTGCATTAGCACTGTGAAATGGAGTTCAACGAGTGCTTGAACGTCGAAAAATCTCCAACGGGTAGGAAATTACGGCTATTTTTCGTCAAAATTTTCGAAATCTTCGCGATTTGCGAGATATTTTGATTGTTTCGACGCTTAAATGGTTGTGCATTGCATTAGCACTGTGAAATGGAGTTCAACGAGTGCTTGAACGTCGAAATATCTCCAACGGGAAGGAAATGACGGCATTTTTCGTCAAAATTTTCGAAATCTTCGCGATTTGCGAGATATTTTGATTGTTTCGACGCTTAAATGGTTGTGCATTGCATTAGCACTGTGAAATGGAGTTCAACGAGTGCTTAAACGTCGAAATATCTCCAACGGGAAGTAAATTACGGCTATTTTTCGTCAAAATTTTCGAAATCTTCGCGATTTGCGAGACATTTTGATTGTTTCGACGCTTAAACGCTGTGCATTGCATTAGCACTGTGAAATGGAGTTCAACGAGTGCTTAAACGTCGAAATATCTCCAACGGGAAGGAAATGACGGCTATTTTTCGCTAAAATTTTCGAAATCTTCGCGATTTGCGTGATATTTTGATTGTTTCGACGCTTAAATGGTTGTGCATTGCATTAGCACTGTGAAATTTAGTTCAACGAGTGCTTAAACGTCGAAATATCTCCAACGGGAAGGAAATTACGGCTATTTTTCGTCAAAATTTTCGAAATCTTCGCGATTTGCGAGATATTTTGATTGTTTCGACGCTTAAACGCTGTGCATTGCATTAGCACTGTGAAATGGAGTTCAACGAGTGCTTAAACGTCGAAATATCTCCAACGGGAAGGAAATTACGGCTATTTTTCGTCAAAATTTTCGAAATCTTAGCGATTTGCGAGATATTTTGATTGTTTCGACGCTGAAATGGTTGTGCATTGCATTAGCACTGTGAAATGGAGTTCAACGAGTGCTTAAACGTCGAAATATCTCCAACGGGAAGGAAATTACGGCTATTTTTCGTCAAAATTTTCGAAATCTTCGCGATTTGCGAGATATTTTGATTGTTTCGACGCTTAAACGCTGTGCATTGCATTAGCACTGTGAAATGGAGTTCAACGAGTGCTTAAACGTCGAAATATCTCCAACGGGAAGGAAATGACGGCTATTTTTCGTCAAAATTTTCGAAATCTTCGCTATTTGCGAGATATTTTGATTGTTTCGACGCTTAAACGCTGTGCATTGCATTAGCACTGTGAAATGGAGTTCAACGAGCGCTTAAACGTCGAAATATCTCCAACGGGAAGGAAATGACGGCTATTTTTCGCTAAAATTTTCGAAATCTTCGCGATTTGCGAGATATTTTGATTGTTTCGACGCTTAAATGGTTGTGCATTGCATTAGCACTGTGAAGTGGAGTTCAACGAGTGCTTAAACGTCGAAATATCTCCAACGGGAAGGAAATGACGGCTATTTTTCATCAAAATTTTCGAAATCTTCGCGATTTGCGAGATATTTTGATTGTTTCGACGCTTAAATGGTTGTGCATTGCATTAGCACTGTGAAATGGAGTTCAACGAGTGCTTAAACGTCGAAATATCTCCAACGGGAAGGAAATTACGGCTATTTTTCATCAAAATTTTCGAAATCCTCGCGATTTGCGAGATATTTTGATTGTTTCGACGCTTAAACGCTGTGCATTGCATTAGCACTGTGAAATGGAGTTCAACGAGTGCTTAAACGTCGAAATATCTCCAACGGGAAGGAAATTACGGCTATTTTTCGTCAAAATTTTCGAAATCTTAGCGATTTGCGAGATATTTTGATTGTTTCGACGCTGAAATGGTTGTGCATTGCATTAGCACTGTGAAATGGAGTTCAACGAGTGCTTAAACGTCGAAATATCTCCAACGGGAAGGAAATTACGGCTATTTTTCGTCAAAATTTTCGAAATCTTCGCGATTTGCGAGATATTTTGATTGTTTCGACGCTTAAACGCTGTGCATTGCATTAGCACTGTGAAATGGAGTTCAACGAGTGCTTAAACGTCGAAATATCTCCAACGGGAAGGAAATGACGGCTATTTTTCGTCAAAATTTTCGAAATCTTCGCTATTTGCGAGATATTTTGATTGTTTCGACGCTTAAACGCTGTGCATTGCATTAGCACTGTGAAATGGAGTTCAACGAGCGCTTAAACGTCGAAATATCTCCAACGGGAAGGAAATGACGGCTATTTTTCGCTAAAATTTTCGAAATCTTCGCGATTTGCGAGATATTTTGATTGTTTCGACGCTTAAATGGTTGTGCATTGCATTAGCACTGTGAAGTGGAGTTCAACGAGTGCTTAAACGTCGAAATATCTCCAACGGGAAGGAAATGACGGCTATTTTTCATCAAAATTTTCGAAATCTTCGCGATTTGCGAGATATTTTGATTGTTTCGACGCTTAAATGGTTGTGCATTGCATTAGCACTGTGAAATGGAGTTCAACGAGTGCTTAAACGTCGAAATATCTCCAACGGGAAGGAAATTACGGCTATTTTTCATCAAAATTTTCGAAATCCTCGCGATTTGCGAGATATTTTGATTGTTTCGACGCTTAAACGCTGTGCATTGCATTAGCACTGTGAAATGGAGTACAACGAGTGCTTAAACGTCGAAATATCTCCAACGGGAAGGAAATGACGGCTATTTTTCATCAAAATTTTCGAAATCTTCGCGATTTGCGAGATATTTTGATTGTTTCGACGCTTAAATGGTTGTGCATTGCATTAGCACTGTGAAATGGAGTTCAACGAGTGCTTAAACGTCGAAATATCTCCAACGGGAAGGAAATGACGGCTATTTTTCATCAAAATTTTCGAAATCTTCGCGATTTGCGAGATATTTTGATTGTTTCGACGCTTAAATGGTTGTGCATTGCATTGGCACTGTGAAATGGAGTTCAACGAGTGCTTAAACGTCGAAATATCTCCAACGGGAAGGAAATGACGGCTATTTTTCATCAAAATTTTCGAAATCTTCGCGATTTGCGTGATATTTTGATTGTTTCGACGCTTAAATGGTTGTGCATTGCATTAGCACTGTGAAATGGAGTACAACGAGTGCTTAAACGTCGAAATATCTCCAACGGGAAGGAAATGACGGCTATTTTTCATCAAAATTTTCGAAATCTTCGCGATTTGCGAGATATTTTGATTGTTTCGACGCTTAAATGGTTGTGCATTGCATTAGCACTGTGAAATGGAGTTCAACGAGTGCTTAAACGTCGAAATATCTCCAACGGGAAGGAAATGACGGCTATTTTTCATCAAAATTTTCGAAATCTTCGCGATTTGCGTGATATTTTGATTGTTTCGACGCTTAAATGGTTGTGCATTGCATTAGCACTGTGAAATGGAGTACAATGAGTGCTTAAACGTCGAAATATCTCCAACGGGAAGGAAATGACGGCTATTTTTCGTCAAAATTTTCGAAATCTTCGCGATTTGCGAGATATTTTTATTGTTTCGACGCTTAAACGCTGTGCATTGCATTAGCACTGTGAAATGGAGTTCAACGAGTGCTTAAACGTCGAAATATCTCCAACGGGAAGGAAATTACGGCTATTTTTCGTCAAAATTTTCGAAATCTTCGCGATTTGCGAGATATTTTGATTGTTTCGACGCTTAAACGCTGTGCATTGCATTAGCACTGTGAAATGGAGTTCAACGAGTGCTTAAACGTCGAAATATCTCCAACGGGAAGGAAATGACGGCTATTTTTCGCTAAAATTTTCGAAATCTTCGCGATTTGCGAGATATTTTGATTGTTTCGACGCTTAAATGGTTGTGCATTGCATTAGCACTGTGAAATGGAGTTCAACGAGTGCTTAAACGTCGAAATATCTCCAACGGGAAGGAAATTACGGCTATTTTTCATCAAAATTTTCGAAATCTTCGCGATTTGCGAGATATTTTGATTGTTTCGACGCTTAAACGCTGTGCATTGCATTAGCACTGTGAAATGGAGTACAACGAGTGCTTAAACGTCGAAATATCTCCAACGGGAAGGAAATGACGGCTATTTTTCATCAAAATTTTCGAAATCTTCGCGATTTGCGAGATATTTTGATTGTTTCGACGCTTAAATGGTTGTGCATTGCATTAGCACTGTGAAATGGAGTTCAACGAGTGCTTAAACGTCGAAATATCTCCAACGGGAAGGAAATTACGGCTATTTTTCTTCAAAATTTTCGAAATCTTCGCGATTTGCGAGATATTTTGATTGTTTCGACGCTTAAACGCTGTGCATTGCATTAGCACTGTGAAATGGAGTTCAACGAGTGCTTAAACTTCGAAATATCTCCAACGGGAAGGAAATGACGGCTATTTTTCGCTAAAATTTTCGAAATCTTCGCGATTTGCGAGATATTTTGATTGTTTCGACGCTTAAATGTTTGTGCATTGCATTAGCACTGTGAAATGGAGTTCAACGAGTGCTTAAACGTCGAAATATCTCCAACGGGAAGGAAATGACGGCTATTTTTCGTCAAAATTTTCGAAATCTTCGCGATTTGCGAGATATTTTGATTGTTTCGACGCTTAAATGGTTGTGCATTGCATTAGCACTGTGAAATGGAGTTCAACGAGTGCTTAAACGTCGAAATATCTCCAACGGGAAGGAAATGACGGCTATTTTTCGCTAAAATTTTCGAAATCTTCGCGATTTGCGAGATATTTTGATTGTTTCGACGCTTAAATGGTTGTGCATTGCATTAGCACTGTGAAATGGAGTTCAACGAGTGCTTAAACGTCGAAATATCTCCAACGGGAAGGAAATGACGGCTATTTTTCGTCAAAATTTTCGAAATCTTCGCGATTTGCGAGATATTTTGATTGTTTCGACGCTTAAATGTTTGTGCATTGCATTAGCACTGTGAAATGGAGTTCAACGAGTGCTTAAACGTCGAAATATCTCCAACGGGAAGGAAATGACGGCTATTTTTCATCAAAATTTTCGAAATCTTCGCGATTTGCGAGATATTTTGATTGTTTCGACGCTTAAATGGTTGTGCATTGCATTAGCACTGTAAAATGGAGTTCAACGAGTGCTTGAACGTCGAAATATCTCCAACGGGAAGGAAATTACGGCTATTTTTCATCAAAATTTTCGAAATCTTCGCGATTTGCGAGATATTTTGATTGTTTCGACCCTTAAATGGTTGTGCATTGCATTAGCACTGTGAAATGGAGTTCAACGAGTGCTTAAACGTCGAAATATCTCCAACGGGAAGGAAATGACGGCTATTTTTCGCTAAAATTTTCGAAATCTTCGCGATTTGCGAGATATTTTGATTGTTTCGACCCTTAAATGGTTGTGCATTGCATTAGCACTGTGAAATGGAGTTCAACGAGTGCTTAAACGTCGAAATATCTCCAACGGGAAGGAAATTACGGCTATTTTTCGGCAAAATTTTCGAAATCTTCGCGATTTGCGAGATATTTTGATTGTTTCGACGCTTAAATGGTTGTGCATTGCATTAGCACTGTGAAATGGAGTTCAACGAGTGCTTGAACGTCGAAATATCTCCAACGGGAAGGAAATTACGGCTATTTTTCGTCAAAATTTTCGAAATCTTCGCGATTTGCGAGATATTTTGATTGTTTCGACCGTTAAATGGTTCTGCATTGCATTAGCACTGTGAAATGGAGTTCAACGAGTGCTTAAACGTCGAAATATCTCCAACGGGAAGGAAATTACGGCTATTTTTCGTCAAAATTTTCGAAATCTTCGCGATTTGCGAGATATTTTGATTGTTTCGACGCTTAAACGCTGTGCATTGCATTAGCACTGTGAAATGGAGTTCAACGAGTGCTTAAACTTCGAAATATCTCCAACGGGAAGGAAATGACGGCTATTTTTCATCAAAATTTTCGAAATCTTCGCGATTTGCGAGATATTTTGATTGTTTCGACCCTTAAATGGTTGTGCATTGCATTAGCACTGTGAAATGGAGTTCAACGAGTGCTTAAACGTCGAAATATCTCCAACGGGAAGGAAATTACGGCTATTTTTCATCAAAATTTTCGAAATCTTCGCGATTTGCGAGATATTTTGATTGTTTCGACGCTTAAATGGTTGTGCATTGCATTAGCACTGTGAAATGGAGTTCAACGAGTGCTTGAACGTCGAAATATCTCCAACGGGAAGGAAATTACGGCTATTTTTCATCAAAATTTTCGAAATCTTCGCGATTTGCGAGATATTTTGATTGTTTCGACCCTTAAATGGTTGTGCATTGCATTAGCACTGTGAAATGGAGTTCAACGAGTGCTTAAACGTCGAAATATCTCCAACG
Organism: Bombus huntii; assembly: GCF_024542735.1. NCBI lineage: Eukaryota > Metazoa > Arthropoda > Insecta > Hymenoptera > Apidae > Bombus > Bombus huntii. Next base: position 5,277,622 of record NC_066243.1, read on the forward strand.
GGAAGGAAATGACGGCTATTTTTCGCTAAAATTTTCGAAATCTTCGCGATTTGCGAGATATTTTGATTGTTTCGACCCTTAAATGGTTGTGCATTGCATTAGCACTGTGAAATGGAGTTCAACGAGTGCTTAAACGTCGAAATATCTCCAACGGGAAGGAAATTACGGCTATTTTTCGGCAAAATTTTCGAAATCTTCGCGATTTGCGAGATATTTTGATTGTTTCGACGCTTAAATGGTTGTGCATTGCATTAGCACTGTGAAATGGAGTTCAACGAGTGCTTGAACGTCGAAATATCTCCAACGGGAAGGAAATTACGGCTATTTTTCGTCAAAATTTTCGAAATCTTCGCGATTTGCGAGATATTTTGATTGTTTCGACCGTTAAATGGTTGTGCATTGCATTAGCACTGTGAAATGGAGTTCAACGAGTGCTTAAACGTCGAAATATCTTCAACGGGAATCAAATTACGGCTATTTTTCGTCAAAATTTTCGAAATCTTCGCGATTTGCGAGATATTTTGATTGTTTCGACGCTTAAACGCTGTGCATTGCATTAGCACTGTGAAATGGAGTTCAACGAGTGCTTAAACTTCGAAATATCTCCAACGGGAAGGAAATGACGGCTATTTTTCATCAAAATTTTCGAAATCTTCGCGATTTGCGAGATATTTTGATTGTTTCGACCCTTAAATGGTTGTGCATTGCATTAGCACTGTGAAATGGAGTTCAACGAGTGCTTAAACGTCGAAATATCTCCAACGGGAAGGAAATTACGGCTATTTTTCGTCAAAATTTTCGAAACTTTCGCGATTTGCGAGATATTTTGATTGTTTCGACGCTTAAATGGTTGTGCATTGCATTAGCACTGTGAAATGGAGTTCAACGCGTGCTTAAACGTCGAAATATCTCCAACGCGAAGGAAATGACGGCTATTTTTCGCTAAAATTTTCGAAATCTTCGCGATTTGCGAGATATTTTGATTGTTTCGACGCTTAAATGGTTGTGCATTGCATTAGCACTGTGAAATGGAGTTCAACGACTGCTTAAACGTCGAAATATCTCCAACGGGAAGGAAATGACGGCTATTTTTCATCAAAATTTTCGAAATCTTCGCGATTTGCGAGATATTTTGATTGTTTCGACCCTTAAATGGTTGTGCATTGCATTAGCACTGTGAAATGGAGTTCAACGAGTGCTTAAACGTCGAAATATCTCCAACGGGAATGAAATTACGGCTATTTTTCGTCAAAATTTTCGAAATCTTCGCGATTTGCGAGATATTTTGATTGTTTCGACGCTTAAACGCTGTGCATTGCATTAGCACTGTGAAATGGAGTTCAACGAGTGCTTAAACTTCGAAATATCTCCAACGGGAAGGAAATGACGGCTATTTTTCGCTAAAATTTTCGAAATCTTCGCGATTTGCGAGATATTTTGATTGTTTCGACCCTTAAATGGTTGTGCATTGCATTAGCACTGTGAAATGGAGTTCAACGAGTGCTTAAACGTCGAAATATCTCCAACGGGAAGGAAATGACGGCTATTTTTCGCTAAAATTTTCGAAATCTTCGCGATTTGCGAGATATTTTGATTGTTTCGACGCTTAAACGCTGTGCATTGCATTAGCACTGTGAAATGGAGTTCAACGAGTGCTTAAACGTCGAAATATCTCCAACGGGAAGGAAATGACGGCTATTTTTCGCTAAAATTTTCGAAATCTTCGCGATTTGCGAGATATTTTGATTGTTTCGACGCTTAAATGGTTGTGCATTGCATTAGCACTGTGAAATGGAGTTCAACGAGTGCTTAAACGTCGAAATATCTCCAACGGGAAGGAAATGACGGCTATTTTTCGCTAAAATTTTCGAAATCTTCGCGATTTGCGAGATATTTTGATTGTTTCGACCCTTAAATGGTTGTGCATTGCATTAGCACTGTGAAATGGAGTTCAACGAGTGCTTAAACGTCGAAATATCTCTAACGGGAAGGAAATTACGGCTATTTTTCGGCAAAATTTTCGAAATCTTCGCGATTTGCGAGATATTTTGATTGTTTCGACGCTTAAATGGTTGTGCATTGCATTAGCACTGTGAAATGGAGTTCAACGAGTGCTTGAACGTCGAAATATCTCCAACGGGAAGGAAATTACGGCTATTTTTCGTCAAAATTTTCGAAATCTTCGCGATTTGCGAGATATTTTGATTGTTTCGACCGTTAAATGGTTGTGCATTGCATTAGCACTGTGAAATGGAGTTCAACGAGTGCTTAAACGTCGAAATATCTCCAACGGGAAGGAAATTACGGCTATTTTTCGTCAAAATTTTCGAAATCTTCGCGATTTGCGAGATATTTTGATTGTTTCGACGCTTAAATGGTTGTGCATTGCATTAGCACTGTGAAATGGAGTTCAACGAGTGCTTAAGCGTCGAAATATCTCCAACGGGAAGGAAATGACGGCTATTTTTCGTCAAAATTTTCGAAATCTTCGCGATTTGCGAGATATTTTGATTGTTTCGACGCTTAAACGCTGTGCATTGCATTAGCACTGTGAAATGGAGTTCAACGAGTGCTTAAACGTCGAAATATCTCCAACGGGAAGGAAATGACGGCTATTTTTCGTCAAAATTTTCGAAATCTTCGCGATTTGCGAGATATTTTGCTTGTTTCGACGCTTAAACGCTGTGCATTGCATTAGCACTGTGAAATGGAGTTCAACGAGCGCTTAAACGTCGAAATATCTCCAACGGGAAGGAAATGACGGCTATTTTTCGCTAAAATTTTCGAAATCTTCGCGATTTGCGAGATATTTTGATTGTTTCGACCCTTAAATGGTTGTGCATTGCATTAGCACTGTGAAATGGTATTCAACGAGCGCTTAAACGTCGAAATATCTCCAACGGGAAGGAAATGACGGCTATTTTTCGTCAAAATTTTCGAAATCTTCGCGATTTGCGAGATATTTTGATTGTTTCGACGCTTAAACGCTGTGCATTGCATTAGCACTGTGAAATGGAGTTCAACGAGCGCTTAAACGTCGAAATATCTCCAACGGGAAGGAAATGACGGCTATTTTTCGCTAAAATTTTCGAAATCTTCGCGATTTGCGAGATATTTTTATTGTTTCGACGCTTAAATGGTTGTGCATTGCATTAGCACTGTGAAATGGAGTTCAACGAGTGCTTAAACGTCGAAATATCTCCAACGGGAAGGAAATGACGGCTATTTTTCGCTAAAATTTTCGAAATCTTCGCGATTTGCGAGATATTTTGATTGTTTCCACGCTTAAATGGTTGTGCATTGCATTAGCACTGTGAAATGGAGTTCAACGAGTGCTTAAACGTCGAAATATCTCCAACGGGAAGGAAATGACGGCTATTTTTTGCTAAAATTTTCGAAATCTTCGCGATTTGCGAGATATTTTGATTGTTTCGACCCTTAAATGGTTGTGCATTGCATTAGCACTGTGAAATGGAGTTCAACGAGTGCTTAAACGTCGAAATATCTCCAACGGGAAGGAAATTACGGCTATTTTTCGTCAAAATTTTCGAAATCTTCGCGATTTGCGAGATATTTTTATTGTTTCGACGCTTAAATGGTTGTGCATTGCATTAGCACTGTGAAATGGAGTTCAACGAGTGCTTAAACGTCGAAATATCTCCAACGGGAAGGAAATGACGGCTATTTTTCGCTAAAATTTTCGAAATCTTCGCGATTTGCGAGATATTTTGATTGTTTCGACGCTTATACGCTGTGCATTGCATTAGCACTGTGAAATGGAGTTCAACGAGCGCTTAAACGTCGAAATATCTCCAACGGGAAGGAAATGACGGCTATTTTTCGCTAAAATTTTCGAAATCTTCGCGATTTGCGAGATATTTTGATTGTTTCGACCCTTAAATGGTTGTGCATTGCATTAGCACTGTGAAATGGAGTTCAACGAGTGCTTAAACGTCGAAATATCTCCAACGGGAAGGAAATGACGGCTATTTATCGCTAAAATTTTCGAAATCTTCGCGATTTGCGAGATATTTTGATTGTTTCGACGCTTAAACGCTGTGCATTGCATTAGCACTGTGAAATGGAGTTCAACGAGTGCTTAAACGTCGAAATATCTCCAACGGGAAGGAAATGACGGCTATTTTTCGCTAAAATTTACGAAATCTTCGCGATTTGCGAGATATTTTGATTGTTTCGACGCTTAAATGGTTGTGCATTGCATTAGCACTGTGAAATGGAGTTCAACGAGTGCTTAAACGTCGAAATATCTCCAACGGGAAGGAAATGACGGCTATTTTTCTTCAAAATTTTCGAAATCTTCGCGATTTGCGAGATATTTTGATTGTTTCGACGCTTAAATGGTTGTGCATTGCATTAGCACTGTGAAATGGAGTTCAACGAGTGCTTAAACGTCGAAATATCTCCAACGGGAAGGAAACGACGGCTATTTTTCGCTAAAATTTTCGAAATCTTCGCGATTTGCGAGATATTTTTATTGTTTCGACGCTTAAATGGTTGTGCATTGCATTAGCACTGTGAAATGGAGTTCAACGAGTGCTTAAACGTCGAAATATCTCCAACGGGATGGAAATTACGGCTATTTTTCGTCAAAATTTTCGAAATCTTCGCGATTTGCGAGTTATTTTGATTGTTTCGACGCTTAAATGGTTGTGCATTGCATTAGCACTGTGAAATGGAGTTCAACGAGTGCTTAAACGTCGAAATATCTCCAACGGGAAGGAAATTACGGCTATTTTTCGTCAAAATTTTCGAAATCTTCGCGATTTGCGAGATATTTTGATTGTTTCGACCCTTAAATGGTTGTGCATTGCATTAGCACTGTGAAATGGAGTTCAACGAGTGCTTAAACGTCGAAATATCTCCAACGGGAAGGAAATTACGGCTATTTTCCGTCAAAATTTTCGAAATCTTCGCGATTTGCGAGATATTTTTATTGTTTCGACGCTTAAATGGTTGTGCATTGCATTAGCACTGTGAAATGGAGTTCAACGAGTGCTTAAACGTCGAAATATCTCCAACGGGAAGGAAATGACGGCTATTTTTCGTCAAAATTTTCGAAATCTTCGCGACTTGCGAGATATTTTGATTGTTTCGACGCTTAAACGCTGTGCATTGCATTAGCACTGTGAAATGGAGTTCAACGAGTGCTTAAACGTCGAAATATCTCCAACGGGAAGGAAATGACGGCTATTTTTCGCTAAAATTTTCGAAATCTTCGCGATTTGCGAGATATTTTTATTGTTTCGACGCTTAAATGGTTGTGCATTGCATTAGCACTGTGAAATGGAGTTCAACGAGTGCTTAAACGTCGAAATATCTCCAACGGGAAGGAAATGACGGCTATTTTTCGTCAAAATTTTCGAAATCTTCGCGATTTGCGAGATATTTTGATTGTTTCGACGCTTAAACGCTGTGCATTGCATTAGCACTGTGAAATTTAGTTCAACGAGCGCTTAAACGTCGAAATATCTCCAACGGGAAGGAAATGACGGCTATTTTTCGCTAAAATTTTCGAAATCTTCGCGATTTGCGAGATATTTTTATTGTTTCGACGCTTAAATGGTTGTGCATTGCATTAGCACTGTGAAATGGAGTTCAACGAGTGCTTAAACGTCGAAATATCTCCAACGGGAAGGAAATGACGGCTATTTTTCGCTAAAATTTTCGAAATCTTCGCGATTTGCGAGATATTTTTATTGTTTCGACGCTTAAATGGTTGTGCATTGCATTAGCACTGTGAAATGGAGTTCAACGAGTGCTTAAACGTCGAAATATCTCCAACGGGAAGGAAATGACGGCTATTTTTCGTCAAAATTTTCGAAATCTTCGCGATTTGCGAGATATTTTGATTGTTTCGACGCTTAAATGGTTGTGCATTGCATTAGCACTGTGAAATGGAGTTCAACGTGTGCTTAAACGTCGAAATATCTCCAACGGGAAGGAAATTACGGCTATTTTTCGTCAAAATTTTCGAAATCTTCTCGATTTGCGAGATATTTTGATTGTTTCGACCCTTAAATGGTTGTGCATTGCATTAGCACTGTGAAATGGAGTTCAACGAGTGCTTAAACGTCGAAATATCTCCAACGGGAAGGAAATTACGGCTATTTTCCGTCAAAATTTTCGAAATCTTCGCGATTTGCGAGATATTTTTATTGTTTCGACGCTTAAATGGTTGTGCATTGCATTAGCACTGTGAAATGGAGTTCAACGAGTGCTTAAACGTCGAAATATCTCCAACGGGAAGGAAATGACGGCTATTTTTCATCAAAATTTTCGAAATCTTCGCGATTTGCGAGATATTTTGATTGTTTCGACCCTTAAATGGTTGTGCATTGCATTAGCACTGTGAAAATGGAGTTCAACGAGTGCTTAAACGTCGAAATATCTCCAACGGGAAGGAAATGACGGCCATTTTTCATCAAAATTTTCGAAATCTTCGCGATTTGCGAGATATTTTGATTGTTTCGACGCTTAAATGGTTGTGCATTGCATTAGCACTGTGAAATGGAGTTCAACGAGTGCTTAAACGTCGAAATATCTCCAACGGGAAGGAAATTACGGCTATTTTTCGCTAAAATTTTCGAAATCTTCGCGATTTGCGAGATATTTTTATTGTTTCGACGCTTAAATGGTTGTGCATTGCATTAGCACTGTGAAATGGAGTTCAACGAGTGCTTAAACGTCGAAATATCTCCAACGGGAAGGAAATGACGGCTATTTTTCGCTAAAATTTTCGAAATCTTCGCGATTTGCGAGATATTTTGATTGTTTCCACGCTTAAATGGTTGTGCATTGCATTAGCACTGTGAAATGGAGTTCAACGAGTGCTTAAACGTCGAAATATCTCCAACGGGAAGGAAATGACGGCTATTTTTTGCTAAAATTTTCGAAATCTTCGCGATTTGCGAGATATTTTGATTGTTTCGACCCTTAAATGGTTGTGCATTGCATTAGCACTGTGAAATGGAGTTCAACGAGTGCTTAAACGTCGAAATATCTCCAACGGGAAGGAAATTACGGCTATTTTTCGTCAAAATTTTCGAAATCTTCGCGATTTGCGAGATATTTTGATTGTTTCGACGCTTAAATGGTTGTGCATTGCATTAGCACTGTGAAATGGAGTTCAACGAGTGCTTAAACGTCGAAATATCTCCAACGGGAAGGAAATGACGGCTATTTTTCGCTAAAATTTTCGAAATCTTCGCGATTTGCGAGATATTTTGATTGTTTCGACGCTTATACGCTGTGCATTGCATTAGCACTGTGAAATGGAGTTCAACGAGCGCTTAAACGTCGAAATATCTCCAACGGGAAGGAAATGACGGCTATTTTTCGCTAAAATTTTCGAAATCTTCGCGATTTGCGAG